>NC_090390.1:80464356-80792856 GCF_036365525.1 Heterodontus francisci
GATGTACAATCCATAGGGTGAACTAACCCGCTAACGACAGAAACCAGCCCTGTTTAATTTAACAATGTCTGTTTCAATACCTTCGCGAGCAAATTGATTGGAGATTTTGCTCATTTTTTAAGTGGCTTCTATATTTTGTTCATGATGTGGGAGAGGGGCTGAGGTTTGGTGGGTGGGGGCTGAGGTTTGGTGGGTGGGGATGAGGTTTGGTGGGTGGGGGCTGAGGTTTGGTGGGAGGGGCTGAGGTTTGGTGGGTGGGGGCTGAGGTTTGTGGGTTGGGGGCTGAGGTTTGGTGGGTGGGGGCCAAGTTTGTTGTCGGGCCTTATTCTGATCCAACTGCTGACAATCCTGACTGTGGAGCTCCACTGCCAGTGCAGTTGGATTCTGACCAGTCAAAGCAAACCTGTAGAGAGACCAGTTTTGATAAGACGGTAAGCGAGTAGCTTTATTCTGGAGGTGTTGGCAGCATCTTGTGCTGAATCCTGGCAATGATCTCGATAAGACTCCAAGAGCCAGTACAGGCATTATAGGCTGAATGGCCTCTCTCTCTGCTGGAAGATTCTATGGCTCTAGAAGCTGAGCCCTCTCCCCTCTAATTCTGTTTGCAATTATATCTTTCACTTAGAGCCTCTCATTACTGACTCCACCAACCAAATAAAGTGCAAATAATCCATCGTGATTTATAATGCCACAATCCTTCATAACCTGTTGTCTCACTGACCAGAACCAAAAGCAACATTCGCCTTCCATTTCCCAGCATCTTATCGAGTCTGAGTGAGATCATTTTTTAAATTTTTTATTTAATAAATGAATCCCTCTTCAAGTACATGTCCAATTACCTTTTTAAAAGTTCCTATAGAGTCTGATTCCACCATCCTTTTAGCTGCTGTTGGCCTGATCTTAATAACCATCTGCGTGAAAGCACTTCTCCTTATTTCCCCTCTAGACCTTGTGCCAATTGTATTAAATTTATGATCACTAGTTGTTGACCTACTTACCAGGTTTCCAGGTGATTAACCCTGCTGGTTTAGGTCGATAAGCCAATAGGGAAGGATTCAACAGAGCAGCAAGCAGCAACACCAGAAGAAAGATAAAACTTGCATTTACATAGCACCTTTCACGACTTCAGGACATTCAAAAATGCTTTACAGCCAATGAAGTACTTACGAAGTGCAGTCACTGTTGTAATGTAGGAAACGCGGCAGCTGATTTGCACACAGCAAGATCCCGCACACAGCAACATGATAATGACCAAATAATCTGTTTTTCTGATGTAGTTGAGGGATGAATATTGGTCAGGACATTGGAAGAACTCTCCTGCTATTCTTTGAAATAGTTGCCATGGGATCTTTTACGGTCCGCCTGAAAGGGCAGACGGGGGCCTCGTTTTAACGTTGTATCCAAAAGACAGCACCTCTGACAGTGCAGCACCCCCCTCAGTACATGCACTGGATGCATCAGCCCTGGGTTTAGTGCTCAGGTCTCTGGAGTGGGTCTTGAACCCACAACCTTCTGACTCAGGTGATGTGTTACCCTCGAGCCACGGCTGATGCCAAAAAGTAAAGTACTGTAGATTGCTGGAAATCTGAATGAAGAAATACTAGAAACACTCGGCAGGTCAGGCAACATCTGTGCAGATAGAAACAGAGTTTCAGATCGATGACTCATCAGAACTGGAAAAAGTTAAGGGATTTAACAGTTTATAAGTAAGTACAGAACAAGGAGAAAGGGGCAGGAAGCGAACCAATGGAAAGAGTTTTGGGATGGTGGAGAGTTACATGACTAAGGAGAGATAGTGCACGGGCAAAACGGGGTGATAATGAGATGAGCACAGAAACAAAAGATAGGCCCAGAGGAGGTGTAAATTGGCTACAGCAGAGGGGGGAGGAAAACGGGGCAGAACAGGCCAGAAGAATGTTGGCCTACATATCAAAAACAGTGAAGTACAGACCAGAAAATGTCTGATCAAACGGGATGAAGCTATGGTCAACCCACACAATCTTCATCCTGGTACCTGAAACTCTAACTTCCCTTTTCATCCCTTTCTCCACATGCGTGCTCTGACCGTTCCAGCATTTTCTGTTTTGGCATTTGTATTTTTATTTTATTCGTTCTTGAGATGTGGGTGTCACTGGCCAGGCCAGCATTTATTGCCCATCCCTAATTGCCCTTGAGAAGAAGGTGGTGGTGAGCTGCCGCCTTGAACTGCAGCTAATCCAGGAGGTATAGATAAACCCCCAGTGCTTTTTCCTGTAGTGGGTTGATACGACTAAGTGGCTTGCTAGGTCATTTCAGAGGGAATTTGAGCTGTGGATCGGGTGTCATATGTAGGCCAGACCAGGTAAAGAAGGCAGATTTCCTCCCCTGAAGGACATTAGGTTTTTACCTCAATCCAGTAGTTTCACGATCATTATTAATGAGACCAGCATTTTATTACAGATTTATTAATTGAATTTAAATTCCCCCTGCTGTCGTCGTGGGATTTGAACTTGGGCCTCTGGAGTAGTAGTCCAGGCCTCTGGATTACTAGTCCAGTAACATTCTCCTATTTGTATAGCACCTTTCACATCCTCGGGACATCCCAAAGCACTCAACAGAGATAAAAGCAAAATACCGCAGCTGCTAGAAATCTGAAATAAAAACAAAGTGCTGGAAATACTCAGCAAGTTTGGCAGCATCTGTGGAGAGAGAAACAGAGTTAATGTTTCAGGTCTGTGACCTTTTGTCAGAACTCGGAAAAGGTAGAGGTTTAACAGGTTCTAAGCAAGTACAGAGGCAAGGAAAGGTGGGGGAGGGGAGGCCATATCAAAAGGGAAGGTCTGTGATAGAGGGGAACAGGAGAGATTAAATG
Organism: Heterodontus francisci; assembly: GCF_036365525.1. Classification (NCBI taxonomy): domain Eukaryota; kingdom Metazoa; phylum Chordata; class Chondrichthyes; order Heterodontiformes; family Heterodontidae; genus Heterodontus; species Heterodontus francisci. The sequence continues at coordinate 80,467,208 of NC_090390.1, forward strand.
ACAAAAGGGATGATGGTGCAAGGCGCAAGGAGATGGCAATGGGACAAGTAAAGAAACAATAGATATGTCTGGAGGAGGTGTAAATTGCTAGTATTGTAAATGACCAGTTGGTCCATTTTGCAACTGTTGGTTGAGAGATAAATGTTGGCTGGTAGACCCGGAGGGCTCCCCTGCACTTCTTCACATATTTCCCCGGGATCTTTTACATCCACCTGAGAAGGCAGACCTCCATTTAATGTCTCATGCAAATGATGGTATTTCTGACAATGCAGCACTCCCTCGGTATACACTGAAATGTCAACTAGATTATGTGGTCAAGTCTCTGAAGTGGGGACTCCCATCAAAGACTGTCCAACTTAAAGATGCTACCACTGGGCCAAGCTGGCATATGAGCTCAATGGCCTTCCTCATCTGTAAGAATCTTGTGACCCTTCGCCCCCACCCCCACCCAGTGCAACTCCTTAAGCGATTGCCGTACTTATGCTACAGAAATTATTGCCATTTTCTGACACAACAGAGCAAATGGTTAATGTCAAAAGCTTTTACTCATTCTGTGTTGGCAGTATGTGTATAGTTTATTGCCTTGAAAAATAAGGTTGATGCATAGAATTTTAAACCTCAAACATTTCATTAGCCCCAGGTACATTTTATGTAAAATTTATTATCTCTTGTCATTAAATTAGTTTAGCTCTGTGCAGTAGTAAATTGCATACATGTAATAATGTGCAGTAGAACGAAAGAGTTCCCGTTTCTTGTTGCCATTTGTCATGTCTTCAGAATCAATCCAATTGCTTTGAACTCAATGGGTTACTCTTGGCATTGTTCTGTTCAAATGCAGCATCAGATTTTCATAGTGTGGTGCCACTAACAGCAAACAAATGAATGACCAGTGAATATTTTCTTAATGGTGCTGTTTGAGAGAGGGATACTAGGCCTACTCTTCCTCGATTATTGCCGTGGGATCTATTACATCCACCTGAGCAGGATGATGTGGCCTCGGTTTAATATCTTCTCCGAAAGGTGACAACAGGACACAGAAGAGTAGGCCATTCAGCCCCTCTAGCCTTCTCCGGCTATTCAATAAGATGGTGACTCTCAGCATCTACCCTATCAGGCCTTCTAAGAATTTTATACGTTTCAGTGAGGTCACCCCTCATTGTTTGAAACTCCAGGGAATATAGGCCTAGACTATTCAACATCTCCTCATAGGCCAACACTCTCATCCCAGAAATCAATCTCGTGAACTTTCATTTCACTCCTGCCAAGGTAAGTCTATCATTCCTGAAGTAAGGAGACCAGATTTGTACATAAAAGCAAAATACTGCGGATGCTGGAAATCTGAAACAAAAACAAGAAATGCTGGATTCACTCAGCAGGTCTGGCAGCATCTGTGGAAAGAGAAGCAGAGTTAACGTTTCGGGTCAGTGACCCTTCTTCGGACCAGATTTGTACACTGTATTCCAGGTGTGGTCTCATCAAAGCCCTAAATAATTGCAGTAAGATTTAATGAAATAAAAAAGCAGCCTTTGACAATGCCATGCTCTCTCAGTGCTGCACTGCTGTAGTAGCCTGCCTGATGGATCCAAGTCCATAGTGGGGTTTGAACCCATGATCTTCTGACTCCAAGGCACGTGCTACCAACTAAACCAAAATGATACCTCAGGCAGTGAAAGAGAAAAAAGAGTTGCATTTATATAACGCCTTGCACACCATAGGATGTCCCAAAGCTTTGCAGCCAATTAAGTACTTTTGAAGTGTAGTCATTGTTGCAATGTAGAAAACACAGCAGCCAATTTGCGCATAGCAAGCTCCCACAAACAGCAATGTGATCTTTTTATTTTGTGATATCGATTGAGAGATAAATATTGGCCAGGACACCAGGGAGGGTCTCCTAGCCTTTCTCAGATAGTTGCCATGGGATCTTTTACATCCATCCGAGAGAGCAGACAGGGCCTCAGTTTAACATCTCATCCAAAGACGGCACCTCTGACAGTGCGGCACTCCCTCAGTATTGCACTGGAGTGTCAGCCTTTATTTTTGTCCTCAAGTCCTGGAGTGGGACATGAATCCCCAACTTTCTGTCTCAGGAGAGCTACCCACTGACCTATGGCTGATGCCTAAAGCCCAAGAGGTGACCAGAAACCCAAGCGCATCAGAGTTCTGTTGTGTTATTCTCTCTCTTGAGGTATTTAGGAACTATAGGGGTTCACAGCACAAGAGGGGCCTGCCCAACCCTCCGTGTTTATCCTGGCTGTTTGCTAGACCAATCTACTCCCACTCCCACTCCCCTCCCCGTATTGATACAAGCTGGTTGGGCGGAATGGCTTGTTTCAATGTGGTAACTTCAAAGCTTCTTCCTCAGCTTCAGATATTTTTCCAGTTTTTCCTTTATAATATGACTCTGCCTCTATCACCTCCTCTGGAAAAGCATTCCATATTCTTTATAGCGAAATTTCTTCCAACTTCTCTCCTTGTTCTTGTAATGACCATTTTAAGTTGATGACCCTGTGTGACTGACTCCCCCGACCAGGGGAAATAGTCCTTCCTTGATTACTGTTTGACAACCTGTTTGAACACCTCTTATTAAATCTCCTCTTAACCTTCTCTACTCCATTGGAAATGGTCTTGGTAATCTCGAGTCTCTTCACATAACTATAGGTTTGCTTCTGTGCCATCATCCTGGTGAATGAACACATTCTTTGGCTTGAGTTAAGAGCAGGGACCTTAACTATTTGTGTGGCCTTGTTTAATTGTATAGAAAATGTAATCCATTTAGTGGTGTCATTGGGCATGTCGTAATCCGAGAATGATACAGCACAGAAAGAGACTATTCAGCCCATCATGCATGCGCCGGCTCTTGGAAAGAGCTATCCAATTAGTACCACTCCTAACCTAGCTCTGAAGTTTTTTTTTTCCTTTGCAAGTATCCAGTTGCCTTTCTGAATGTTACTATTGAATCTGCTTCCACTGTCCCTTTAAGCAGTGTGTTTCAGGCCACAACAACACTGAGCAGAATGGAAAGCAGACTAATATTTATCTTGCTCCTCTTTGCCACCTAATCTAAAGGAGGTGAGCCCAATTCTCTGTCCTCGCCCAACATGTACATGCACTCTAAGAAAATGTCAATTGTGAGTGGAGTTCAGCTCTGGCTACCTGACCTGCCCTGGCATCCTCACCTGTTGAGGTCTGCCTCTGGCATTGTGGATTGGACGGCAGTAATAGAAACCACCTAGTTTTCCCATTTCCAAATAGAAATGTCAGCATCTGATCCATAAAATCATGGAATGCCCAGATGGCAAGTCATATACTCTTCCTTCATTCCTGTCCAGGAATTCAACCCTATGAAAGTGGTATCCTCTCCTCTCCTGCTCTCTTTACTCTGGGTAGTGTTCTGCATTATAGTTCTTGGCCCTTCACCTCCTGTTTCTCATCTTAAAGAAGAAATGTGTCTTGGGATTGCTCAGCTATCAGTTAAAACAAAGAGAAGTTAACAACCAGATACAGTTAAACTCCAAACTGATCTAGTTTAACAGAAGAAAGTCTTGAATTGCCAGTTTTTTTGTTTTATCTAGCGCACGTTACAAGTTTTCTTTTACAATCTGTTGTGTTTTTTTCCTCACCTAGTCCATTGGTCAAAAGACTAACTTGTAGCCCAGTTGTAAACTTGTTATCACCTCACATTACGCACCTTCCTATTATTCTTCAGCTATTGGATCATGCAGTGTTGGTCTATTTTAGCCAGTGGCCACGTCAAGTAAACGTCAAATTTTTTTTTAGATCTGTGGCGGGGAAGGCGCACTTTTTGTTAATTCGTTCAGGGGATGTGGGCCTCACTGGCCAGGCCAACATTTATTGCCCATCCTTAATTGCCCTTGAGAAGGTGGTGGTGAGCCGCTTTCTTGAACCACTGCCGTCTATGTGGGGTAGGTACACCCACAGTGCTGTTAGGAAGGGAGTTCCAGATTTTGACCCAGCGACAGTGAAGGAACGGAGATATAGTTCCAAGTCAGGATGGTGTGTGACTTGGAGGGGAACTTGCAGCTGCTGCTCTTGTCCTTCGAAGTGGTAGAGGGTCACAGGTTTCGAAGGTGTTGTTGAAGGAGCCTTGGTGCAGTGCAAGTCAATGGTAACCCCCAGGATGTTGATAGTGGGGGATTCAGTGATCATAATGCCATTGAACGTCAAGGGGAGATGGTTAGATTCTCTCTTGTTGGAGATGGTCATTGCCGAGCACTTGTGTGGCGTGAATATTACTTTTGCTGAGTCTTATTGGTTGTCCCAGTCTTATTGGGGTGGAGATTTAAATTGTGACATCATGATGTGTTGTCACATCATCAAGTTGCATTGCGACTTCCTCAAGCACAATTGTTTTATGGTCTTTGCAATGTTGCCATGATGCTCTGTGCATCGATGCTAGTCAATAGGTTGCAACCAGTCAGTGCACATGCTTCCCCTCTGCTGCTAGTTCACATGAAAACTAGTGGTGTGATTGGAAAATAATGTTTGAGCTGCTATCACCCAATACGCACCCTACAATGTAAAAGATCTCCATCCATTAATTGTGGGCCTCCAGATTTTCAGACTCAAACTTTGATCGTACTGAAATTGTAAGTCTTCATGACTTCCCAAACCCTTTCACTACCAATATGATTCCAGCAACAAACCTGTTGGCTCCCCCATTTTCAGCATTCTGAACAAACTGATCCTGCTGTGATAGCCGGCTTCACTCTCCCGTCACCTGCACTGCTTCCACTGCAGTTGCAAGAAGGAATAGGCACCATGTTGCACCAAGGACATTTGGCAAAATTGTTGACTGAGCCATGGACATGGGGGCAATTACTCTGCATATAAAGTGTATAGCCAATCTAATGCCATCAAAACACAGTCCCATTTAAAACACATTTCCCCCTATGAATAAAGTAGCTCAGCATACAAATATCAATGGAGAGCAGCACAAATGTATTAGCTAGCTAGCGAGCAAAACAGCATGCAGTGCCAATGCAAATTACTTTTGTTGACAGAATAGAGCTAGCTACACCGTGTGCAAATTTTTCGTTAGCATGTAGTCAGCCAGGACCTAGCCTGATCCCCCAATGATCCCAATCCTTTTTAATTACTTTTCGTAACCTGGCAATTTTAAATGTCTTTAAAATAACCTAGCCACATTACAATTTTTATCCTACAGAGGGGGCCGGTGAGCAAATTTTGAAAAGATAAAGGCATTCAAAATTTATCTTAATATTAATCCAAACAACAAAAAATGTGTATTTTTATGAACAAGCTTTAAGTGAGAAAGGTAATTTATTAACTTATATTCTTGTAACTATGTTGAAGACTGATTTAGTGAGATACCTGCCATTGATTTTGCATGGAGTACTCCGGATAGATGTCCATCTGTCAGGAGCGATCTTGATCTTGTTTTGATGCTTTTCATTCTTGCAAAAAGCTGTTTGCAGAAATATATGCTGCCAAACAGTGTAATGAATTGAAGGGCATGTTTTTTGCAGTTACAGTTACAGCGATACAGCACTGAAACAGGCCCTTCGGCCCACCGAGTCTGTGCCGACCATCAACCACCCATTGATACTAATCCTACACTAATTCCATATTCCTACCACATCCCCACCTGTCCCTATATTTCCCTACCACCTACCTATACTAGGGGCAATTTATAATGGTCAATTAACCTATCAACCTGCAAGTCTTTGGCTTGTGGGAAGAAACCGGAGCACCCGGAGGAAACCCACGCAGACACAGGGAGAACTTGCAAACTCCACACAGGCAGTACCCGGAATCGAACCCACTGTGCCGCCCCAGATTTGAATAAGACACTGTGAGAAAATATTGACTAAAGGCTATTGAACCATGCGGGCAAGCTAAAGCCATCAAGGTTCGAGGCTGTAACACAGGACAATTCACTACTAAACAAAGCATACCATTTTATCCTTGTATAAGACCCTGATTAGAATACAGCATTCAATTTTGGTCTCCTCACATGATGCAAGCAATGAAATCTTACCAGAGCCCATTGTGGCAACAAATCAGTGACTTTTATGAACAGCAGAATAAATTCGATTCTGATTCAGGATCTAAGGCCGTCATTTGTGACATTAATAAGGAAATATTAAAGGTTGGAAGGCAAAAGGCAGAACAGTTGAACTAGACTGAAGGCCTGTCCCTTGGGAAAGGGGCAGAGAAAGGGTATAAGATTGATACTTAGTTTAAAACATCATAGTTATCCAGAAATGCTCAAAGAACTGAGCCTGTGCACTTATGGCAGAGCTAGGTTGGATGTGAGGCAGTTCTTATTTTTCCACATTCGTGAATATTGGAACAAGTTGCCTTCTCGTGCAGTAAATGATGATTCACTGTAGTCTGGCAAGACTAACCTGTGTCTGGCTGGAGTGCAGATCATCATCTACAGGAGGTAGGTACCCTGTAATATAAATCAGGGCCAATGTGATCTCCTTGACTAGTTCCAATCACCTAAAGGGGTCAGAGAGGAACTTTTCAAATCTTTTCCTCTCCCAATTGGGCCGAATTTTCACCTCTCCCAGGTTACATGGCTGTCGGGGGCAGGGAGTGTAATACATAATATGTTAGAAGTTGATGGACAGTCTTTTCCTGTCCATCATTTTCATATGTTCGTATGTATGACAATCTAGTCTGGTGTTAGGCCGAGTCCTGCATAGATCAGTGGTTCCTTCCTTGCATACATTGATCTTAATCCCATGTATTACATCCAGCTCACGTGTGCAAATGATATGGCTCGCTTGATATGGAGTCTAGATCTAATTCGGAAATTGATATTGTATCTTTAGAAGCAACAGCAGATGATGCCTGTTGTTTGGTGAAAAATACCCATTTGTTATTTCAAGAATTATTTTAAAATATGATTTTCTTGGCAAAAAATAAAATTTATTCAAATATTCGTGAAAGCATTTAGATTATTGATATTAAAAACACTATATATTTGGTTTAAATTTTGATTCAAATTGTACTTCAACTCTGTCCCAAATATATTAAATACTTTACCTCTGAGCATTTGTGAACAAATTCAAAGTTTTTAAATAAAGTCTTTACAAAAAGATCTTTTTCAAAATGATAGGTTCTATATAGCCACAGGGTTATGTGTTATTACAATAACATTGTTTGTTCTCATAGGAATTAAATATTTTAAAAAAAATAATAAATCTCTTGTGGATCGAGTAGAATGTTTGAGCTTTCAATACCCGTTAGACAGTGTCTTGTACCTGCAGCTGCCCGCCAGCCCTCCCCCTCCTGGTGCCCTCACTCGTGAGCTTGGCCATTTTGTTGACTGATGTGATGTAGGGGCTGAAGACATTACTTTGTTGCTAGGGGAGGTGGAGTCATGTGACAGCCCAGTCTCCATGGGAACCGACAAACGCTATGAACTATACTTCCCACCTGCCACAGTGGTGAATACGAAGCTGCCGCCTCGGGATTGGTGGGCCGGATAGAAACCCATTGCCGGGCCTGATTCTGGTCCGCGGGCTGTATGTTGGACAACCCTGCCTTGGAGCAAGACCGCGGACCTCAGAATTTTTACCCCTGTTTGCAGGGGTTGCAGCATCTGGCCATTTGCCACTGTGGTGCATGTGAGGCAGCAATTTACAAATGCACTTCTTCAAACCGAGTATCCAGTGACTGGAACTCTTGTCTCCGCTTGCTGGGACTGTCTGAAGCGGGGATGGACCCGTAACCACCTGACTGACGGGTGGAAAAACTAACATTAATCCAAGGCTCACTCTCCTTTGAACCACTAATGCACTAGGAATTAAATATACGCCAGGAGATGAGCTGACAAAGCACTGAATTTATGCATTGTGATAAGATAAAAGTTTAATTACAAATTACAAAGCAAAAGCTTTCTTTTCTGCAGTGTTTGACTGATGGAGCTCTTTTTGATTCTGTTCTCTTTTGTCATAACATCCCCGTTCATCAGCAAGCAGTGAAGGCCAAGTCAGTCCTCCCTGAAAGGAAGACTGACATGTTTTTAATACAGAGGGCAATCTTCCCATAACTAATTTCCAGCATAAATGTAATTGATTCTCGCTTTGTCTACACAGCAAAAATATGTTTATTTTTTCGCAAGTAATTACTTGCCCTGTCCAACCGTCTCTACAATCATACAGCACAGGAGGAGGCCCTTCAGCCCATTGTGCTTGTACTAGTCTTTTAAGGGCTATCCAAATAGTCTCACTCCTCCTGCTCATTTTCTGTCACCTTGTACATTTTTGCTTTTCCAAAATTTATCCGATTCCCCTTTTGAAAGTTATGATTGGATCTGCTTCCACCGCCCTTTCAGGCAGCGCGTTCCAGATCACAACAACTCGCTGCGTTTTTAAAAAACAGTTTCTTCTCATCAACCCACCCCGCCCCCCTGGGTTTTTCAGCAATTAACTTCAATCTGTTAAATCCTTTGGTTACTGACCCTCCTGCCAGTGGAAACAGTTTCGCCTTATTTACACTATCAAAACTCCTCTTAACCTTCTCTGGCTGTAAAGAAATAATCCCAGCTTCTCCAATCTTTCCAAATAACTGAATTCCCTCATCCCTGGTCCCATTCTGGTAAATCTCCTCTGCACCCTGCACCCCCCCCCCCAAGGCCTTGATATCCTACCTGAAGTACAGTGTCATGAATTGGACACAAACTTTCATTGGGTTGGCTTTCATTTTCAATTTTTAAGTCACTCGACACAGAGTGTGCAGCTCGCCTGACGTAAGTGGAGAATTAAGAGTTTTATTCATTTGTGCTTGATTTTTGATGGGAGGATCTCTCGCACGTCATGTGCGTATTCTCATCCCATTTTCTCTCTATCCCAATGAGAATGGTAAAGCCCCAAGCCCAGAGAGCTGCTGACCCTACTCAGTAACCACGAACTGAGAGAAACTTTTTTTTATTTACTTATTTTAATTCATTCTCGGAATTTGGGTGTCACTAGCAGGGCTGACATTTATTGTTCATCTCTAGTTGCCCTTCAGAAGGTTCAGAACGTTCTCTTCCCGCCCCCCCCCCAATCGCAAATGGGTGGGGTGGGGAGACAATTGGAGCCTTCAATATTGAGGTTGATAGATTTATTCTAGGTAAGGATATCCAGAGGTATGGTGCAAACGGTGGTAGATGGAGTTAAGATCAGATCAATCTTGATCTAATTAAATGGTGGAGCAGGCTCGAGGGGCTGAATGGCCAACTCCTGTTCCTATGATGGTTGACCACGCTCCTGACCCTCAGTGTGATGAAGGTGCTGACATGGTGCTGTTAGGTAGGGAGTTCCAGGGCTTTGACCCAGCAACGATGAAGGAACGGCGATACATTTATATTGCTCCAGTGCCATGCTACAGCTACCAACTCCTAGTGTATGGGTCTCGTACACCTGACAGCAATACAAGTCAGCTTTCTTCTGTTAGCTAGGAGAGCACAGTTTAGATGTTCTTGTAAATAAATGTTCTTCCTGGTTGCTGGAGTTAGCAAATCCTTAAATGTTTTTCTTTGTTGTTGCTACAGCCTCAGCAAGACCTGTGTATTAAAAGTCAGCACTTCTATATAATATATAAAGACTGTGGCGACAAGAGCAGGCTAGAGGCTGGGAATTCTGTGGCGAGTAACTCACCTTCTGACTCCCCAAAGCTTGTCCACTGTCTACCAGTGATGGAATACTCTCCACTTGCCTGGATGGGTGCAGCTCCAACAACACTCAAGAAGTTCGACACCATCCAGGACAAAGCAGCCCGCTTGATTGGCACCCCATCTACAAACATTCACTCCCTCCACTACAATATGCAGTGGCAGCAGTGTGTACCATCTACAAGTTGCACTGCAGCAATTCACCAAGGTTACTTCGACAGAATCACTGAATAATAATAATCATCAGTGAAGTGATGGAAGGTGTCATCAACAGTGCCATCAAGCGGCACTTGCTTAGCAATAATTTGCTCAGTTTGGGTTCCTCCAGGGCCACTCAGCTCCTGACCTCATGACAGCCTTAGTTCTTTCTATTCATTCATGGGATGTGGTGACGCTGGCCAGGCCAGCATTAATTGCCCATCCCTAATTGCCCTTGAGAAGGTGGTGGTGAGCTGCTTTCTTGAACCGCTGCAGTCCATTTGGGGTAGGTACACCCACAGTGCTGTTAGGAAGGGAGTTCCAGGATTTTGACCCAGCGACAGTGAAGGAACGGCGATATAGTTCCAAGTCAGGATGGTGTGTGACTTGGAGGGGAACTTGCAGGTGATGGTGTTCCCATGTATTTGCTGCCCTTGTCCTTCTAGTTGGTAGAAGTCGCGGGTTTGGAAGGTGCTGTCAAAGGAGCCTTGGTGCATTGCTGCAGTGCATCTTGTAGATGGTACACACTGCTGCCACTGTGCGTCGGTGGTGGAGGGAGTGAATGTTTGTGGATGGGGTGCCAATCAAGCGGGCTGCTTTGTCCTGAATGGTGTCGAGCTTCTTCAGTGTTGTTGGAGCTGCAGCCATCCAGGCAAGTGGAGAGTATTCCATCACACTCCTGACGTGTGCCTTGTAGATGGTGGACAGGCTTTGGGGAGTCAGGAGGTGAGTTACTCGCCTCAGGATTCCTAGGCTTGGCCTGCTCTTGTAGCCACGGTATTTATATGGCTACTCCAGTTCAGTTTCTGGTCAATGGTAGCCCCTAGGATGTTGATAGTGGGAGATTCAGCAATGGTAATGCCATCGAATGTCAAGGGGAGATGGTTAGATTCTCTCTTGTTGGAGATGGTCATTGCCTGGCACTTGTGTGGTGCAAATGTTACTTGCCACTTATCAGCCCAAGCCTGGATATTGTCCTGGTCTTGCTGCATTTCTACATGGACTGCTTCAGTATCTGAGGAGTCACGAATGGTGCTGAACATTGTGCAATCATCCGCGAACATCCCCATTTCTGACTTTATGATTGAAGGAAGGTCATTGATGAAGCAGCTGAAGGTGGTTGGGCCTAGGACACTACCCTGAGGAACTCCTGCAGTGATGTCCTGGAGCTCAGATGATTGACCTCCAACAACCACAACCATCTTCCTTTGTGCTAGGTATGACTCCAGCCAGCGGAGGGTTTTCCCCCTGATTCCCATTGATCTCAGTTTTGCTAGGGCTCCTTGATGCCATACTCAGTCAAATGCTGTCTTGATGTCAAGGGCAGTCACTCTCATCTCACCTCTTGAGTTCAGCTCTTGGACATTGAAGTCCCCCACCCAGAGTACATTTTGTGCCCTTGCCACCCTCAGTGCCGGTGGTACAGCACATACCCAGGGATAGTGGTTGCAGTGTCTGGGGCATTGTCTGTAAGGTATGATTCCGTGAGTATGACTATGTCAGGCTGTTGCTTGACTAGTCTGTGGGACAGCTCTCCCAACTTTGGCACAAGCCCCCAGATGTTAGTAAGGAGGACTTTGCAGGGTCGACAGGGCTGGGTTTGCCGTTGTCGTTTTCGGCGCCTAGGTCGATGCCGGGTGGTCCGTCCGGTTTCATTCCTTTTTATTAACTTCGTCGCGGTTAGGTACAACTGAGTGGCTTGCTAGGCCATTTCAGAGGGCATATAAGAATTACCCACATTGCTGTGGGTCTGGAGTCACATGTAGGACAGACCAGGTAAGGACAGCAGATTTCCTTCCTTAAAAGGACATTAGTGAACCAGATGGGTTTTTACAACAATCGACAATGGTTTCATGGCCATCATTAGACTAGCTTTTTTAATTGCAGATTTATTAATTAAATTCAAATTCCACCTTCTGCTGTGGTGGGATTCGAACCCATGTCCCCAGAGAAATGCCCTCGGTCTCTGGGTTACTAGTCCTGTGATAATACCACTACGCCACCACCTACTCAGACATGGACGAAGGAGCTGAACTCAAGAGGTGAGGTGAGAGTGACTGCTCTTGACATCAAGGCAGCATTTGACCGAGTATGGCATCAAGGAGCCCTAGCAAAACTGAGGTCAATGGGAATTAGGGGGAAAGCCCTCCACTGGCTGGAGTCATACCTAGCACAAAGGAAGATGGTTGTGGTTGTTGGAGGTCAATCATCTGAGCTCCAGGACATCACTTCAGGAGTTCCTCAGGGTAGTGTCCTAGGCCCAACCATCTTCAGCTGCTTCATCAATGACCTTCCTTCAATCATAAGGTCAGAAGTGGGGATGTTCGCGGATGATTGCACAATGTTCAGCACCATTCGTGACTCCTTAGATACTGAAGCAGTCCGTGTAGAAATGCAGCAAGACCTGGACAATATCCAGGCTTGGGCTGATAAGTGGCAAGTAACATTTGCGCCACACAAGTGCCAGGCAATGACCATCTACAACAAGAGAGAATCTAACCATCTCCCCTTGACATTCAATGGCATTACCGTTGCTGAATCCCCCACTGTCAACATCCTAGGGGCTACCATTGACCAGAAACTGAACTGGAGTAGCCATATAAATACCGTGGCTACAAGAGCAGGTCAGAGGCTAGGAATTTTGAGGCGAGTAACTCACCTCCTGACTCCCCAAAGCCTGTCCACCATCTACAAGGCACAAGTCAGGAGTGTGATGGAATACTCTCCACTTGCCTGGATGGGTGCAACTCCTACAACACTCAAGAAGCTCGACACCATGCAGGACAAAGCAGCCCGCTTGATTGGCACCCCATCTACAAATATTCACTCCCTCTACCACCGATGCACAGTGGCAGCAGTGTGTACCATCAACAAGATGCACTGCAGCAACACACCAAGGCTCCTTAGATAGCACCTTCCAAACCCGCGACTTCTACCAACTAGAAGGACAAGGGCAGCAAATACATGGGAACACCACCACCTGCAAGTTCCACTCCAAATCACACACCATCCTGACTTGGAACTATATCGCTGTTCCTTCACTGTCGCTGGGTCAAAATCCTGGAACTCCCTTCCTAACAGAACTGTGGGTATACCTACCCCAAATGGACTGCAGCGGTTCAAGAAGGCAGCTCACTACAACCTTCTCAAGGGCAATTAGGGATGGGCAATAAATGCTGGCCTGGCCAGTGACGCCTACATCCCATGAATGAATAAAAAAAATACAGTGCAGAAGAGGCCCTTCAGCCCATCGAGTCTGCACCGATGCATTAATGACACCTGACCTGTCTTGCTAATCCCATTTGCCAGCACTTGGCCCATAGCCTTGAACATTATGACGTGCCAAGTGTTCATCCAGGTACTTTTTAAAGGATGTGAGGCAACCCACCTCTACCACCCTCCCAGGCAGTGCATTCCAGACAGTCACCACCCTCTGGGTAAAAAATGTTCTTCCTCAAATCCCCCTTAAACCTCCTGCCCCTCACCTTAAACTTGTGTCCCCTCGTAACTGACCCTTCAACTAAGGGGAACAGCTGCTCCCTGTCCACCCTGGCCATGTCCATCATAATCTTGTACACCTCGATCAGGTCACCCCTCAGTCTTCTCTGTTCCAGCGAAAACAACCCAAGCCTATCCAACCTCTCTTCATAGCTTAAATGTTCCATTCCAGGCAACATCCTGGTGAATCACCTCTGCAACCCCTCAAGTGCAATCATATTCTACCTATAATGTGGCGACCAGAATTGCACACAGTACTCCAACTGTGGGCCTTCCCAAAGTTCTTTACAACTCCAACATGACCTCCCTACCAATGTCCTCTGGCTCCACCCACAGATTTCCCCCTTGGTCCCTAATGGGTCCTAATCTTTCCTTGGCTATCCTCTTCCCATTGATATACTTGTAGAATATCTTGGGATTTTCCCTACTTTTACCAGCCAGAGCTTTCTCATATCCCCTCTTTGTTCTCCTAATTGCTTTCTTAAGCTCCATCCTACACTTTCTGTACTCCACTAATGCTTCCGTTGAATTGCTCTCCTTGTTTTTGCTAAAGGCCTCTCTTTTCCTTCTCATTGTAACCCGAATGTTTCTGGTCATCCATGGTTCTCTGGGCTTGTTGCTCCGACCTATTACCCTAGAGGGAACATGTTGGGCCTGTACCATCCCCATTTCCTTTTTGAATGCCCCCCACTGCTCTTCTGTAGATTTCCCGACAAGTAACTCTTTCCAGTCTACCTTGGCCAGATCCTGCCTTATTTTACTAAAATTGGCTCTCCCCCAAACCAAAACCTTTTTTTGCAACTTGTCTATTTCTTTCTCCATAACAAGCTTAAATTGTACCATGTTGTGGTCGCTATCACCAAAATGCTCCCCCACCAACACATCAACCACCTGTCCGGCTTCATTTTCCAGGATTAGGTCCGGCACTGCACCCTCCCTTGTTGGATCCTCTACATATTGAGCTAAAAAGTTCTCCTATACAGTTCACCTGACAGCACTTTCCAAACCCGTGACCTCTTCCACCTCGCACGACAAGGGCAGCAGATGCATGCGAGCACCACCAGCTGCAAGTTCCCCTCCAAGCCGCACTCCATCCTGACTTGGAACTTTCTCGCCATTCCTTCACTGTCGCTGGGTCAAAATCCTGGAACTCCCTTCCTAACAGCACTGTGGGTGTACCTACATCCCGAGGACTGCAGCGGTTCAAGAAGGCAGCTCACCACCACCTTCTCAAGGGTAATTAGAGATGGGCAATAAATGTTGGCCTAGCCAGCAACACCGACATTCCATGAACGAATAAAAATAAGTAGTTCAGTAGTAAAGATTAAAAAAATGACTTGTCATTCTTATAGAGCCTCTCGAACATCCCAAAGTACTGCACATATAATTAATTACTTTTGAAGTGTCGTAGTTGTAATTTAAGCAACTTGAACAGCATGAAAGCTGGTTTAAATATAACAGCAATTACTAGGAATTAATGAGTAACTACACAAAGTACGATAGCGCACATTCCTGGATGATTTTCCCTCTATTAATTTTTCTGTCCCCCGGGTCTCCCCTCCCCCGCTGAATGGGAACTGACTGGACTCCATTTGACTTGTCCTCATGGCAACACAGCAGAAATTGGAAGCTCTGTGTGTGGGAAAATCACAGCTATTAGTCAGTGTCCTATCACTGCATGAGGTCTCTCTCTGGAGAACTCATTGGGCTACTGAATTCCGTGCTGAGATTGTATCTCCTTCACCCTCAACCAAGTGCAACAGGCCAATTAATACACAGAATATTGGTCTGGGCCACAGAAAATAGTTAATTGCTGATGAAAATGTGCTTTGTTGGTGATTTACTGAGACAATCAACCCGTCGTGGGTGTTGTTAGCTTCCTGCATGTCTCAGCAAGCAGCAACAAGTAGCATACATCATCTGATGTTAAAGATTGTTATAAACTCTTTTCTCACCCCCTGCTAATGGTGTGGTGACCTGGCAAGTGGGAATATCGCTATGATATTTCCAATGACGATGAAATAATGAGAATAATGAAATGATGTAATGCACAGACTTGAACGCTCCATTATTATTGAGAAATCTAGGCGGAAGGGCCATGCCTGTACTGCAGGTCAGCATTGTGGTTGATAAGAGTTGGAGAGAAGTCTAGATCATTAGGAAAAATAGTGGTATGGGGAAAACCAAGCATGGGATTTAAAGACTTATAAATTGCAGCAGGAAGGGGTGACTCATGCAGGTAAGGAATTCCATAGTGCTGTGCTCAGGGAGTGAATAAATTGGGATTGGCAGTGAAATGATGACTCTTGATTTCTTGTAAAAGAGCATGTAAGACAGTGTTCCCATAGCAATGGAGGAACAAGAGAGCAGAGCTTAAAGGAGCACTGTCCGAAGTATTATTTCATAACGGGGAGAGACAAGAAAGGCTGCGATTGGGATTGAGCAAGAGAAAGGGAAGGGGCTGAAGGTGAGAGTAGGATCACTATCACAGGAGACCTCAGTGTATTAAACAATTTTGGAGTCCTGTCTTAGACCTTACAATGATCATCAGTCATCTATAGTAATGCTTCTATTTAATTCACACCTTTTTGTTCCCCATAACATACTTTTGAGGGACACGCAGTGAATAATCTGCAGCTTTAATTCCAATAAATCTCTTATTCCTTGCTCTTGCTGGCTACTTAGTGTTTAGTTTAGTTTAGAGATATAGCACTGAAACAGGCCCTTCGGCCCACCGAGTCTGTGCCGACCATCAACCACCCATTTATACTAATCCAACTCTAATTCCATATTCCTACCACATCCCCAGCTGTCCCTATACTTCCCTACCACCTACCTATACTAGGGGCAATTTATAATGGCCAATTAACCGATCAACCTGCAAGTCTTTGGCATGTGGGAGGAAACCGGAGCACCTGGAGGAAACCCACGCAGACACAGGGAGAACTTGCAAACTCCACCCAGGCAGTACCCAGAATTGAACCCGGGTCGCTGGAGCTGTGAGGCTGCGGTGCTAACCACTGCGCCACTGTGCCGCCCTAAACTTCTTGAACATTCAGCATATTGGATCTTAAATGGGAGGCTGATGAACATGGAGGATTAATTGTTATGCTGCTATGGCTGCAGTTGGTTAGATAGAGGCAGATGCAAATTGGGAGACAGAGTGCTTTTTTGTTGAGGAACCAACTAGAGAACAGGCCATCCTAGACCGGGTGTTGTGTAATGAGAGAGGAATAATTGATAATCTAGTTGTGTGAGACCCGTTGGGGATGAGCGACCATAATATGATAGAATTCTTCATCAAGTTGGAGAGTGACATAGTTGATTCTGAGACTAGGGTCCTGAATCTTAGTAAAGGAAACTACGAAGGTATGAGGAGCGAGTAGACTATGATGGATTGGGAAACGTTACTTAAAGGGATGACGGTGGAAAGGCAATGGCAAACATTCAAAGAGCGCATGGATGAACTGCAACAATTGTTTATTCCTGTCTGGCGCAAAAGTAAAACGGGAAAGGTAGCCAAACCATGGCTTACAAGGGAAATTAGAGATAGCATTAGATCCAAGGAAGAGGCATATAAATTCACCAGAAAATGCAACAGACCTGAGGATTGGCAGCAGTTTAGAATTCAGCAAAGGAGGACCAAGGGATTGATTAAGAAGGGGAAAATAGAGTACGAGAGTAAGCTTGCGGGGAACATAAAAACTGACTGTAAAAGTTTCTATAGGTATGTGAAGAGAAAAAGATTGGTGAAGACAAATGTGGGTCCCTTACAGTCAGAAACGGGAATTTATTATGGGGAACAAAGAAATGGCTGACCAACTAAATGCATACTTTAGTTCTGTCTTCACAAAGGAGGACACAAATATCATACCAGAAATGTTGGGGAACACAGAATTTAGTGAGACAGAGCAACTGAAGGAAATCAGTATTAGTAGAGAAATGGTGTTGGGGAAATTGATGGGATTGAAGGCCGATAAATCCCCAGGGCCTGATAATCTACATCCCAGAGTACTTAAGGAAGTGGCCCTAGAAATAGTGGATGCATTGGTGGTCATCTTCCAAGATTCTATAGACTCTGGAACAGTTCCTACAGATTGGAGGCTAGCTAATGTAACCCAACTATTTAAAAAGGGAGGTAGAGAGAAAGCAGGGAATTATAGACCAGTCAGCCTTATGTTGGGAGTGGGGAAAATTCTGGAGTGCATTATCAAAGATCTTATAGCAGAGCACTTGGTGAACAGTGGTAGAATCGGACAGAGTGAGCATGGATTTTCGAAAGGGAAATCATGCTTGACAAATCTACTAGAATTCTTCGAGGATGTAACTAGTAGAGTTGATGAGGGGGAGCCAGTGGATGTGGTTTATTTGGACTTTCAGAAGGCTTTCGACAAAGTCCCACAAAAGAGATTAGCGTGTAAAATTAAAGCGCATGGGATTGGGGGTAGTGTATTGCGATGGATAGAAAATTGGTTGGCGGACAGGAAACAAAGAGTAGGGATAAATGGGTCTTTTTCTGAATGGCAGGCAATGACTGGTGGGGTACTGCAGGGATCGGTGCTAGGACCCTTGCTATTCACAATATGTATTAATGATTTAGATGAGGGAACTAAATGTAATATCTCCAAATTTGCAGATGACACAAAACTGGGTGGGAGGGTGAGTTGTGAGGAGGATGCAGAGAGGCTTCATGGTGTTTTGGACAAGTTGAGTGAGTGGGCTAATGCATGGCAGATGCAGTATAATGTGGATAAATGTGAGGTTATCCACTTTGGTTGCAAAACCAGGAAGGCAGATTATTATCTGAACGGCTATAAACTGAGAGAGGGGAATATGCAGCGAGACCTGGGTGTTCTCGTACACTAGTTGCTAAAGATAAGCATGCAGGTGCAACAGGCGGTAAAAAAGTGCAAATGGTATGTTGGCCTTCATAGTGAGAGGATTCGAGTACAGGAGCAGGGATGTCTTACTGCAATTATACAGGGCCTTGGTGAGGCCACACCTGGAATATTGTGTGCAGTTTTGGTCTCTTTATCTGAGGAAGGATGTTCTTGCTATAGAGGGAGTGCAGCGAAGGTTTACCAGACTGATTCCTGGGATGGCGGGACTGACGTATGAGGAGAGATTGAGTCAGTTAGGATTATATTCGCTGGAGTTCAGAAGAGTGAGGGGGGATCTCCTAGAAACCTATAAAATTCTAACAGGACTTGACAGGGTAGATGCAGGAAGGATGTTCCCAATGGTGGGGGAGTCCAGAACCAGGGGTCATAGTCTCAGGATACGGGGCAAACCTTTCAGGACTGAGATGAGGAGAAATTTCTTCACCCAGAGAGTGGTGAGCCTGTGGAATTAGCTACGACAGAAAGCAGTTGAGGCCAAAACATTGTATGGTTTCAAGAAGGAGTTGGATATAGCTCTTGGGTCTAAAGGGATCAAAGGATATGGGGGGAAAGCAGGAACAGGCTACTGAGTTGGATGATCAGCCTGCTCCTGCTCCTATTTTCTATGTTTCTATATTTCCAGCATGTTATAAAGAAGAATGGAATGGTGCTTCTGTAATTCCCACTTCTACCAATAAATAATTTTGATGCGTGCTGTAGAATTGTGGAAATGATTTGCAGATGTGATTTCTGAGATCTCTCTACTCGTGGGGATTGTTTGAGAGACTCTTTTAAAAATTCCAGATGGGGAACAGCTCAGTCAAGGAGTGCCCAGACTCCAGGCTTTGTATCAGAGGAAGTCTGTTTGCACTATGCACTGATGCTGTACTTGTGTAAATCTGGTATTGAGATCTGCATTGACTCCAAAGTGAAGCAGACTTACCCAGGGAGTCACACGGTGCTCTACTGCAGGGTCTGATCAGATCTTAGCTCTGGGTTCCTGCTTCATTTACACTACAACAGCAGCTTTGGTGTGAAACAAAACAACATTGCAGTGAGACTGCGATTGTCGTGGATATGCAGCCTTTACTAAGTGAGGTATTCTCACTGTACTGCAGAGTTTGTGTTGATGTACAGCAATGTGGGCTTCATATTGAAGCAAACTGGAGTGTAACTTTGTTTGGGAGTCACCAGAATCAGATTCCTGCAAGGAGTATGAGAAAGTCTGGCAGTCGCGTGCATCATTGGCAACACTTAGAATTGCATCTTAATTGCAGTGCAAGTTCTCCCTGTGTCTGCGTGGGTTTTCGCCGGGTGCTCCGGTTTCCTCTCACAGTCAAAGACTTGCAGGTTGGTAGGTAAATTGGCCATTATAAATTGCCCCTAGTATAGGTAGGTGGTAGGGAAATATAGGGACAGGTGGGGATGTGGTAGGAATATGGAATTAGTGTAGGATTAGTATAAATGGGTTGTTGATGGTCGGCACAGACTCGGTGGGCCGAAGGGCCTGTTTCAGTGCTGTATCTCTAAATAAATAAATAAATGCAAAAATTTGCTTCACCTAGCTACAGTATAATTGAAACTGATACAAAGTGAAGTTTGAAATGCTCCCAGGTAGTCGATGGAAACAACTTTCATAGAATCATTGAATGAATACAGCTCAGACGGAGGCCATTCAGCCCTTGGAGCCCGTACAAGCTCTCTGCAAGAGCAGTTTAGCTAGTCCCACTCTCCCGCCCTTTCGCTGTAAACCTGCATTTCCCTTTTGAAAGCTACGATGGAATCTGCTTCCACCACACTCTCAGGCAGTACATTCCAGATCCTAACCACTCACTGCATAAAAAAAGTATTTTCCTCTTGTCACCTCTGGTTCATTTGCCAATCTCCTTAAATCTGTGTCCTCAGGTTCTCAACCCTACCTGCCAATGGGAACAGTTTCTCTCTATCTACTGTCTAGACCCCTCATGATTTTGAACACCTCTATCAAATCTCCTCTTAATCTTTTTAAGGAGAACAACCCCAGCTTCTCCAATCTATCCACATAACTGAAATCCCTCATAAATCTTTTCTGCACCCTCTCTAAAGCCTTCATATCCTTCCTAAAGTGTGGTGCCCAGAATTGCAGAGAATACTCCAGTTGAGGCTGAACCAGTGTTTTATAAAGCCTTCATCATAATTTCCTTGCTTTTGTACTCTATGCCTCTATTTATAAAGTGTAAGATCCCATATGCCACCTTCAACGATTTGTGCACATATACCCCCAGGTCTCTCTGTTCCTGCACCCCTTTAGAATTGTATCCTTTATTTTCTATTGCCTCTCCTCGTTCCTCCTATCAAAATGAATCACTTCACACTTCTCAGCATTAAATTTAATCTGCCACATATCTGCCCGTTCCACCAGCCTGTCTATGTCTTCTTGAAGTTTATCATCATCCTCCTCACCTTTCACAATACTTCCAAGTATTGTGTTATCTGCAAATTTTGAAATTGTGCCCTGTACACCCGAGTCTAGGTTATTGATATATATCAAGAAAAGCAGTGGTCACAGTACTGACCCATGAGGAACACCACTGTATGCCTTCCTCCAGTCTGAAAAATGACCATTCACCAATATTCTTAGTTTCCTCTTACCCAGCCAACTTCATATACATGCTGCCACTGTCCCTTTTATTTCATGGCTTTCAACTTTGCCAGCAAGCCTGTTATGTGGCACTTTATCAAACGCCTATTGGAAGTCTATGTACACGACATCAACTGCATTACCCTAATCAACTGTTTGTTACTTCATCAAAAAACGCAATCACGTTAGTTAAACATGATCTGCCGTTAACAAACCTGTGCTGACTTCCTTTAATTAAGTCTTACTTGTTCAAGTGACTGTTAATTTTGTCCCAGATTATCGTCTCTAAAAGCTTTCCCTCCATCGCGGTTAAACTGACAGGTCTGTAGTTGTTGGTCTTATCCTTACACCCTTTTTTTTACATTAGGGTGTAATGTTTACAATTCTCCAGTTCCCTGACATCATCCCCGTATCTAAGAGGCTTGGAAGATTTTGACTAGTGCCTTTGCAATTTCCACCCGTACTTCCCGTAGTATCCTTGGAAGCGTCCCATCCAATTCTGGTGACTTATCAACCTTAAGTTTCTTTTTTGTATGTTATCAAACATTCAACTATCCATAGGTTCTGCTAACACTAAAGTTTAACCAGCAGTTGGATGCTGGTGATCGGAGCCCTGTACGAATGAATGGAAACTTGCAGTGATGTAATACCTTTGTGTGGATGGAGGCAGGAAGTTACAGAGGGACATAGGCAGACGAAGTGAGCGGGCATAACTATGGCAGATGGAGTTCAATGTGGGGAATCGTCGGGTCATCCTGTTTGGATCTGAGAAAGTCAAACTGGAATAGAGGGATACGAGAGAGAGCAGTGCACAGTATTTCACAAACATTTTGATCAGTTAGATGGATGCCATTGTTCTGATGAACTCCCTTCCCTCATTATCCCCCCTCACCATGAGCCCAGGAGTGCACTCTTGCCTCTCCAAACTATCAGGTCCTCTGTCATTTTGGGCAGTCTGTTCCAAACTGCTGCCTTCTGTGTAAGCTAGTTGAATCCTTTCTGAGCTTGGGTTTCTGTGCTCTGGTAGTGTGTGTAATCAGTACTCCTCGGAATTTTGAATTCTCCAGAAAGATATCTTCTGAGGCAAGTTTTCTCCAGTGCAAACCATCTACATTTTCAACATCCCTCCTTGTAACTCGAGATTGCTCAATAATGTTTGGCTAGACTGCCTTATCTATGGTTGAACTGATTTTTAAAAATTCTTCTGCTGTGTGCAGGTATTTTGGAAATAGGTCCTATTGCTATGACAGACTTCAGAAGTATAATCTTGCACTAGAAGATGCTGAAACCTCCATAAGGCTTGCTGCTGACTGGCCTAAAGGCTACTTCAGAAAGGGAAGAGCACTACTTGGAATAAAGGTTTGTGTATTGATCCTGTTTCAGGAGCCTGCTGCATACACTTTACTACCCATTTGTCTTTTAATGAATCAGTGGGAGTAGGGGTTGCATGGCAGGAATATGGGTTGTAGATGGGGGGGCGGGGTGGAGTGGGGAAGAGGTGGGGTTTGAGGGGGTGGCGGGGAACACTGGGGGTGGGTAGAGGGGATGTGAAGAGGGCTGGGTGTGGAGGGGGAGGTAGAGGTAGAAGTGGAGGAGGGTAGAAGGGGATGTGAAGAGGGTTCGGTGTGGAGTGGGAGGAGGGCTGGAGGGGGTAGAAGGGGAATGGTAGTAAGGGGGACACTATGAGTGTCCTCCGAGCTTCCAGAATAGATTGGGAAAGATTAGACAGGTTTTCCTAGTCAGTTTACTATCCAGTGTCTTCCCAGACTATATGTGTAGGGACATCAGTCCAGGGATATGATGCCTCACTCTCACTGGAATAATCTGTCAACACTCACTGACTGGTGAGGACAAAGTACCAGAAGGCTAAATTTGGAAAATTCTCAGTCATGTCAAATTCTGTTTGGTAATACATTGGGGTGGCGCAGTGGTTAGCACCGCAGCCTCACAGCTCCAGCGACCCGGGTTCAATTCTGGGTACTGCCTGTGTGGAGTTTGCAAGTTCTCCCTGTGTCTGCGTGGGTTTCCTCCGGGTGCTCCGGTTTCCTCCCACATGCCAAAGACTTGCAGGTTGATAGGTTAATTGGCCATTATAAATTGCACCTAGTATAGGGAGGTGGTAGGGAAATATAGGGATAGGTGGGGATGTGGTAGGAATATAGAATTAGTGTAGGATTAGTATAAATGGGTGGTTGATGGTCGGCACAGACTTGGTGGGCCGAAGGGCCTGTTTCAGTGCTGTATCGCTAAACTAAACTAAACTCTAAACTGAAGTGCCTTGGGACATTTTACTGTGTTAAAGGTGCTTGTTGTTGTGACACATGGGAGAGCAGCACCATACTCTGTGGTAAGTATCAAGAACCCTTCAACAATAAAAGCAAAATACTGCGGATGCTGGAAATCTGAAACAAAAACAAGAAATGCTGGATTCACTCAGCAGGTCTGGCAGCATCTGTGGAAAGAGAAGCAGAGTTAACGTTTCGGGTCAGTGACCCTTCAACACTCACTGGAAAAACAACAGAACTTTGGTTTAACATCAAATTCAATGCAAGAAAGTCAGAACAGATGAAAGGGGCAGAAATGTACACTTAGCTTATTTAAGAAAAACAATTGAGAAACTAATGTTGAAAACATTTTTTCTGCAGAGATATGCTGAGGCAGAGACAGCGTTTGAAATGGTACTACAGCTGGATAAAGACTGTGAGGATGCTGTTCATGAACTGTTCAGAGTTCGCATGTTTAGGCTGATGGTAAGGAAGATATTTTTACCCAAGTTTCTGCTAACTTTAGAATGAATGAATTTCTGTTGATGTAATTAATGTCTTTATCATATCATCGAGATATCATAAAGATTTAAAAGTCGAGATATTGTATGTGTGTAGGCTGCATACTTTCACAAATATTGACTGCAAACTTTACTTCCTAATTGCATGATTTATGATCATACTTTCCTGTCATACTTTCCTGTCATGGTTTACAGTCCCAAGTAGCTGTAGGATCATAGAATGGTTACATTACAATACAGCAAGTGCAATTTAGCTCGTCCCCTCCCCTGCCCTTTCCCTGTGGCCCTGCAAATTATTTCTATTCAGGTGTTTATCCAATTCCCTTTTGAAAGCCGCGCTTGAATCTGCCTCCGCCACGCTCTCAGGCAGTGCATTCCAGATCCCAATCAGCTGCTGTGTAAAAAAAAAAAATCCTTATGTTGCCTTTGGTCCTTTCACCAATCACCTTAAATCATTGTCCTCAGGTTCTTGACCTTTCCACCAATGGGAACAGTTTCTCTCTATCTGCTCTGTCCAGACCCTTCATGATTTTGAACACCTCTATCGAATATCCTCTCAACCTTCTCTTCTCTAAGGAGAACAATCCCAGCTTCTCCAATCTATCCACATACTGAAGTTCCTCATCCCCGGAACAATTCTTGTAAATCTTTTCTGTACTCTCTCTGAAGCCTTCACATCCTTCCCGAAGCCTCAGCATCTCCCATTCAATTTTGTTACGCCAATAGTTGAAGGCTTTGGCCACCAGGTGGCTCCGTGGAGTGTGTTTTTGAAGTGATTCCTTCACCTCAGCCATGACCTTGTGCATATGAGAAGAGTATTAATTAGCTAATTGTGGGTATGGAAAATTTACTAGTGAGGCAGCACAACAAGCTCCCACAAACAGCAATGTGATAACGGCCAGACAATTTGTTTTTGTCAAATTTGGTCAAAAGGTCGGGTTGAGAGATAAATATTGGCCAGAACCACTGGCGAGAACTCCCCTGCCCCTCCTGGGATCTTTTACACCCACCAGAGTGCAGGCAGGGACTCTCATTTGAGGACTGCACCTCTGACAGTGCAGCATTCCATTGGTACTCTGCACTGGAGTGTCAGCCTGAATTATGTGCTTGAGTGGGACATGAACCCACAACTTTCTGACTCAGAGGTGAGAGTGCTACCCACTGAGCTAATCATTGGGAATGTTTATAACCTTTGAGTCTGCACCTATTGCCATTTTGTTTTGGTGCATGAACTCAAAGTCGTGTCAGACAATTGCCTCAAGGAGCTCGATGCTTAAACTCAGCTTAGGCAGCTTCGCACCCGCTTTTACGCCTTTTTGTGGGGGAATATTGCTTTCTATAATTATATCTACCTGTTTTTGCTGAATAAGATTTCCCAGGGTGCAGGGTAGGATGTAAAAACTTTTCCCTGTTCCATGAGTTGGAGCCATGAGACTGTCTCACCATCAAACAGTCATTTCAAAGGTGGTAATTTGGGTGCGATAAAACACATACTTTGTATCGCACCCAATCACGTGAATGTCTCAAAACACAGCCAGGGATCATCTTCACCCAGAGAGTGGTGAGAATGTGGAACTCACAACCACAAAGAGTCGTTGAGGTGAATAGCATAGATACAATTAAGGGGACGCTAGATAAACACACAAGGATGAAAGGAGTAGAAGGATATGCTGATAGGGTAAGATGCAGAGGGGTGGGAGGAGGCTCTTGTGGAACACAAACACTAGCATAGACCAGTTGGGCCGAGTGGCCTATTTTTGTGCTGTAAGTACTTCATAGAACAATGTAAAACAGGCACTTTTACAGTGCAATGACTGGAATGATTAGCTTATTGTCAACTACAAGCACAACTTAACCAAAATAATTGTACAAAAGACCTGGCAGGGCACTTAATGGAGAAGGTAGCTCTGTGGTTAAATACCAGAACTGATGGTGCTCGTGTTGAATTCTGCCTTGATTGGTGATTACCTCTTGCTTTGTAATGGGTGGATACTCAGTGACAGCTCCTCCCTGTCGTGGAGTTGTGTATTAAAAAAAAAAAAATCTAATTTTCATTTTTTTTCTGGTAATCCTTGTGCTCAGTGATTAATAATTAGATACAACCTACCATCTCTAAACAGAAACAGCGCAAGAGAGCTTGGACATCTCCTTAGTAGTTCTATAAGACACACCTCCACTGAGATTAGCTGTATGTTGAGCAGGCGATCAATTAAAAAGTTGATGACACTTAAATATCTATTTATCTTCTCCTTTATGCAAGTAAACAAAGTCAAAGGAAATCTGGGGTATTTGTCTTTTTAAAAACTTTTTAAAAATAATAAAGCTGTTGAGTTTTTTGGACATCTCAGTCGTTGCTCTGAACTGTACTACAATGTGCCTCAGCACCAACCCTCGGAGAGTGCCCATACTGTACCGGTGCGACACTTCCCCATTTCCAATGTTGGCTGACTTCTGGCCCCTCTGAGTGACACTGGCAACTTATTGCTGAAGTTAGGGCAGTCTTGCACTGTGTGGCTCACTAGGATCTGGATTTGAGTCCTCCCCAAGTTTAATCACATGTTGGACATTTTTTAGCCATTTACAAAATAATTACAGCGCAGAAACAGGCCATTCAGCCCAACTGGTCTATGCTGGTGTTAGCGCTCAACACATGCCTCCTCCCACTCCTCTTCATCTCACCCTATCAACATATCCTTCTATTCCTTTCTCCCTCAAGTGTTTACCTAGCTAAATGCATCTATGCTATTCACCTCCATTACGCCTTGTGGTAGCGAGTTCCACATTCTCACCACTCCCTGAGTAAAGAAGTTTTTCCTGAAATTTCTATTGGATTTATTAGTGACTATCTTATGTTAATAGCCCCTAGTTCCATTCTCGCCCGCAAGTGGAAACAGCCTCTCTGCATCTACTTTATTTCCATCTGCCTCAGCTAGATTTGTTAACCAACTGTGCTACCCAGTCCCCAATATTCTGTTATAAATTTTAAGAAAGAAACACATCCGGGAATGTTGACTGAAATGTTTAAAATGCTGCCTCTGTTTTAACGCCGCTTGTCTGATATTTGTTTCAGAATATGGGTTTCTCCCAGCAACAAAGTCTAATGGCATTACAGCAACATAGAACTGTCGAAGCTGCACTGGACTCCTATTTAGTATTAAAATGTAAGTGTTCACGGAATAACAGAATCGTTACAGTGCAGAAGGAGGCCATTTGGCCCATCGTGTATGCACTGGCTCTCCGAAAGTGCAATTCCCTCAGTTCCATTCCCCCGCCTTTTGCTTTTATTTTAGTGTTGAATTCACTGCCACTTCTCTTCCAGGAATGCCTACCTTGAAGAAGTTCTGCTCTTCTCTCCGAAGGGATTTTTGTTTGTCTCTTTTACCTTGTTCACCTTCATTGCTTTCTATTTCCCTCCTGGTGTTTGATAAAGTATCTACCAAAACTCGTTTTCACAGCCACATCTCCTTCCTCAGTGACTGTCTCCGGCTCCGACTTATTCCACGTGGATTCCAACTACAGTTTCACCCATCGTGTTTTGAATCCACCCAGGATTACAGGTATCTCCGAGAAATACAACGTTCCTCGGACTGCTATTCTTGCCGCATCCTGAGATCCACACTCAGTGCTATGTGCCGCCACATGCACACCCTGAACCTCTCTCTCCAGCAGCACCGCCTCACCTTATCTCAAAGCTGTTCTACTCCGCAGTTTCATTTCATCCTTCATCTCATCCGACGCATTAACAAAAAACTTTTTATCTTCCTTTCAGGTGTCAAGGAATGCAAGCTCCAGCAGCTGATGGGGACTAATGCCTCTCCAGATCCTTTTTCCCCTTCACTTCCCTCTGACCCCACCCCTTCTGATCTGACCCCTTGCGTGTATTCACTATACCCTCTGACCTCCCCCTCTCTGCTGCTGAACGTTCTGTACTCAGCAAAGGTCTCAGTTTTATCCCTTTATGCGCCCACCTCAATGAATTTCGCGCTCGGCATGACGTTGAGCTCCCCTTCTGTTGTCTCCGTCTCTGGGCTCACTTCTTTGACCAGGAGTCATCCCCCCGATCAGTAGACCCATTCACCCGCCTCCAGCATTTTCACTCTACCTGGACCCCTCCCCCTGGCCTCTTACCCGCTCTTGATCTTTTCACTGAAAACTGTCGGTGAGACATTGGTCATTTCAATTTCTCTGCTCCCCTCACTACTCTAATCTGCCCCCCTCTGAACTTGCTGCACTCTGTTCTCTCAGGTCTAACCCCGACATGGTCATCAAACCTGCAGACAAGGGTGATGCTGTTGTTGTCTGGTGTACCGACCTCTATCTTGCAGAGGCTGAGCGCCAACTCTCAGACACTTCTTCCTACCTCCCTCTGGACCATGACCCCACCACCGAACATCAAGCTGCTGTCCAAAGGACTGGCACTGAGCTCATCTCCTCCGGAGATCTTCCCTCTACAGTTTCCAACCTCATAGTCCCGCAACCCTGGACAGCCCGCTTCTACCTCCTTCCCAAAATCCACAAACAGGACTGTCCCGGCAGACCCATTGTGTCAGCCTGCTCGTGCCCCACTGAACTCATTTCTTCCTATCTTGACTCTATCTTTTCTCTCCGGTCCAGTCTCTTCCCACCTACATCCGTGACTCTGCTGATGCCCTACGTCATTTTGACAATTTCCAGTTTCCTGGCCCCAACCGCCGCCTCTTCACTATGGACGTCCAATCTTTCTACACCTCCATCCCCCACCAGGATGGTTTGAGGACTGTCCGCTTCTTCCTTGAACAGAGGCCCAACCAGTCCCCATCCACCACCACTCTCCTCCGCCTGGCTGAACTTGTTCTCACATTGAACAACCTTTCCTTCAACTCCACTCACTTCCTTCAAGTAAAAGGTGTTGCTATGGGTACCTGCTTGGGTCCTAGTTATGCCTGTCTTTTTGTGGGATATGTTGAACATTCCTTGTTCCAGTCCTACTCAGGCCCCCTCCCCCAACTCTTTTTCCGGTACATTGATGACTGTATCGGTGCCGTTTCCTGCTCCCGCCCTGAACTGGAAAACTTTATCAACTTTGCTTCTAATTTCCACCCTTCTCTCACCTGTACATGGTCCATCTCTGACACTTCCCTTCCCTTCCTCGACTTCTCTGTCTCCATCTCTGGGGATAGGCTGTCTACTAATATCCATTATAAGCCCACCGACTCTCACAGCTACTTCGACTACACTTCTTCACACCCTACCTCCTGTAAGGACTCCATTCCATTCTCCCAGTTTCTCCATCTCCAATGCATCTGCTCTGATGATGCAACCCTTCATAACAGCGCTTCTGATATGTCTTCCTTTTTCCTCAACCGAGGATTCCCCCCCCCACCGTGGTTGACAGGGCCCTCAACCGTGTCCTGCCCATTCCCCGCACCTCTACCCTCACCCCTTCCCCTCCCTCCCAGAACCGTGACAGGGTTCCCCTTGTCCTCACTTTCCACTCCATCAGCCTCCATATCCAAAGGATCATCCTCCGCCATTTCCGCCACCTCCAGCGTGATGCCACTACCAAACGCATCTTCCCCTCCCTTCCCCTGTCAGCATTCCGAAGGGATTGTTCCCTCTGCGACACCCTGGTCCACTCCTCCATTACCCCCACCACCTCGTCCCCTTCCCATGGCACCTTCCCCTGCAATTGCAGGAGGTGTAATACCTGCCCATTTACCTCCTCTCTCCTCACTATCCCAGGCCCCAAACACTCCTTTCAGATGAAGCAGCGATTTACTTGTACTTCTTTCAATGTAGTATACTGTATTCGCTGCTCACAATGTGGTCGTCTCTACATTGGGGAGACCAAACGTAGACTGGGTGACCGCTTAGTGGAACACCTCCGCTCAGTCCGCAAGCATGACCCCGAGCTTGAGGTTGCTTGCCATTTCAACACTCCCCCCTGCTCTCACGCTCACATCTCTGTCCTGGGATTGCTGCAGTGTTCCAGTGAACATCAACGCAAGCTCAAGGAACAGCATCTCATTTACCGATTAGGCACGCTACAGCCTGCCGGACTGAACATTGAGTTCAATAATTTCAGAGCATGATGGGCCCCCCATTTAACTTTTATTTTTAGTTAGTTATTTTTTTCTTTTTTCTTTTTTATATTTTTCTGTGTTTATTTTATTTTATTTCATCTTAGTTTGTTCAGTTTGCTTACCCACTTTTTTTCATGTTTGTACTTGCGGCTGTTCAATTTTCAGTCCATTAACACCCTATCTGTAGATTAGATTAGAGATACAGCACTGAAACAGGCCCTTCGGCCCACCGAGTCTGTGCCGACCATCAACCACCCATTTATACTAATCCTACACTAATCCCATATTCCTACCAAACATCCCCACCTGTCCCTATATTTCCCTACCACCTACCTATACTAGTGACAATTTATAATGGCCAATTTACCTATCAACCTGCAAGTCTTTTGGCTTGTGGGAGGAAACCGGAGCACCCGGAGAAAACCCACGCAGACACAGGGAGAACTTGCAAACTCCACACAGGCAGTACCCAGAATCGAACCCGGGTCCCTGGAGCTGTGAGGCTGCAGTGCTAACCACTGCGCCACTGTGCCGCCCCTTTGTCTTTCAACACACCATTAACATATTGTTTGCCTTTGCTCCATGACCTTCTGGTCAACTATTCTGTGACCTTGTCCTATCTACACCTTCTCCTTTGTTATCTCTTGCCCCACCTCCGCTTTACTTGCTTATAACCTTTCACACTTCTAATATTTGCCAGTTCTGAAGAAGGGTCACTGACCTGAAACGTTAACTCTGCTTCTCTCTCCACAGATGCTGCCAGACCTGCTGAGGATTTCCAGCATTTTTTGTTTTTATTCCATTCCCCCGCCTTCTCCCCATAACCCTACACATTCTTCCTTTTCATATAACTGTCTTTTGAACCTGACTCCACCGCGTTTAAAGGCAGCGCATTCCAGACCTTAACACTCGTTGATTGAAAAAGTTTTTCCTTATGTCACTTTTGCTTCTTACCAATTACTTTAAATCTGTTCCCTCTCGTTCACGATCCTTTCCCAAGTGGGAACAGTTTCTCTCTATCTACTCTGTCCAGATTCCTCATGATTTTGAATACCTCTATCAAATCACCTCTCAGCCTTCTCTTCAAGGAAAACAGTCCTAACTTCTCCAATCTATCTTCATAACTGAAGTTCCTTATTCCTGGAACCATTCTTGTGAATCTTTTCTGTACTCTCTCCAATTCCCTCACATCTTTCCTCAGGTGTGGTGCCCAGAACTGGACTGAATACTCCAGCTGAGGCTGAACTAGTGTCTTATACAAGTTCAACATAACTTCCTTGTTCTGGTACTCTAGGCCCCTATTAATAAAGCCCAGGTTACTGTATGCTTTATTAACTGCTCTCTCAACCTTTCCTGCCACCTTCAATGACTTGTGCACATATACACCTAGGTCCCTCTGCTCCTGCACCCCCTTTAGAATTGTACCCTTAATGTTATATTGTCCCTCCATGTCTTACTATCAAAATGAATCACATTTCTCTGCATTGAACTTTGTCTGCCACCTGTCTGCCCATTCCACCCACTTGTCCATGTTCTTTTGAAGTTCCACACTATCCTCCTCACAGTTCACAATGCTTCCAAGTTTCGTATCATCTTCAAACTTTGAAATTGTGCCCTGTACACCAAAGTCCAGGTCTAACATATATCAGGAAGAGCCAGGGTCCCAACACTGACCGCTGGGGAACAGTACTATAACCTTCCTCCAGCCCAAAAAACATCCATTAACCACTACTCTTTGCTTCCTGTCGCTCAGCTAATTTTGTATCCATGTTGCTATTGTCTCTTTTATTCCATCAGCTATAAGTTTGCTCACAAGTCAGTTGTGTGGCACTGTATCAAATGCCTTTTGACAGTTCATGTACTTCACATCAACAGCATTGCCCTCATCAACCCTCTTTGTTACCTCTTCAAAAAACTCCAGCAAGTTAGTTAGACATGATTTTCCCTTAAGAAATCCATGCTGGCTTTCTTTAATTAACTCGCATTTGTCCATGTGACTATTGATTTTGTCCCGAATTATTTTTTCTAGAAGTTTTCCTACCATCGAAGTTAAACTGACTGGCCAGTAATTGCTGGGCTTATCTTTACACCCTTTTCTGAACAAGGGTGTAACGTTTGCAATTCTCCAGGCCTCTGGCACCACCTCAGTCTGAGGAAGATTGGAAAATTATGGCCAGTGCCTCTGCGATTTCCACTCTCACTTCCCTCAGTATCCTTGGATGCATCTCATCTGGTCCTGGTGCCTTATCCACTTTAAGTACAGACAGCCTATCTAATATTTCCGCTTTATCAATTTTAAACCCCTCTAGTATCTGACCTACCTCTTCTTTCAACATTATCTTCTTCCTTGGTAAAGACAGATGCAAAGTATTCAATTAATACCTCAGCTATGCCCTCTGCCTCCATGTGTAAATCGCTTTCTGGTCCCTAATCGGCCCCACTCCTCCTTTTACTACCTTTTTATTGTTTATATGCCTATAGAAAACTTTGGGATTCCCTTTAATACTGGAGAAGTAAGAGGCACTGTTTGTCATCTAAGTAAAATTAAATTGGATCAGAACCTCTTTGGCAGCACCTCCCAAATCCATGACTTTCACCACCTAGAAGAACAAGGGCATTTGGTGCATGGGAACACTATTGCCTTCAAGCTCCCGCCCAAGTCACAAATCATCCTGACTTCAACATATAATCGCATTCCTTCATTGTCGTTGGGTCAAAATCCTAGAACTCCTTGTCAAACAGCATTGTGGGAGCACCTACACCGCACGGACTTGAGCAGTTCGCAGAAGGCACGATGTTGGGGGTTTACTACAGGTCTCCCAACAGCCAGCGGGAGGTAGAGGAGCAGATATGTAGACAGATTTTGGAAAGATGTAAAGGTGGTGGGTGATTTTAACTTCCCCTATATTGACTGGGACTCACTTAGTGCTAGGGGCTTGGATGGGACAGAATTTGTAAGGAGCATCCAGGAGAGCTTCTTGAAACAATATTTAGATAGTCCAACTAGGGAAGGGGCCGTATTGGACCTGGTATTGGGGAATGAGCACGGCCAGGTGGTCGAAGTTTCAGTAGGGGAGCATTTCGGGAGCAGTGACCATAATTCCATAAGTTTTAAGGTACTTGTGGATAAGGATAAGAGTAGTCCTCGGGTTAAGGTGCTAAATTGGGGGAAGGCTAATTATAACAATATTAGGCAGGAACTGAAGAATTTAGATTGGGGGCAGCTGTTTGAGGGTAAATCAACATCTGACATGTGGGAGTCTTTCAAACGTCAGTTGATTAGAATCCAAGACCGGCATGTTCCTGTGAGGAAGAAGGATAAGTTTGGCAAGTTTCGGGAACCTTGGATACCGAGAGATATTGTGAGCCTAGTCAAAAAGAAAAAGGAAGCATTTGTAAGGGCTGGAAGGCTGGGAACAGACGAAGCCCTTGAGGAATATAAAGACAGTCGGAAGGAACTTAAGCAAGGAGTCAGGAGGGCTAAAAGGGGTCATGAAAAGTCATTGGCAAACAGGATTAAGGAAAATCCCAAGGCTTTTTATACGTATATAAAGAGCAAGAGGGTAACCAGGGAAGGGTTGGCCCACACAAGGACAGAGGAGGGAATCTATGTGTGGAGCCAGAGGAAATGGGCGAGGTACTAAATGAGTACTTTGCATCAGTACTCACCAAAGAGAAGGACTTGGTGGATGATGAGTCTTGGGAAGGGAGTGTAGATAGTCTCGGTCATGTCGTTATCAAAAAGGAGGAGGCGTTGGGCATCTTGCAAAGCATTAAGGTAGATAAGTCCCCAGGGCCTGATGGGATCTGCCCCAGAATACTGCGGGAGGCAAGGGAAGAAATTGCTGGAGCCTTGACAAAAATCTTTGTATCCTCATTGGCTACAGGTGAGGTCCCAGAGGACTGGAGAATAGCTAATGTTGTTCCTTTGTTTATGAAGGGTAGCAAGGATAAGGCCGGTGAGCCTTACGTCAGTGGTAGGGAAATTATTAGAGAGGATTATTCGGGACAGGATTTACTCCCATTTGGAAACAAATGAACTTATTAACGAGAGGCAGCATAGTTTTGTGAAGGGGAGGTCGTGTCTCACTAACTTGATTGAGTTTTTTGAGGAAGTGACAAAGATGATTGATGAAGGAAGGGCAGTGGATGTTATCTGTATGGACTTCAGTAAAGCCTTTGGCAAGGTCCCTCATGGCAGACTGGTACAAAAGGTGAAGTCACACGGGATCAGAGGTAAGCTGGCAAGATGGATACAGAACTGGCTCGGTCATAGAAGACAGAGGGTAGCAGTGGAAGGGTGCTTTTCTGAATGGATGGCTGTGACTAGTGGTGTTCCGCAGGGATCAGTGCTGGGACCTTTGCTGTTTGTATTATATATAAATGATTTGGAGGAAAATGTAGCTGGTCTGATTAGTAAGTTTGTGGACGACACACAAAGGTTGGTGGAGTTGCAGATAGTGATGAGGATTGTCAGAGGATACAGCAGGATATAGATCAGTTGGAGAATTGGGCGGAGAAATGGCAGATGGAGTTTAATCCGGACAAATGTGAGGTAATGCATTTTGGAAGATCTAATACAGGTGGAAAGTATACAGTAAATGGCAGAACCCTTTGACAAGCAGAGAGCGTACAGGTCCACAGGTCACTGAAAGTGGCAATGTGGATAAGGTAGTCAAGAAGGCATACGGCATGCTTGCCTTCATCGGTCGGGGCATAGAGAATAAAAATTGGCAAGTCATGCTGCAGCTGTACAGAACCTTAGTTAGGCCACATTTAGAATATTGCGTGCAATTCTGGTTGCCACACTACCAGAAGGACGTGGAGGCTTTGGAGAGGGTACAGAAGAGGTTTACCAGGATGTTGCCTGGTCTGGAGGGCATTAGCTATGAGGAGAGGTTGGATAGACTCAGATTGTTTACACTGGAACGACGGAGGTGGAGGGGCGACATGGTAGAGGTTCACGAAGTTATGAGTGGCATGGACAGAGTGGATAGTCAGAAGCTTTTTCCCAGGGTGGAAGAGTCAGTTGCCAGGGGACATAGGTTTAAGGTGTGAGGGGCAAAGTTTAGAGGGGATGTGCAAGGCAAGTTCTTTACACAGAGGGTGGTGAGTGCCTGGAACTTGCTGCCGGGGGAGATGGTGGAAGCAGGTACGATAGCGACGTTTAAGAGACATCTTGACAAATACATGAATAGGATGGGAATAGAGGGATACAGTCCCCGGAAGTGCAGAAGGTTTTAGTTTAGACAGGCATCAAGATCGGCGCAGGCTTGGAGGGCCGAATGGCCTGTTCCTGTGCTGTACTGTTCCTTGTTCTTTATTCACCGCCACTTTCTCAAGGAGCAACGGGGGATGGACAGTAAATGCTGGCCTTTACAGTTTCACCCATATCCAGAGAATAAATATAAAAGCATTAAACGCTAAGACCTCCTTTTGTGATGATGTAATTTAGGATTGGTTTTGAGTCTGCAGTTGTTCTATTTGTGAATTCACTGAGCTATGGCAGGCGTGGGATATTATTTCCTAATTTGTATCTTCCTTTGCATTTCCACAGTTCAAGAGCTGAATCCTAGGACCTTGGAGATGCCTGAGGAAGAAAACAATTTATTTTTAATCGATTTTCCTATAATTGAGGATCAAACTGAGTAGGTACCTTGTGTACTCTTGTGCTTGCTCTTGTGTGTCTTCACTGCTATATGTCGAGGTTGTGTAGAAAGGATCTTTCGCAGTTATGGCCTCAGCTGAGTTTTATGGTAATGTTCCTGCCTGAGCCAGAAGGTTGAGAATCTAAACCTCTCTCATAATAGGCTGACACTTCAGGGTAGTACTGAGGGAGTGCTGCATTATCAGAAGTGCTGGACTTCAGGTGAAAGACTCAAACTTGTCCGCTAATTCAGGTGTATGCTCAAGATTCTGTGGAAATATTTGAGGAGGAGTTAGAACTTTTCCCAATGTCTTGGCCAACATTTCTTCCGTGAACATAAACAGGTTAACTGGCAGTTCATCTCTTTGCTGCTTGTGGGATCTTCCCATGCACAAACTGGCTGAAACATTTTCCTTCAAAAACAACAATGATTACACTTCAAAAGTGATTCACTGATGCTGAAACACTTGTGACGTCCTGAGGATGTGAAAGGACATATGTCAATGCAAGTTCTGGTGCTAATATCTAAAGCAAGTCCTGATATCCTAGTTCTACGCAATTCCCCCAATAGCTTAGTTGATGAGGGCTAGTATGGCACTGAAGGCAAGCAGTCAGACAGGACTCAGGTTCAAACCCCTTTCGGCTGCACTGTGTTTGGTGATTTCAGTTCAGGGGGCTGCTACTTCTCTCAGCACATTTGGGCTCAGCAAAAGAACAGGCAGGCAGAGTCTGGCAGTGCTTAATGGTATATACTTCAATGCAAGAAGTCTAAGGACTAATGCGGATGAGCTGAGAGCACAGATTGACATGTGAGAGTATGATATGATAGCTGTTACTGAGACATGGCTGAAAGAAGGGCAAGAATGGCAGCTCAACATTCCTGGTTACAGGGTTTTCAGACGAAATAGAGAGGGGGTAAAAAAGGAGGGGGGGGGGTCGCAATATTGATTAAAGAAACAAATATAGCTATGAGGAGGGGTAATATGGTCGAAGGATCATCAAATGAGGCCACATGGGTTGAACCGAAGAACAGAAAAGGGACAATGACACTACTGAGAGTGTACTATAGACCAAAGAGTCAGAGCGAGATAGAAGAGCTAATATGTAGGCAAATCTCTGAGAAGTGGGGGATTTCAACTCCCCGAATATTAACTGGGATAGAATGAGTGTGAAAGGCATGAGGGAGCAGAATTCTTAAAATGCATTTAGGAGAACCTATTTAAACCCCATGAGATCCAAGGCAAAGTAGCAAGTTGGATCTAAAATTGGCTCAGAGGCTGGAAGCAAAGTTAATGGTCGATGGGTGTTTCTGTGACTGGAAGGCTGTTTCCAGTGGGGTTCCACAAGGCTCAGTACTAGGTCTCCTGCTTTTTGTGGTGTATATCAGCGATTTGGACTTGAATGTAGGGGGTATGATTAGGAAGTTGCAGATGATACAAAAATTGGCCATGTGGTTGATAATGAAGAAGAAAGCTATAGACTGAAGGAAGGATATCAATGGACTAGTCAGATGGGAAGAACAGTGGCAAATGGAGTTCAATCCGGAGAAATGTGAGGTAATGCATTTTGGGGAAGGCTAAAAAGGCAAGGAAATACACAATAAATATTAAGATACTGAGACGTGTAGTGGAACAGAGGGACGTCCACAGATCACTGAAGGTCTCTGGACTGGAAAATAAGGTTGTCAAGAAGGCATATGGGATAATTGCCTTCATTTGACGAGGCACAGAATATACAAGCTGGGAGGTTATGCTGGAACAGTATAAAGCACTAGTTAGGCCATAGCTGGAGTACTAGGTGCAGTTCTGGTCACCGCACTATAGGAAAGATGTGATTGCACTAGAGAAGGTACAGAGGAGATTTACAGGATATTGTCTGGACTGGAGAATTTTAGTTATGAGGAAAGATTGGATAGGCTAGGGTTGTTTTCTTTGGAACAGATGTGGCTGAGGGAAGATCTATTGAAGAGCGTAAAATTATAAGGGATCTCGATAGAGTGGACAGGAAGGCCCTATTCTCCTTGGTTGATGGGTCCATAACCAAGGGGCATAGATTTAGGGTAAGAGGTAGGAGGCTTAGAAGGAACTTGAGGGGAGAATTTTTTCACCCAGAGGATGGTGAGGACCTGGAACTCACTGCCTGAAAGGGTGATGGAGGCAGAAACCCTCATAACATTTAAAAAGTACTTGGATATTCACGTGAAGTGCCGTAACCTACAAGGCTACAGACCAAGTGCTGGAAAGTGGGATTAGGCCGGATGGCTACTTGTTGACCAGTGCAGACACGATGGACTAAACGGTCTCCTTCAGTGCTGTAATTTTCTATGATTCCATGATTGACCCCTGGTGTAAAGTGCTTATGTGTTGCACGAGGGCCAGATTTGACTGGGCTGTGGTCCTTTTATCCCACCTCCCATGAAATATAGTTTGCAGACATCACTCTCTGTGCTTGCTCATGAAAAACATACAGACTCGCCTATTCCAACCTTCTCCTTGTTTTCAAATCCCTCCATGGCCTCGCCCCTCCCTAGCTCTGTAACGTCCTCCAGTCCCACAACCCTCCCACAATAGAGGCCTGCTTTAGGTTGGGAAAAAGAACCCGACCCGAACCTGACCGAATCATGGGGGGCCCGAGCCCGACCCGGCCCGAGTCCATCCGATTTTTCCCCGAGCCTGACCCGACCCGAACCCGCCACTAGTCGGCCAGACCCGACCATCCCTTTACTTACGTTCCTGCCATCGAACCTATAAGAAGCTGCAGCGCATGTGTGAGACGTTATAGTGATGTCACTCGCTCACTGTGCAGACTCAGTTTTGTCCTGGGTTCTCAGCTCAGCTAAGTTTTTTTTCAATACTTACCAGCAGAGCACTTACCGTGTGTGTCTGGCCCGACCCGACCCGACTCAATCTGGATTTGGCCCGGCCCGGCCCGACCCGAGCCTGAAAGCCGGCCCCAGAAGATGGGCCCGACCCGACCCGAACCCAACACATGTCGTCGGGTCCTATCGGGTTCGGGTCGGGTAGCAGGCCTCTATCCCAGAGCTCTGCATTCCTACAACTCTGTCCTCTTGTGTTTGCAGCTGTCAAGGCCCCAAGCCTTGGAATTCCCTCCCTTGAAGCCTTTCCTTCAGCCTGTAAGACACCCCTTAAAACCTACCTCTTTGACCAAGATTTTGGCCACCTGTCCTATTATCTTCTTATGTGGCTCGGTGTCAATTTCTGTCTGATTTACGCTCCTGTGAAACACCCCAGGTATATAAAAAGGCGATGTATAAATGCATGTTATTGGTGAGGTGCTGAGGGGTGGCTACAGGTAGCTATACAACTGTACCCCCAGTGTAAATCAGCTCCTGCTGACATGGTGATGAACAAAGAGTGTGAGGTGGAGACAGAAGGAGTTAGAAGCTCTGGATTCCTGTAATTCTGTTCCAGCGAAACCTGTTAGGCTGGCGGAGAAAGGCACTGTGTCTATGAAGCTGGCTCTACGTCACATACTGTAAGGGGGAAAAATAACATTTGGATAAGAGAGACATTGGATCTCTGCTTTTTCTGTCACAGCTGTGATTCTTTGCCGCTTTGCATACAAAGCCATCAGGTTTGTTGCTGAACACTGACCCAATGGTGAGTTACATCCTGCCAACGATTCATGAAGGTTCATTTCTATTTTGTGATTGAAAGAATAAGAATTTATTTTTCAGCACCTGTGGATTTTGAATGTTACATGCTTGGCAGCGCTTTGTGAAAGAAATATTCTGAACCAATAAGGAAAAAAGAATAAAATAACAATCGTGCTCTTAATATCAGGAAGGAAAATGCTGGCCGTGGCCATCATGTGACAAGATAACAATAATTGAAGCTATTGAAAGCCCTGCTACTGCAATTCTTTACATCGTCCCTTATTCTGCAAGGTCCGTAACCTTAGAATAGAGTAATCCTGGCTAGAGAATTCCTTCCTCCAACCCACAGGATTACCTTGAGGAGCTGCATAATTGATTACCTGTGTTCTTTGCATGGCAGCTTGCTCACCTCTAGCTTGACAGAAATTATGAAGACCTGCAATTTTCTTTATTGGCAAGCGATGACTCTCTCATAGACGGTCGCATACTTAGTAACCTTCTGTGTGGTGAGGTAACCGGGGCCAGATGGCCAGTGGCGTGCCCAAAGCTCCACATCAAGGATGCTTGCAAGCGTGACACGAAGGCCCTAAATGATGACTGTCACACCTAGGAATCACTAGCTGGCGAAAGAGGGAAATGGTGACACATCCTGTGGACTGGTGTGCACTACCACGATGACCAATTGCTACAGCAGCTTGGCGACATCATCAACTATCAAAAACAACATCTCTCAGCGTCACTTGGCAGCTTCACGTGCAGCACTTGTGGCAGAACCTGCCTCTCCAGGATTGGCCTTCACACCCCACCTAAATGGATTGTTTGCTGCATGTCCATCATCTTTCATAGATGGAAGGATGCTAACCATGGGTTAGCACACAGAGTCGTATCAAGTCTGGTCGTCATGTCTTAGGGTAGGAGCGAAAGATAATTAGACCAGGATGCCTAGGCATAATTCAGGCCTATTTAAAAGTAATGCATTCTGCCCTTATTGTTATGTATCCAATTATAAATTACTATCTCCTTGTTTATAATAGAAACTACCTAAGTAAACCTGTTATGCTGTAATTACTGTCCTGCCAGTTTTGGCACTTTAGCCCCTCCACTGGCAGGAGGGTGTATTACAGTGTGGCAATTTTACATGGGCAGTCTCCAATATCTTATAAACATGGATATAAGAGGTTATAGTGTGAAAGTTGAGGACTTGCTGATGCTATGAATTTCAATATAGATTCTTTTTGTTCCACTCATTTTCTCTTCTCCTTTCCTGAAGACATTTGATATCAAGGCCTTGGAGAGGGTGCAGAGGAGATTTACTAGAGTGGGACCAAGGAGGAGAGACATCAGTTATGTTGAGAAACTGGAGAAGTGGAGGTTGTTCTCCTTCAAGGAGAAGGTTAAGGGGAGACTTAGTAGAGGTGTTCAAAATGACGGAAGAGTAGATAGGAGAAACTGTTTCCACTGGCAGAAGGGTCAATAACCAGAGGACACAGATTTAAGATTGGCAAAAGAACACTGGGGGAGATGAGGAAATTCTTTATGCAGTGAGTAGTTATGATCTGCAATGTGCTGCCTGAAAGTGGAAGCAGATTCAATAGTAACTTTCAAAAGGGAATTGGATAAATATTTGAGAAGGAAAATATATGCAGGGCTATGGGGAAAGAGCAGGGGGCGTGGGACTAATTGGATAGCTCATTTGTGCTCTCTCTCTCTGTCTCAAAGAGCCAGCACAAGCACATTGGGCCAAATGGCCTCCTTCAGTGTTGTAAGATTCTATGATATGACTTGTGCTGGAGCAGTGGCAACCCTCTGCAGTACCTCATCTAAGTAGCTATACTTCACACAGTGGCAGGCTGATTGCAGGGGTTTTTTGGGGGAACTTTATCCTAAACTCACCTGATGCCCACAAACACTTTGAAGGAGTTCCTGGATAGCAATCCAAAGCGATCGTCACTTTCCCTTTTCTCCATGTCCTAACGCAGTGGAATTGTGGTCAATCACATTGGCCTCTATTCCAGTCTCAGCTGAGATTAGCCAATTCAGTGCAAAACCCATGTGGACCCGAGACCTTCCTTTACTTTGGGGTTCATTATCATGCTGGGCCATACGTTTAGCAGCTGAAGCAGCTGGTGAGTTAAAGGGGAAACCTTCCTATTTTGAAGATGCTTTTGGATTTCTTGTCTATGCATTTACTACAAAATCTATTTTAGAAACTACTCTCTCATTGAAAGCACGTTATCTAGGTGTCAACTATGGTTCATTTGGGAGCACCCCCCCCCCCCAAGTTGGAAGGTTGTGGGTTCAAGTCCCACTCCAGAGACTTGAGCACAAAATCCAGGCTGACACCCGCAATGCAATACCCAGGGAGTGCTGCACTGTCAGAAGTACCGTCTTTTGGATGAGGTGTCAAACTGAGGCCCCGTCTGTCTCCTCGGGTGGATGTAAAAGATCCCGTGGCAATATCTCGAAGAAGAGTGGGGGAGTTCTCCCTGGCAATCCCTAAAGCAGCAACACTAAAAATAATGATCTGGTCATTATTGCATTGCAGTTTGTGGGAGCTTGCTGTGTGAAAATTGGCTGCCATGTTTCCTACATTACAACAGTGAGTACAGTTCAAAAATACTCAATTAGCATTGGGACGTCCTGATGTTGTAAAAGGTGCTATATAAATCCAAGTCATTTTTCTCTACCTAGTACTGGTGTACGGTTAGATTGCTATGTAATTGTTTACTGGCTGATTTCTGTTGCTCTGTACTAACCAAAAACAAATATTGTGCAATATTGGTACTGTTTTCCTTTGGACAGTCGACACTGCCTTTCAGAAGTTAGGATGTGAGAGGAGGTCCCTGGGGATTTGTCAACATGTTTGTGAAGAGGTATCCTTGCCTCTGAATATTTGCAAACTGATGTGTAATAAC
This sequence comes from Heterodontus francisci, assembly GCF_036365525.1. NCBI lineage: Eukaryota > Metazoa > Chordata > Chondrichthyes > Heterodontiformes > Heterodontidae > Heterodontus > Heterodontus francisci. Next base: position 80,509,078 of record NC_090390.1, read on the forward strand.
TGATTGCCAATTGAACCTTTTGTCTTAAACTAATGAAGACAGGGTGAATGGGAAATATTCCTCCACTGACAGTGTTCTTTCAGAGGCTGAGGGATTTCATAACTTGAGTCTTGTAGGTGTGCGTGAATTCTAATGACTTCTGGTGCCACTTTAGATTACGTTATATGGGAATCCTTGGAACAAACATGAATATCCTTCTTGTTTAAAGTTGTTTTTTGTCTGAGGAAAGTATGAGAATACAAGAAACAGAAATATCAATTGTATAAACAGTCCTGCATTTAGTCTCCGTCTGTCATATTCCAGATGTTGCACTTCAGATGTCACGCTGTGCCAGAGGTGCAAAACAAAATGTTTGAAAAGAGGATTGATGTGATTTCAATCAGACGACTTCTGACCTGGAGCCTGAAATTGATGGGCATATTTACTGACCTCTAATTTGCCTGGGGAATTTAAAAGCCGTGACAATTGCCTGGATTTCCCCAGGCAACACTTGACCAGTGGCCTTGAAGGGACAGATCCAGCTACAGCGAAACAAACTAGTTTATACCATGGCGCCCAGCTCTGGAGACAGAGAACAGTTACGTCAGAGTAAATGTGTTGTCTCTTGAACTGCGTCAGCGATCTGCTCTGGTACAATCTGACAACCAATACTATTGCCCCTTTCTGTGTGAGCTCTCCATTAGGCTTTGCTTCCTAAGCTACTGTACGTCATGCTTGCGCTGGGATCCATCACCCAGCATTTACATTACTAATTCCAGCAGATCACAAACTTTTAGTTTTTTTTTTAGTGAGTCTGAGCGGATAATTTTAACCTAACTCAATGTGGGTGGGAACTCATGGAATGGTGCTGATTTTGCCCCCCACCTATGTTAATCACTTCGACCAACAGTAAAATCAAGCGAAGTGTAATACTAGCATTGAACGCTATTCCAACAGGCACATTAGGGGTAACAGTTCCTGGGATAAGGGAATGGGAATTCCCTCTGTAAATGCAAGGAGCTGACGGGCATCGTAATCCAAAATACAATAAGCCCCAGAAACAGGGTCACTCCTAACATTTAGTTCATCCTCTGCCATTTCCGCCACCTCCAGCGTGATGCCACTGCCAAACACATCGTCCCCTCCCCTGTCAGCATTCCGAAGGGATCGTTCCCTCTGCAACACCCTGGTCCACTCCTCCATTAGCCCCATCACCTCGTCCCCTCCCCGCGGCACCTTCCCATGCAATCGCAGGAGGTTTAACACCTGCTCTTTTACCTCCTCTCTCCTCACTCTCCAAGGCCCCAAATACTCCTTTCAAGTGAAGCAATGATTTACTTGTACTTCTTTCAATTTGGTACACTGTATTCACTGCTCACAATGTGGTCTCCTCTACATTGGTGAGACCAAATGCAGATTGGGTGACCGCTTTGCGGAACATCCTGCTCAGTCTGAAAGCATTGACTCCGAGCTTTCTGTTGCTTGCCATTTCAACACCCCCCCCCCCCCCCCTTGCTCTCATGCCCACATCTCTGTCCTGGGCTTACTGCAGTGTTCCAGTGAACATCAACGCAAGCTTGAAGAACAGCATCGCATTTACTGATTAGGCACGCTACAGCCTACCGGACTGAACATTGAGTTCAATAATTTCAGAGCATGACGGTCCCCCATTTTTATTTTTAGTTATTTTTTGTATTATTTTTTATTTTATTTTTAGTTTGTTTCATCATTCATTTTTTTTTTACCATGTGCCGACCCACTTTTTTCATGTTTGTGCTTTGGGCCAGGGCTGTTCGTTTTTCTGTCCATTAACACCCTCTCTGCACTAATGCGGTGTCTTTCAGCACACCATTAACATACCGTTTGCCTTTGCTGCATGGCCTCTGGTCAGTTATTCTCTGTGACCCTCTGACCTATCAACACCTTGCCTTTTGTTATCTCTTTTTCCCATTCCCGATTTATTTGCTTAAAACCTATTACATTTCGAACATTTGCCAGTTCCGATGAAGGGTCTCTGACCTGAAACGTTAATTCTGCTTCTCTCTCCACAGATGCTGCCAGACCTGCTGAGTATTTCCAGCATTTCATGTTTTTATGCCTAACATTTAGCTTTTGTTTGTGTATAGAACAGCACTCTTTCTGACAATTCCCTGTGAGGACTTTTAAGCATATTCTCTTCATTAGTTCGTATTTAAAAGAAATATGTAATTATGTGAACACACACCCTAAATATTCACATTTCTCTCACTCACAAGCAATTACCAGGTGTTCAGCTGGGAAGATTTAGACGACAGACATGATCACAGGCGTTAAACCTCAGCAATTTAAAAAGTAATCGTTTTAATTTTCTTGACAATTTTGAGGCTCTTTTCTACACACCTGTCACAACCCTGCTTCTAGAATGTGTTTATTGTCTTTTTTATTTATTTTTAATTTTTAATTACAGCACAGGAACAGGCCCTTCGGCCCTCCAAGCCTGCGCCGATCCAGATCCTCTATCTAAACCTGTCGCCTATTTTCTAAGGGTCTGTATCTCTTTTCTTCCTGCCCATTCATGTATCTGTCTAGATACATCTTAAAAGACGCCATCGTGCCCGCGTCTACCACCTCTGCTGGCAACGCGTTCCAGGCACCCACCACCCTCTGCGTAAAGAACTTTCCACACATATCCCCCTAATCTTTTCCCCTCTCACTTTGAACTCATGACCCCTAGTAATTGAATCCCCCAGTCTGGGAAAAAGCTTCTTGCTATCCACCCTGTCTATACCTCTCATGATTTTGTACACCTCAATCAGGTCCCCCCTCAACCTCCGTCTTTCTAATGAAAATAATCCTAATCTACTCAACCTCTCTTCATAGCTAGCGCCCTCCATACCAGGCAACATCCTGGTGAACCTCCTCTTCACCCTTTCCAAAGCATCTACATCCTTTTGGTAATGTGGCGACCAGAACTGCACGCAGTATTCCAAATGTGGCCGAACCAAAGCCTTATACAACTGTAACATGACCTGCCAACTCTTGTACTCAATACCCCGTCCGATGAAGGAAAGCATGCCGTATGCCTTCTTGACTACTCTATTGACCTGCGTTGTCTTCTTGCTGCTTCCACAGGTGCCTCAGGAAAATGACCACTTCTCTTGTTAGAACATTGTTAGAGGACATAAAGAGGCTATAAAGGGATTATAGATAGGTTAAGTGAGTGGGCAAAGACCTGGCAAATGGAGTATAATGTGGGAAAGTGGGAAATTGCCCATTTTGGCAGGAAGAATAAAAAAGAAGCATATTATCTAAATGGTGGGAGATTGCAGAGCTCTGAGATGCAGAGGGATCTGGGTGGTTTAATGCATGCATCACAAAAGGTTAGTATGCAGGTACAGAAAGTAATTGGGAAAGCTAATAGAATGTTATCGTTTATCGCAAGGAGAATTGAATACAAAAGTAGGGAGGTTATGCTTCAGCTATACAGGGCATTGGTGAGACCACATCTGGAGTATTGTGTACAGTACTGGTCTCCTTATTTAAGGAAGGATGTAAATGCATTGGAAGCAGCTTAGAGAAGGTTTACTAGACTGATACCTGGAATGGGCGGATGTCTTATGAGGATAGGTTGGACAGGCGAGGCTTGTTTCTGCTGGAATTTAGAAGAGTTAGAGGCGACTTGATTGAAACATATAAGATCCTGAGGGGTCTTGACAGAGTGAATGTGGAAAAGGATGTTTCCCCTTGTGGGAGAATCTAGAATTAGGAGTCACTGTTTAAAAATAAGGGGTCGCCCATTGAAGACAGAGATGAGGAGAAATTTTTTCTCTGAGGGTTGTGAGTCTTTGGAATTCTCTTCCTCAAAAAGCGGTGGAAGCAGAGTCTTTGAATATTTTTAAGGCAGAGGTAGATAGATTCTTGATAAGCAAGGGGGTGGAAGGTTATTGGGGTAGGCGGGAATGTGGAGTCGAGGTTGCAATCAGATCAGCCGTGATCTTATTGAATGGCAGAGCAGGTTTGAGGGGCCAAGTGGCCTACTCCTGCTCCTAACTCGAATGTTTGTATGTTCGTATTAACTGATTTGGCCTTGGGGTCATCATCATAGGATCTGAACCCTCTTCCCCCCCCCCTCCCCCCACACACACACACACACACACACACACACACACACGTGGCTGAGTAGCAGTTAGGAGCTTTAGTGTTGACTGGATTTCCTCTCCTGAAGTCTCTCATTGCTGCATCCAGTTGTAATGTCCCCAACCTGGTGGAGCACCCAGTTTTGTTAAAGCAAAATTCTGAAACTCTGGAGAAAATAAACTATCTTGGAAGAAGAATAAAGCACAGAAGGAGACCATTCGGCCCATGGTGCCCATACTGGCTCTTTGCAAGAGCACTAATTAGTCCCATAGTCCCACTCTCCTGCTCTTGCCCCGTAAATTTTGCCTCTTCAAGTATTTATCAGATTTCGTTTTGAATGTTACTACTGAATTTGCTTTCACGGCCGTCCATTCGGTCCACATGTGAGACTTCCGGCTTCCAGTCGCCTGTCATTTTAAATCGCCAGCCGACTCCCATTCTGACCTCTTTGCCCTCGGCCTCCTTCACTCTTCCAATGAAGCTCGAGGAAAAGCACCTTTATCTTTTGATTGGGCACTTTACAGTCTTCTGGACTCGACATGGAGTTCCAACAATTTCAGATCATGACAATGGTGCCCTTTTTTTTTGGACAGCGGCTGTTGGTGATGATTCTGCTGTTGCCGTTTACACCTCCTTCAGATCCATCTTTTGTTTCTTTAGTTATCCTCTTACACCATCCCCCTTTTGCCTTGCACCAATATCCCTTTTATCATTTACTCTCTCCTGCTCTCCACCCTATCACAGACCTTTCTCTTTGTTGTTTCCTTCCCTGCCTTTGTCCTTAAAAACCTGTTATGTCTCTAACTTTTATCCGTTCTGACAAAAGGTCTCAAAGTGGAAACGTTAACTCTGTTTCTCTTTCCACAGATGCTGCCTGACCTGCTGAGTATTTCCAGCATTTTCTGTTTTCAGCTCAGATTTCCAATATTCCCAGTATTTTGCTTTGGGAATAATTCTTTGTAGAGCCTGCACATTTTTTCTCTTTGAGTGTTTATCCAATTCTCTTTTGAAAGATACAGTTGAATCTGCTTCCACCGCCTTTTCATTTAGTGTATTCCAGATCACAACAACTCATTGTGCAATATTATCTTCCTTGTGGTGACTTTGTTTTTTTTGCCAATCACCATAAGTCTGTGTCTTCTGGTTACTGATCCTTCTGCCATTGGAAGCGGTTTCTCCTTATTTACTCTATCAAAGCCATTCAAGACTTTGGGCACCTTCGTCAAATCTCCCCTGAAACTTCTTTGCTCTCAGGAGAATGATCCCAGTTTCTCTACATAAGTCTAAAATTGAGTTTTAACCCACGTTTGCTTGTGACATGGTGAAGCACCATGTCATCCTTGACCTTATAATCAAGAAGAATGAAAGGAGATAGCTCGAATGGGAAGGAGATGATGAAAAGGAAATAACTGTCAGAAATGGAGAGAAGAGTGTTCGGGTCTGAAGAAGAGCCAGCTAGAACTGGCTGGTGGTATTGTTTGGAGAGCAGAATTAAGCTCTGCGACAAGCAATAAACAATCTCCACCAAAGCATCCTAGTCTCAGTGACTTCTTCACAAACAGGCTTGGAGATTCATCTAACAAAGGGAAGGTGCTCAGAGGAAGAAGGGATGAGAATGGATAGAAGAGGGAAGGGAACAACAACAACTTGAATATATATATAGCGCCTTTGACATAAAGGCATTTGGAGCATTATAAAACAAATTTTGACACCAAGCCACATAAGGAGATATTTGCGCAGGTGACCAAAAGCTTGGTCAAAGAGGTATGTTTTAAGGAGCGTCTTAAAGAAGAGAGAGGTGGAGAGGTTTAAGGAGGGAATTTCAGAGCTTCGGGCCCAGGCAGTTGAAGGCACAGCTGCTAAAGGCAAAGTGATTAATATTGGGGATGCTCAAGAGGCCAGAATTGGATGAGCACAGAGATCTGAGAGGGCTTTAGGGAATTATAGAGATAGGGAGGGGGGAGGCCGTGGAGAGATTTGAAAACAGGATGAGTATTTTAAGATCCAGGCATTGCTTAAAGGGCAACCAAAGTAAGTCAGCAAGTGAAGGGGTGATAGGTGAATGGGACTTGGTGCGAGTTAGGACATGGGCAGCAGAGTTTTGGCTGACCTTAAGTTTATGGATGGTAGAATGTGGGAGGCCAGCCAGGAGGGTGTTGGAATCGTCAAGTCTAGAGGTAACAAAGACATGGAGGGGGAAGGAGGAGAAAGAGGTAGAGAAGAGAACTGGGAGTTTCAGAAGGGTATCACCCTTGCTGTCGCTGCCCTACTTGAGATCACTAACTCAGCAAAGAGCGGTGAATGAGCCTGGGCCTGTCCCAGTCTCCATGGCTCAACTGTTCACTCGGGAAGCCTCAGGGAAGTCAAGGTTCTACATCTTTAATTTGTGCTGTTCAAAGTCATGGGGATTTTGCAAATGTTTTATTCACACTCCGCAATTAGTCTGTGTTTGGGTTAGATTATGGTAAACAAGTGTCACCAATGTGGCGACGAGCTGTTAAAAGGCATGAGTAAAATAAGGAAAAACATTCTCTTCCATAATAGCCAGTCATGTTGCAGTGGGATTATAAAAAATAACTTGTGGGTCAAAAGGTTGCCAGTTAGATTGGCCAGATTGTGTTTGATTGCAGTGTGCAAGAGGCAGTGAAAGTATATTTTAAAAAACCCACTTGTATTTACTCAAGGCATTCTTACATACCAGAAATACCTCGAAGCAAACGTGGAATCACTTTGAGCTGCAATGGCTATCTTTTGCAGATGAACGTGGCAGCCATTTTGTACATGGCAAGACTCCATAAACAGAGATCAGATGAGTGACCGGTTCATCTGTATTTGGTGGTGATAATTGAGGGAGGGCTGTTGTCTTGGCCAGTTCTCTTTAAATTATATATTTTTTTCCCTCAGGCTGCCTTGTGCGTCATTGTGGGTTGGAAATGTTACTATGCACGTCAAAGAGAAACAGCTTAGAGATCTGTTTAGAAAGTAAGTATAAAACATACTCAGCATTTGCATTTGCAGGTTACCAAATTGCATGGAATTTACTGACCTTATTAAATGGAAGAAAGTAATCAAAGAGCATAATATAGAACATAAGAAATAGGAGCAGGAGTAGGCCATTCAGCCCATCGAGCCCTCTCCGCCATTCAATGAGATCATGGCTGATCTACTCACCTTTCGTAGACCATGCACAGTCTGTCCCATTGCGGACTTTACCCTACATTTAAATTTCTGACGCAACATTCTGTATAGTTACTCCCTGATCAGAAAGCGTTATTAAGCACAACTCCAGACCTCACTACAGCTTCTGGTGTCCTCCAAAGACATTCTATTTTGGATCAATTTGACCTAAAAATGTTGCAATGAGATGGTGAGTGGGTAAGGACTGAGTGGTGACAAGATAACTTTGGATGCAGTCCTTTTGGCCCATTTGATCTCATCTGTTATGCTCATTCTGTTCCCTCCTTCTTTCCTGTGGACGTCCCTTTTTGCAGCCCTCTCTGTCCTGTCCGCTTTGCTCTCGTCTTTTTGTAGAGGAAATGTGGCTGTCAGTGACTCCCTTCTCACCAACTCTCCCAATCACCCCTACTTTGCTTCACCCCTCCCCCGCTCCCATCGCATCCTGTAAACCTGCACCAATCCACTATTTCTGCCCTTCCTACCACCTCCACACTAATCCTGTCCTTTGTCCTGAAAATTACCTGATCAATCTCTGCCTCCTCCCCTACCCTTGTGGTGCTGGAATTCAGCTCATCTGCTTAGCATCCCATCGACTCCCTCCACTCCCATTCACATGCTCCATTCGAATTCATCTCAAAGTCACCACTCTAGTTAAAAATACCAAGTCCTCGCCCAGGTTTTTCAGAGAAGCTGAGGCTTTATAGACACAATTTCGTTTAATTAAAAAGTAATCATGTAATTATTTTTTAAAGTATGTTTAAACCCTTATTTGAAATGTCAGTAATAGAGAGAATGCAGTGGCAACTGAAAAACATTTTCAGAAATAATTTTGAATTAAATTTTGGAACCAGGCTGTCAGATCAGACAATCTCAAAATAATACATTTGTGTGTCACACATTCTGACACCTTTAACATTGGAGCTACCTATCAGAGTGCCACCTACAGGAGTACTAGGTACTGCAGGTACCTATAATGAGTGTCCCGATAAAAAATATAACATATAGTGGATAGATTAAAATAGATATTAAGAGAATGAGTAGTTACAATCCCACTCCAGAAACTTCAGCACAATTTTCTAAGCTGACTCCTCCAGTACTGAGGGAGTGCTGCACTGTTGGAGGTTCCGCCTTTCAGATGAGACGTTAAATTGAGGTCCCATCTGCTCCCTCGGTGGATGTAAATGATCTCATGGCCCTAAAGCCTGGTGAATATTTATTTCTCAACCAATATCACTAAAAATAACCAGAATATCTGGTCATTATCACATTGCTATTTGTGAGAGCTTGCTGTGTGCAAGTTGGCTGCTGTGTTTCCTACATTACATCAGTGACTACACATCAAAATGAAAAGTACTTCATTGGCTATAAAGCACTTTGGGGCATCCTGAGGTTGTGAAAGGCGCTATATAAATGTAAGTCTTTTTTTCTTTCACTGAGAGTGACTTGAAGCAGTGCAAAGGAATCAGATAAAAATGCAGAGGCAATGTAAAGATTTATAGAAGTATAACAGGTAAGGCAGATGAACTTAGAGCTTGGATTAGTACTTGGAACTATGATGTTGTTGCTATTACAGACTTGGTTGAGGGAAGGACAGGATTGGCAGCTAAATGTTCCAGGATTTAGAAGCTTCAGGCGGGATAGAGGGGGATGTAAAAGGGGTGGGGGAGTTGCATTACTGGTTAAGGAGAATATCACAGCTGTACTGGGGGAGGACACCTCAGAGGGGTCATGCAGCGAGGCAATATGGGTGGAGCTCAGGAATAGGAAGGGTGCAGTCACGATGTTGGGGGTTTTCTACAGGCCTCCCAACAGCCAGTGGGAGGTAGAGGAGCAGATATGTAGACAGATTTTGGAAAGATGTAAAGGTAACAGGGTTGTAGTGGTGGGTGATTTTAACTTCCCCTATATTGACTGGGACTCATTTAGTGCTAGGGGCTTGGATGGGGCAGAATTTGTAAGGAGCATCCAGGAGGGCTTCTTGAAACAATATGTAGATAGTCCAACTAGGGATGGGGCCGTACTGGACCTGGTATTGGGGAATGAGCCCGGCCAGGTGGTCGAAGTTTCAGTAGGGGAGCATTTCGGGAACAGTGACCATAATTCCATAAGTTTTAAGGTACTTGTGGATAAGGATGAGTAGTCCTTGGGTGAAGGTGCTAAATTGGGGGAAGGCTAATTATAACAATATTAGGCAGGAACTGAAGAATTTAGATTGGGGGCGGCTGTTTGAGGGTAAATCAACATCTGACATGTGGGAGTCTTTCAAACGTCAGTTGATTAGAGTCCAAGACCGGCATGTTCCTGTGAGGAAGAAGGATAAGTTTGGCAAGTTTCGGGAACCTTGGATAACGTGGGCTATTGTGAGCCTCGTCAAAAAGAAAAAGGAAGCATTAGTAAGGGCTGGAAGGCTGGGAACAGACGAAGCCCTTGAGGAATATAAAGACAGTCGGAAGGAACTTAAGCAAGGAGTCAGGAGGGCTAAAAGGGGTCATGAAATGTCATTGGCAAACAGGATTAAGGAAAATCCCAAGGCTTTTTATACGTATATAAAGAGCAAGAGGGTAACCAGGGAAAGGGTTGGCCCACTCAAGGACAGAGATGGGAATCTATGCGTGGAGCCAGAGGAAATGGGCGAGGTACTAAATGAGTACTTTGCATCAGTACACACCATAGAGAAGAACTTGGTGGATGATGAGTCTAGGGAAAGGAGTGTAGATAGTCTCAGTCATCTCATTATCAAAAAGGAGGAGGTGTTGGGTGTCTTGCAAAGCATTAAGTTAGATAAGTCCCCAGGGCCTGATGGGATCTACCCCAGAATACTGCGGGAGGCAAGGGAAGAAATTGCTGGGGCCTTGACAGAAATGTTGGCATTCTCATTGGCTACAGGTGGGGTCCCAGAGGACTGGAGAATAGCCAATGTTGTTCCTTTGTTTAAGAAGGGTGGCAAGGATAATCCAGGAAATTATAGGCCGGTGAGCCTTATGTCAGTGGTAGGGAAATTATTAGAGAGGATTCTTCAGGACAGGATTTACTCCCATTTGGAAACAAATGAACTGATTAGCGAGAGGCAGCATGGTTTTGTGAAGGGGAGGTCGTGTCTTACTAATTTGATTGAGTTTTTTGAGGAAGTGACGAAGATGATTGATGAAGGAAGGGCAGTGGATGTTGTCTATATGGACTTCAGTAAAGCCCTTGACAAGGTCCCTCATGGCAGACTGGTACAAAAGGTGAAGTCACATGGGATCAGAAGTGAGTTGGCAAGATGGATACAGAACTGGCTCGGTCATAGAAGACAGAGGGTAGCAGTGAAAGGGTGCTTTTCTGAATGGAGGGATGTGACTAGTGGTGTTCCGCAGGGATCAGTGCTGGGACCTTTGCTGTTTGTAGTATATATAAATGATTTGGAGGAAAATGTAGCTGGTCTGATTAGTAAGTTTGTGGACGACACAAAGTTTGGTGGAGTTGCGGATAATGATGAGGATTGTCAGAGGATACAGCAGGATATAGATCGGTTGGAGACATAGGCGGAGGAATGGCAGATGGAGTTTAATCCGGACAAATGTGAGGTAATGCATTTTGGAAGGTCTAATGCAGGTGGGAAGTATACAGTAAATGGCAGAACCCTTAGGAATATTGACAGGCAGAGAGATCTGGGCGTACAGGTCCACAGGTCACTGAAAGTGGCAACGCAGGTGGATAAGGTAGTCAAGAAGGCATACGGCATGCTTGCCTTCATCGGTCGGGGCATAGAGTATAAAAATTGGCAAGTCATGTTGCAGCTGCACAGAACCTTAGTTAGGCCACAGTTAGAATATTGCGTGCAATTCTGGTCACCACGCTACCAGAAGGATGTGGAGGCTTTGGAGAGGGTACAGAGGAGGTTTACCAGGATGTTGCCTGGTCTGGAGGGCATTAGCTATGAGGAGAGGTTGGATAAACTCGGATTGTTTTCACTGGAATGACAGAGGTGGAAGGGTGACATGATAGAGGTTTACAAAGTTATGAGTGGCATGGACAGAGTGGATAGTCAGAAGCTTTTTCCCAGGGTCTAATAGTCAGTTACTAGGGGACATAGGTTTAAGGTTCGAGGGGCAAAGTTTAGAGGGGATGTGCGAGGCAAGTTCTTTACACAGAGGGTAGTGAGTGCCTGGAACTTACTGCCCGGGGAGGTGGTGGAAGCAGGTACGATAGTGACGTTGAAGAGGCATCTTGACAAATACTTGAATAGGATGGGAATAGAGGGATACGGTCCCTGGAAGTGCAGAAGGTTTTAGTTCAGACAGGCATCAAGATCGGCACAGGCCTGGAGGGCCGAATGGCCTGATCCTGTGCTGTACTGTTCTTTGTTCTTGTTGTTTGTTCTATTTCTGAAAAATCTCCTGGTTAGTGACTTTCTACCAATGGCAAATCCCTTACTTAGTCCTGTTTGCACTCCGTGTTCTCAGCGATGAGAATATAATTTTCGCACCCTTACTCTTGGAAATGCAATCTGAACAGTCATGTGCTAATTGAAGACTATTTCCTCTGTGTACTGTCTGTATGGATTCACAAGTTTGTTGCCGCATGCGATATAGAGAGAAGACTTTCTCTATGTGGTTCAGGAACTCCCCTATGTCAGTTTTCTAGATAATGGCACTGGCACACAAATAAGCTGTCTGAAATAGGGAAAGGAAAATTAAATATTGACATTGTATAATTTAATGTTTTAAGGGGCATGAGAGTCAGACATGTGCTGTCGAGACACATTGTTCACGAGGCTTTGAACTAATGATTTAAATCATACATTACATCATGAGCTGTTTAGTTAAAGTGCACACAACAGATGTACACTATGTCTTGAGAACGAAAGCTGCTTTTATGTTGCTCAGTACCTGTGTTAGTGTTGCCTGCTCCCAACAGATGAATAAAAAACATTTGTTGTCTCAGTCACTAGCCTTATTAAATCCAGGATTTGCCATCAGCTGCATGACAGTTGCAGCTTGGGAAGCAGCTGCATGAGCACAGCGCATAACCCAACATAAAAACAGCAAGACTCCGCATTGTGATCAGTGAAAGGTATCCATTCAAAGTGTATTCATGATTGATTGCATTGGTGTCAGCTAGTTTACACTGGTGAATAGCTGCTAGCTTGACCGCCATGTTTCGGTGTTGATATTCAAGTTGCGTACTCATCCTTGTTTATAAATCCCTCCAAGACCTCGCCTCTCCCTATCTCTGTAACCTCCTCCAAAGTCTCCTACAACTCCTCAAAGTCTCGGCGCTCCTTCAATTCTGGTCTCTTTCTCAGCCCCAATGGCCTTTGCTTCACCATTGGCGTCTGGGTCTTCAACTGCCTTGGCCTATACTCTGGAATTCCCTCCCTAAACATCTCCTCCTCCCCTCTTTTAAGATACTACTTAAAACTTAGCTCTTTGACTGAGATTTGGGTTGCCTGTCCTAATATCCCCTTATGTGGCTTGGTGCCAAATTTTTGTCTGATAGCATTTGGGTGAAGTGCTTTGGAATGTTTTACTATGTTAAAGGTGCTATATAAATGCAAGTTTCTGTTGCTATGTGAACTGAAAAGATATTGAATGAGATCTGGAAAATCTAACACCTGCTATAAACTGTGGATATGATTCAGGGCTGAATTCCCTCAGCACCCTGCAAATCTAAGCACCATATATTTGTTGTGTCTCCAAGTTAGAAAATGTTTTCTTTGAAATTTCAGGATATCAGCAATTAAGACATGTCCAGAGTTGGGAATGCATCTGATATATGAATGGGTCCCCTCCTAAAGGCCTAACCTCTGTCTACAAGCTCCCACATTCTCAGCGAACTCTGGTTAACTGGTGTGTGGCCTATTCCCATCAGCCTAACTCTGTTTTTCTTCCTTCTCCTAATCTCTCACAGAGGTCAATCATTGGTCAACATAGATTCCAAATGCGCCTCCTTGCCCTGTCCTCTGTGCTTGACCTAAGCTCCCGGCAGGGAATATCTGTCCTCAGTGCTAAACTGTAAAAAACGCTCAATGCAGAGAACTGGACTGTGACATCAGAAAGCAAATTTCTTAAAGAGAAATAAATGGCTAGAAAATTGGTTGCCTCTGTTTTTGGAAGCAGGGCATCACAATTTGCAACCTGCCTGCAACTGGGTAGTCTCCTGACACTGTCCAGGAGCATGGAGGAGCTTGGCTTCAAGTTGGTAGAGGGCATGGCACAGAGCTTTCCCTCTCTGAAGCCTCTGCTCCATCTTGCTGTTGTCCTGCTCTATCACTGCAGATCTCATACCTTTTGCAGCCTTTGTGTGAAACATAGAAAACATAGAAAATAGGAGCAGGAGTAGGCCATTTGGCCCTTCGAGCCTGCTCCACCATTCATTATGATCATGGCTGATCATCCAACTCAGTAGCCTGTTCTGGCTTTCGCCCCATACCCTTTGATCCCTTTAGACCCCAAGAGCTATATCTAACTCCTTCTTGAAAACATACAATGTTTTGGCCTCAACTGTGGTAACGAATTCCACAGCTCACCACTCTCTGGGTGAAGAGATTTCTCCTCATCTCAGTCCTGAAAGGTTTACCCCGTATCCTTAGACTATGACCCCTGGTTCTGGACTCCCTCACCATCGGGAACATCCTTCCTGCATCTACCCTGTCAAGTCCTGTTAGAATTTTATAGGTTTCTATGAGATCCCCCTCCTCACTCTTCTGAACTCCAGCGAATATAATCCTAACCGACTCAATCTCTGCTCATACGTCAGTCCCGCCATCCCAGGAATCAGTCTGGTAAACCTTCGCTGCACTCCCTCTATAGCAAGAACATCCTTCCTCAGATAAGGAGACCAAAACTGCACACAATATTCCAGGTGTGGCCTCACCAATTCCCTGTATAATTGCCGCAAGATATCCCTGCTCCTGTACTCGAATCCTCTCGCTATGAAGGCCAACATACCATTTGCACTTTTTTACCGCCTGTTGCACCTGCATGCTTACCTTCAGTGACTGGTGTACGAGAACACCCAGGTCTCGCTGCATATTCCCCTCTCTCAGTTTATAGCTATTCAGATAATAATCTGCCTTCCTGTTTTTGCTATCAAAGTGGATAACCCCACATTATACTGCATCTGCCATGCATTTGCCCACTCACTCAACTTGTCCAAATCACCCTGAAGCCTCTCTGCATCCTCCTCACAACTCACCCTCCAACCCAGTTTTGTGTCATCTGGAAATTTGGAGATATTACATTTAGTTCCCTCATCTAAATCATTAATGTATATTTTAATAGCTGGGGTCCTAGCACTGATCCCTGTGGTACCCCACTAGTCACTGCCTGCCATTTGGAAAAAGACCCATTTATTCCTACTCTTTGTTTCTTGTCCGCCAACCAATTTTCTATCCATCGCATTACACTACCCCCAATCCCGTGCGCTTTAATTTTACATGCTAATCTCTTATGGGGGACTTTTGTCGAAAGCCTTCTGAAAGTCCAAATAAACCACATCCACTGGCTCCCCCTCATCAACTCTACTAGTTACATCCTGGAAGAATTCTAGTAGATTTGTCAAGCATGATTTCCCTTTCATAAATCCATGCTGACTCTGTCCGATTCTACCACTGCTCTCTAAGTGCTCTGCTATAAAATCTTTGATAATGGACTCTAGAATTTTCCCCACTACCGCGTCAGGCTGACTGGTCTATAATTCCCCGTTTTCTCTCTACCTCCCTTTTTAAATAGTGGGGTTACATTAGCTACCCTCCAATCTGTAGGAACTGTTCCAGAGCCTATGGAATCTTTTTTAAAAATTCATTCATGGGATGTGGGCATCGCTGGCCAGGCCAGCATTTTTTGCCCATCCTTAATTGCCCTTGAGAAGGTGGTGGTGAGCTGCCTTCTTGAACCGCTGCTGTCCATTTGGGGTAGGTACACCCACAGTGCTGTTAGGAAGGGAGTTCCAGGATTATGACCCAGTGACAGTGAAGGAACGGCGATATAGTTCCAAGTCAGGATGGTGTGTGACTTGGAGGGGGACTCGCAGGTGGCGGTGTTTCCATGCATTTAGTTTAGTTTAGTTTAGAGATATAGCACTGAAACAGGCCCTTCGGCCCACCGAGTCTGTGCCGACCATCAACCACCCATTTATACTAATCCTACATTAATCCCATATTCCTACCACATCCCCACCTGTCCCTATATATTTCCCTACCACCTACCTATACTAGGGGCAATTTATAATGGCCAATTAACCTATCAACCTGCAAGTCTTTGGCATGTGGGAGGAAACCGGAGCACCCGGAGGAAACCCACGCAGACACAGGGAGAACTTGCAAACTCCGCACAGGCAGTACCCAGAATCGAACCCGGGTCCCTGGAGCTGTGAGGCTGCGGTGCTAACCACCACGCCACTGTCCTTGTCCTTCCAGTTGGTAGAGTTCCTGGGTTTGGAAGGTGTTGTCCAAGGATCCTTGGTGCATTGCTGCAGTGCATCTTATAGATGGTACGCACTGCTGTCACTGTGCGTCGGTGGTGGAGGGAGTGAATGTTTGTAGATAGGGTGCCAAACAAGCGGGCTGCTTTGTCCTGGATGGTGTTGAGCTTCTTGAGTGTTGGAGCTGCACCCATCCAGGCAAGTGGAGATTATCTCATCACACTCCTGACTTATGCCTTGTAGATGGTGGACAGGCTTTGGGGAGTCAGGAGGTGAATTACTCGCCTCAGGATTCCTAGCCTCTGACCTGCTCTTGTAGCCACGGTATTTATATGGTACTCCAGTTCAGTTTCTGGTCAATGGTAGCCCCTAGGATGTTGATATTGGGGGATTCAGCGATGGTAATGCCCCAATGTCAAGGGGAGATGGTTAGATTCTCCCTTGTTGGAGATGGTCATTGCCTGGCACTTGTGTGGTGCGAATATTACTTGCCACTTATCAGCCCAAGCCTGGATATTGTCCAGGTCTTGCTGCATTTCTACACGAACTGCTTCAGTATCTAAGGAGTCACGAATGGTGCTGAACATTGCGCAATCATCAGCTAACATCCCCATTTCTGACCTTATGGTTGAAGGAAGGTCATTGATGAAGCAGCTGAAGATTGTTGGGCCTAGGTCATCTTGGAAGATGACCACCAATGCATCCACTATTTCTCCGGCCACTTCCTTAAGTACTCTGGGATGCAGACTATCAAGCCCTGGGGATTTATCGGCCTTCAATCCCATCAATTTCCCCAACACCATTTCTCTACTAATACTGATTTCCTTCAGTTCTTCCCTCTCACTAAGCCGTGTGTTCCCCAACATTTCTGAACAAGTCACGTACTGCCCTGCCATCCTTGTGAGGATGCAGCAACACACTGACAAATCCAGGAGCTCACCACAACACCTCCAAAAACACCCCAGAGTACCTCCAGACACGTTGCAATAGAAAACATTTTTAGAAATTATTTTACTTGCAAGTTAGGTGATTGGCTGTTTAACTAACACTATCGCAGCTCCCATTTTGCAGCAGAATGCTTGTTGCTTACAGCGTGACCTGTGGGGTCCAAATGTGGTATCCTGGCATCAAACCAGTCAGCTGGCTTTGCAATATTAGGATAGCATCAATTCAAGGGCTTCTGGCGCACACGGGATGCCTGGGTGTGTGTCTTTCTTCTCACAAAACAGCGCGCAGGAAGTCGCTGGCAGTGCAGGATACTGCACAAATTGGCAATACACGAGGGAATTTCACAGCTGAAGAATTTTCAGCAATTTCCCTAAGAAAAGTCACAATCTGTTACGTTTGACAAACTGAAATTGTTTTTCTTATGTTCTACCCTGCTCTTCATGATGGGCATGGTGACAATTACATTATACAGCTGAAATTGCACAGTGTTTGCCAAGAAGTGTTCTGCCTGGATTAGGATTCAATTGCCTGCAAACAAATAGCCAATTTTATTTTCTTTGCAGTAAACCATTTTCATTTTTCAGTAATTCAACTTGAACTGAATCATACTTTCTTTCAACACCAACGTCCTCCAGAAGTACTTACTGCCTCTGTATAAATAAATGTCCTTGGTGCCTCAGTGGTAAATGGACTGTTATGAAGATCCATGTAAGCACCAGATAATAGGATCTTCTATTTCGTCTAGACAAAGTGCAGACCTTTGGTTTTCTAAGTATAGAAGTGGGTGTGGTTCATGGTAAATATTAACAATGATGCAGCTCAGCTTTTGGAACAACACATGGCTTTCTGTTCTATCTCAGATAGTAGGTGGTGAAGGATAGAACTGGAGCCTAGTCGTCATACACTTGTAAGCTCTTATTTACAGAGACACATATTAGGAACACACCTTCAAACCCAACAACCACAGGTTTCAGTCTGCTCCTATTTATAGGAGCACAAGTGTATCCTCAATTAATGCCCACCACCTGGATACAGTTAACACCTTCTACCTCTTTTCCGCTAGAGAAACGCCTGGGTTTCACTTTGTAAACTTAGCATCTCCTCCCCTAAGGGATGGGAGAAGACTTGATTCCAACTTCCCAGAGTCCAGAGCTTCAGGATTATCCCACCTGTATGAAACTGAGCTAACAGTCTCCAGGTTCAGTCCCCAACCTGTGACAGTAAGCTGATTTTGACCAGGAACACAGTATGGGTGTTTACAATTGGGACAGACCTAGGGTAGGGAACAATTAGCTAGGTTTCTGACTTTTATCCAGTGCTCCACTTCTGGAACAGGTGTGAGTGTGGACATTAAGGAGGTAATTTAAACTTTTGCCAATAATGTAAGGCTGTCAAGTGATATAGAGCAAAGGTGAGTAAATGGAATTGAGGTACACATCAACTGTGACCTAATGGAAGGGCAGAACAGGTTTCTATATGAATAAAGGAAATGATTACATTGTGTTGCGATATACGCTGGTTGTCATATGTCCCATAGCTTTCCCCAGTGGGTAGACAGTGGTAATATCACTAAACTAGTATTTAGCATCCCAGGCTAATGCCCTGGGGATAAGGGTTCAAATCCCACCACAGCTGCCGGTGGAATTTAAATTTAATTAATTAATAAATTCAATTAATAAAAAGAATCTGGATTTGAAAGCTCGTCTCAGTAATGGTGCCATGAAACTATCATTGATTGTTGTAAAACCCAATTTGGTTCTCCAATGTCCTTTAGGGAAGGAAATCTGCTGTCCTTACTCGGTCTGGCCCACGTGTGACTCCAGACAAACAACAATGTGGTTGACTCTTAACTGCCCTCTGAAATGGCCGAGCAAGCCACTCAGTTTTCAAGGGCAATGAGGGATGAGCAACAAATTCTGGCCTTGTCAGCGATGCCCACACCCATGAAAGAACTAAAAAAAAAGAAGTAATAATTATTTCTTAAGCTTGCAGTAATGACTAGCCTTTAGTGTGAATGACATCGTTCAGTAATATTAGCATTAAAAAGTTCGGTAAAATTCAGTGATTTCAAGTCAGTGATCTCACTTTGTGGACCTCACTTGATCCTAAATAGTTCCAGCTGGACTTTCGTAGTTTAGTACAGACTTAACCCGTGCGTTAGTATACTGCTTGCTAATTACTCCCAGGTATCTGCTATTACAACATCAGGCTCTATATTCAGTTGGAGACGACACTAATATTTTTAGATGCACACCAGAGTTACTGGTCCAGAAGTGCCAGATTTGTGTCGGTTGGTTTGAATTGTTCCCAGTCTGCACCCTCCTTTCCTATAATCTCTGGATTACTGTTCTTCCCCAAACTAAACATTCGAGGCTATTGTATGCTTAGAAGAAGATCAAGTGGACATTGCTATAAAAAATTAATGAAATACAGGGTTTCAGATTAAGGGGTATAGAATATAAAAGTTGAGATGTAATGGTGAATCAGTAGAAAACTTGAGTAGGACCACAGTTGTAACACATGGAGTTTTTGGGTTCCACACAATAGGAAGGAAGATGAGGTAATGGGGGTGAGGGCGTACAGCCCAGATTCATTAGAATGTTGCCTGGTAGGAGAAAATGCAAATACAATGAAGACTTGAAAAATTCGAGCTATTTTTGCTGGAAAAGAGGAGATTACAGAGAGTTTTGCAGAGTATAAATACCAAATTGTTGTTGATTTGATAAAGGTGTTTAAAATCATGAAAGGATGCGGAAGACTAGATAGAAACTGTTTGCAGAGGTTGAGGGGTCCAGCACCAGGAGACATGGATATTGTTATGACCAAGGCGGGAGGAGTGCACTATTTATTCTAGTCCCACTTCTCCACAGGTCGCAACATATATTTAAATTTTCCCACTTACCGATACAGTCAATCATATTCTATTTTTCCCAGAGTAAAACACACCAACCAGGTTTCTTTAATAAACTGGTATTTTTGTTGTTTATTATATAACAAGTTTTAACCAGTAATGAGGTAGAACATAAACACACAGATTGAAATATTAAAGCTCCTTTTTTACCTTAGCCCCTCACACACAAGCACACACACATACATACATCGGTTAGCTGGAAAAATAAAAGGGATTTTTTGTTTATAGCGCTATAGGCTGAATAGTTGAAGAAGAAAGAAAGTATGGAAAGATGTCCTTGGTTTTGGTTTGGTGTCCCAAATGTGTATTGATGGCTGTCACTGGAATCTTAGAACAGTTCTTTCCAGGCGATGTTGAAGATCAATTTAGGTAGGCTTTCCAAGAAATGCAGCTACAGAGGCTTCAGATAAGTCTTACAGCAGAAATGTGGCAACAAGGTTTCAATTCCCACACATTTGATATGCAGGGTTTCTTCAAATACAGTTGGAACTAGGAAATTGACACACTGGAAATGCAGGATTTCTTTTCAAGAGTGAGAGATGAGCTGGGTTTTCTTCGGGCAGGCAGAAACCAACTGTCTGCTGTAACAGTTCAAACTGAAACTAAAAATATTCCAGAAGTCAAGTCTCCTGACCTCTATAAATCTTGACCTGTCACTTCTTTGTAAACATCTCCTCAAGTTAAAAACAACCCCTGCTGGGTGATTATCCACAAACTGGTGCCTTCCAGTAAGACTTGTTTACAAGCCAAGTCCAGAGACCTACTGGTGGCTTCTTTTGGAAAAAAAAAACACACACCATTCAGCATCTCCAAGATTCCAGATGAATCCATGTCCATAATTCAACTATAAGTCCTTAAAACATATTTTTTTAAAAAAGGAGCACTCTTTAAGTTTAAAAGTTAAGAGATTTTGGACAGAGAGCAGGAGAAATTGTTTTATACGTAGGGCTATGAGGTTGTGGAATGTACTTGATACATAGGAAATGAGTGATCGAGGGGGAAACCATGCTAACATTTAAGAATAGTTTAGATAGGTGGTTGAAGGAGAATAAAGAGATATGCAAACATGGTATTAGGACTGTTGTTCATGGACTGTTTGGGTAGAATGCCTTGTTTCCATGTTGTAATTTTTATATAGGGATGAGGGACTTCAGTTATGTGAAGAATGTGGGGAAACTGGAATCTTTCTCCACAGAGCAGAGACAGTTAAGGTGAGATTTAATTGAGGTGTTTAAAATTGTGAAGGGTATTGATAAAGTAAGGAGAAACTGTTTCCACTAACTGGAGGGTCAGTAGCCAGAGGATACAGATTTAAGATAATTGGTAAAAAAAAAGACGAGGTGAGGAGAATTTTTTTTTACGCTGTGAGTTGTAATGATCTGGAATGCACTGCCTGAAAGGGTTGTGAAAGAAGATTCAATGGTAACTTTCAAAAGGAAATCATATTTATGCTTGGAAAGGAAAAATTAGCAGGGCTATGGGGAGAGAACAAGGAGTGGGACTAATTGGAGAGGTCTTTCAAAGAGCTGGCACAGGCATGATGAGCTGAATGGCCTCCTTCTGTGCTGCATAAATTTATTTAATTCCGTAAGCTGCAATGTCCTTACTGTTTCCAAATCATTTTGCCTTAATATATCTCTCCATTTCATCAAAGGCTGTATCTAACAGTACATCTGACTGCTCTACTAGTCTTCTCTCCATTTCAATTTGCCTACAAAACTGTAACCAGACTTCAAAGTAGATCAGCTACAACAAAAGAGCTTGGTGGTGATTGAGCAATGGGTTTAGGAACTATATTGACTCCAGTATTTCATGATCTCTCCAAACTCTTGCATGGCAGCCCTGTTTCCTCTTCCCTCATTGTAACCGAGGGGCATCAAATATAAATGCAAGTTGTTGGTTGAAGCATGGTGTTGTAAAATACTCTCCTGCGAATGACGCGGTTGTGTACTGTGTTACGACCGACCGCTCCAGTCAAAGCCTCCAATTAAAATATACGATTCTGATTGTGGTGGGAGAAACGCACAGCTTGCTGTGCTGCAATGATAGATTAGATTAGATTAGAGATACAGCACTGAAACAGGCCCTTCGGCCCACCGAGTCTGTGCCGAACATCAACCACCCATTTATACTAATCCTACACTAATCCCATATTCCTACCAAACATCCCCACCTGTCCCTATATTTCCCTACCACCTACCTATACTAGTGACAATTTATAATGGCCAATTTACCTATCAACCTGCAAGTCTTTTGGCTTGTGGGAGGAAACCGGAGCACCCGGAGAAAACCCACGCAGACACAGGGAGAACTTGCAAACTCCACACAGGCAGTACCCGGAATCGAACCCGGTTCCCTGGAGCTGTGAGGCTGCGGTGCTAACCACTGCGCCGCCCTCTGTTAAACATCTCATTTGGATGATCTAATTCCCCAAATAAGGTTTCAGATACTTGACTATCTATTTGTGGTGACCCTTTTACCTCTGACAATGGATCCTGTTTAGCCGTTGCTCGGGTAACTACACACACAGGAAATATTCCCGGAACTTGTTCCCGCAATTGCTCCATTTCCTTGATTTCACATGGTTCCTCTGTAACCATAGGAGAAACTGATATTTTTGATCCAGCCAAATCATTTCCTAGGAGTAGATCAATTCCCTTTACTGGTAAACTGTGGACAACACCTACAGTTACTACCCCAGTTATTAAGTCACTCTCTAGACATACTTTATACAAAGGTACGGGTATACACACTCCGCCAATTCCATGAACTAAAACTTTAACATTCAAGGCACTCTCTGGTGGAAACCTCATATCTTTCCCCAGCAAGATTGTTTGGGTTGCTCCTGTATCCCTGAGTATAATGATAGGTTTTCCTGCCTCACTGACAGGATACAGAGTTACTCTCCCCTTTAACAAAAAATCATTATAACTCTCAGGTATTTTATTCTTAACCTCTACACTCTTAGTTTTAGTATCTGGTTTCACATTCACAGCTGTCGTTAAAGCTATAGCCTGGTCTGCTCTCCTCTCAGTCTTTTCCTCTGCACTAACTTTGTGTACCCCAACAAGTCCATTGGGTTTACCTCGCAATTTCTAGCACTCTGAACGAAGATGACCTGTTTTGTTGCTATGATAACACTTTGGCTTGCGAACCTCACTTCTACCCTCAGCACCTTCCTTTCTGACCTGAGGAGGTGATCCTGGGACATCCCCAGCTGTTCCTTCTTGATCCCGGATACATGTCTTCCTTTCACTCTCCCACTTTCTATCCTTCTCGGGTTTATGGGGGTGATGGACAAAATAGGTTGGCTTATTCACAAGCTCAAAATCATCAGCAATCTCTGCTGCTTGCCTAGCTTTCAAAACTATCTATATGAGTTCTCACTACTGAAGGAATGGAGTTTTTAAACTCTTCTAAGAGAATCAATTCTCGAAGGTTCTCATGTGGTTTCTATCTTTAATGCCCGTATCCAACAGTCAAAATTCATTTGCTTCACCCTCTCAAATTCTAAATATGTCTGCCCAGTCACTCTCCGTAAGTTCCTAAACTTCTGGCGGTAAGCTTCAGGGACTAACTCATAAACAGCGAGAATAGCCTTTTTTGCCTTCTCATAGTCTGCAGAAGCCTCTTCAGAAAGCATGGCATAAGCTTCATGAGCTCTGTCTACCAGCCTGCCTGGCATGAGCAATGTCCAGCTTTCTTTCAGCCATTTCATCTGTTTGGCTATTTTTTCAAAAGATATGAAAAATGCCTCTACGTCCCTTTCCTCGAACTTAGGAAGAGCCTGTATAAATTTAAACAACTTCTCGCTGGATCCTGATCTAAATTCAGATTCTTCCTGACCCGAATTTTCCCTAGATTTAAGACTACCCCTTTGTCTTAGTTCCATCTCTTTTAACTTAAATTCCCTCTCGTCTCTTTCACTCTCTCTCTGAAGTTCAAGTTTTCTTATTGCTATTGCTTTTTCCTTGTCTTTTTCCTTTTTTTCCAATTCAAGTTTTCTTAATTCTTTCTCTGCCTCAAGTTTTTTTGTTTCTAACTGAATCCTAGCCAATACCACTGCATCACTCTCAGACCTACGACTTTCTTGTTCCTCTTATTGCCCTTCATCTGTGTTATCATCATCATCAGCTGCTACCAATTCCAGATGTTCGGCTACTATGTCTATTATCTCTGCCTTTTCGGCACCTGATTTCAATTCCAAACCCAATTTTGCTGCCAATTCTTTTAATGTGTTCTTAGTTAAAGTTATCAAGTCACTCAGGGAAACATATTTATTTCCCAAAAACTCTGCTACAACCGCTAATGCCATAACAATGGTATAGACTATACCTTATTATACAGAAGACCTGGTTCTTTTAATTTCTTTGTAATTGGTGTCAGATTTAGATCCCAACAATCAAGTTTCCAACTGATAAGATCCCAGACTCGAGAGCAATTAATCTGATGCCAAACGCAAGACCCCAATTTAAATATGTTATCCCAGAGACGGGTAATTACTATGATTCCAAATGCAAGCCGTCCAAATTTGTCTGATTCTGATCCCAGACGCGAGCCACTGAATTAAATATGATTCAATCCTGGACAAGCCCCCAATTAAATATGATTCAAATCCGGAAACCCAATTAATACGTGATTCAAATCTTGAGCGAGCCCCCCAATTAATATGTTATTCAAATCCCCCCAATTAAAATATACGATTCTGATTGTGGTGGGAGAAACACACTGTTAATTCAATCCCATCCCTCCACAGATCGCCTAACATATTATTTAAAACTTTCCAAATTAAAATAAAATCCAGCCAAATTGTACCATCTATTAACCCCTGAATGAGGCTAACCAAACCGGGTGTCTTTAAATCTTTAGTTAGAAGAACTAAATTCTTAAACACTATGAAGATATAAACAACATTTTAAATAGAAAAATTAGAGTCCTTGCAAAATTACAGTTCAATGTTGCTTGAAATTCTCAGAATGTTGCTTGAAGTCCTCACAGTCATCCGATGTGGAAAAAAGGTTCTTCCACAGTAGAACAGTTTGTAGTCTAACTCCAGCAGTAGGTGATGCTTTTTTCTGTGATGGCTTTCAACAATTAACAACTTGCAAACACTTTCTGTAGAATTAATCTGACTTCAGAGTTTTTGAGGGATAAAAGATTGTCACAGTCTAACTTCCCTTCCTTCAGTTTAAATTACCAGAGATCTCTGTTTTGGCTTGACTTTTTTTTTAGAATTTTGAAAGATAATTAAACAGATTAAAATCCTATTCCTTCAGTTTAAATGGTTGAGAGCTCTTTTTTCAGGTGCTAAACACCACAGCTGTCTGTGTCCTCTGTGTCTGTGTTCTGTTAGAACAAACTGTCTTCAACTAAAAAGCCAGTTCAAAATTGAATAGTAACAAATGTATCACTTGATACTCACTCCCAGTGGCTGTATCTATGGTAACGAGAATGCACCCTTTGAACCGCAGTCTCCAAATGGCTGTTTCTAAGGCAATGAAAGTGCACCTTCCTATAACTCCTGAGGCTTGCTGGTTCTTAAGGCAGTACTTTCGTTTGCAAGCCTTAAAGGAAAACTGCATATTCCCCCCAAAAAAACCAGAGGACCATATCTTAATTAAAATACTCTCCTGCGAATGACATGGTTGTGTTCTGCTACTATCATTCCTGCTTGATGAGGACACGTATTGAACAAAAATGATGGGGTGTGACCAATGCATATGTTAATTATTTCTAACTGCTTTCTTCCAGTTACGGGGAGATCGATAGTATCCGGGTACTACATGAACGCTTCTGTGCATTTGTCAACTTTAAGTGCCACATGGCAGCTACTAAAGCATTGGAGGCGTTGCAGGTGAGTTCAGAAAGATGTCGTTGTTTCAGTATCCACCTTGTTTGCAAATCATAGTCCCCTTATTTCTCAGTGGGAATGGTGTACAGGCCACCTAACATTAACCACACTGTAGGACGGAGTATAAAGGAAGAAATAATGGCAGCTTGTCAGAAAGGTACACCAATAATTATGGGGGAGTTTAACCTACATATAGACTGGAAAAATCAGATGGGCAGAGGTAGCCTGGATGAGGGGTACATAGGTTGTTTTTCGGATAATTTCTTGGAACAATATGTTCTGGAGCCAGCCAGATAGCAGGCTATACTAGGCCTGGTATTGTGCAGTGATTTAGGATTAATTAATGACCTCATAGTTAAGGCGCCCAAGGGAGCAACGATCATAATATGATTGAACTTTACATTCAGTTTGAGGGAGGGAAGAGTGGGTCCAAGACTAGAATTTTAAACTTAATAAGGACAATTATGAGGGCATGAAAGCAGAGTGAACTAAAGTGAACTGGCACATCAAGTTAAGGGATAGGTCAACAGAGATGGAGTGGCAGACATTTAAGGGGATATTTCAGAATACACAGGATAGATACATTTCAACGAGAAAGAAAAATTCGAAGGGTGGGACCGCCATCGATGGTTAACTAAAACTGTTAAAAATAGTATCAAACTTAAAGAAAAAGCCTATAATTGCACAAAGATGGGAGGCAGGTTAGAAGATTGGACAGAATATAAAAAACAGCAAAGAATGACTAAAAGATTGATAAGGACGGTAAAATTAGAGTATGGGAGAAAGCTAGCTAGAAATATAAAGACAGCTAGTAAGAGTTTCTTTAGATATTTATAGAAGAAAAGAGTTAACAAAGTGAATGTTGGTCCTATAGAAAGTGAGTCTGGGAAATTAATAATGGATAATAAGGAGATGGCAGATGAATTGAACAGATATTTTGCATCGGTCTTCACTAATGAGGATACAAGTAACATCCCAGTATTAGCTGTAAGTCAGGAATGGAAGGGAGGGAGGAACTCAAGAAAATTACAATCACCAGGGAATTGGTACTGAACAAATCGTTGGAGCTGCGGGCTGACAAGTCCCCGGTCCTAATAAACTTCATCCTAGGGTGTTAAAAGAAGTGGCTAGTGAGATAGTTGATTTAAATAAAAGCAAAGTACTGCAGATGCTGGAAATCTGAAATAAAAGCAAGAAATGCTGGAAATACTCAGCAGGTCTGGCAGCATCTGTGGAGAGAGAAGCAGAGTTAACGTTTCAGGTCAGTGACCCTTTAACAGAACTCAGACAGTTGCTGTGTTAGTTTTAATTTTCCAAAATTCCCGAGATTCGGGGAAAGTTCCGTTAGATTGGAAAATAACAAATGTAACTCCTTTATTCAAAAAGGGAGGGGGACAGAAAGCAGGAAACTACAGGCCAGTTAGCTTAACATCTGTCTTAGAGAAAATGTTAGAAGCTATTATCAAAGACATTCTAGCAGGGCATTTAGAAAAATTCAAGGTAATCAGACAGAGTCAACGTAGTTTTGTGAAAGGGAAATCATGTTTAACCAATTTATTGGAGTTCTTTGAAGGAATTACATGTGCTGTGGATAAAGGGGAATGGGTGGATGTTTTGTACTTAGATTTCCAGAAGGCATTTGATAAAGTGCCACATCAAAGATTATTGCCGAAAATAAAATCTTATGGTGTAGGGGGTAACATATTTGCAATGGATAGAAGATTGGCTAGCTAACAGGAAACAGAGAGTAGGCATACATGGGTAATTTTCTGGTTGGCAAGATGTAATGATTGGTGTGCCACAGGGATCTGTGCTGGGGCCTCAACTTTTTACTATCTATATAAATGATTTAGATGAAGGGAATGAAGGTATGGTTACTAAATTTGCTGATGACACAAAGATAGGTAGGAAAGTCACTTGTGAAGAAGACATAAGGGGGTTACAAAGGGATATAGATAGGTTAAGTGAGTGGACAAAAACCTGGCAAATGGAGTATAATGTGGGAAAATGTGAAATTGTCAATTTTGGCAGGAAGAATAAAAAAGAAGCATATTATCTAAATGGTGAGAGATTGCAGAGCTCTGAGATGCAGAGCAAGGAGGTTATGTTGAACTTGTGTAAGACATTAGTTCAGCCTCAGCTGGAATATTGCATCGTTCTGGGTGCCGCACTTTAGGAAAGATGTGAAGGAATTGGAGAGAGTGCAGAAAAGATTCACGAGAATGGTTCCAGGGATGAGGAACTTCAGTTATGAAGATAGATTGGAGAAGTTGGGACTGTTTCTGTTGGAGAAGAGAAGGCTGAGAGGTGATTTGATAGAAGTATTCAAAATCGTGAGGGGTCTGGGCAGAATAGATGGGGAGAAACTGTTCCTACTCAAAGGATCGAGAAGGAGAGGGCACAGATTTAACGTAATTGGCAAAAGATGCAATGAGGAAAAACCTTTTCACGCAGAGAGTGGTTAGGATCTGGAATGAACCTGTCAGGGAGTGTGGTGGAGGCAGGTTCAATCAAGGCATTCAAAAGGGAATTAGGTAGTTAGCTGAAAAGGAAGAAATTACAGGGTTTTGGGGAGAATGGCACGAAGTGAATTGCTCATTCGGAGATCCGGTGCGAACACGATGGGCCGAATGGCCTCCTTCAGTGCTGTAACAATTCTGTGATTCTGTGAATAGGATCCCACAGCAGGAACACTGACTGGCTTTTCCCCTCCTGTCGAGGTGGCTATGGCCAATTATCACATAGAATTGAAAAGCAGAAAAGCTTTGTTGGACTTGTATAGAATCTTGGTTAGATCACACTTTTGTATACTGTGCACCGTTCTGGCCTCCATGTTGTGGAAAGGATATAGAAGGTGCAAAGAGTGATTTACAAGAAAGATACCAGAACTGAGAGATTACAGCTATCAGGAAAGACTGAACAGACTTGACCTTTTTTCTCTAGAAAAGAGAAGACGGAGTGGTGACCTAATAGAAGTTTTTAAAATGATTGAAGGGGTATGATGGGATAAATGTAGAGATAATGTTTTCAGTTGTAGGGGGAGCCCAAAACTAGGGATCAATATAAGATCGTCACTAATAAATCCAGTAAGGAATTCAGGAGAAACTTACTTACCCAGAGAGTGGTGAGAATGTGGAACTCGCTACCACAGGGAGTAGTTGAGGTGAAGAGCATAAATACATTTAAGGGGAAGCTAGATATGAGGGACAAAAGAATCGAAGTACCTGCTGATAGGGTGAGATGAAGTGGGGCTAGAGGGGGCTCGTGTGGAGCATAAACACTGGCATAGACTAGTTGGGCTGAATGCAATGTCCCCTCTAAATTTTTCTGTTGTGTGCAGCCTGTTTATTCGACTGTATGGTCCTGTAAATTGTTTTGCACAGCTGCGCATGAGCGGCATCTTAAAGGGGACAACTTGTGGAGGGGTGGTGCAGCATTTTCTGTGGACTGCGGGTGCACATAACTTACAGGGAACTTTGACTGTTTCTGAGCTTGGCTATCTGAAGGGTTGGACCTGGAATCTTCCTGACCTTCATACCTTATGACCACATCAGGTAGTGTCGAGTGTCATTTTGTTGCATCTGGCCAGTATTTCTCTCTTTAATTCACAGGGTAAAGAAATAGAAAATACAAAGCTGCTAATTAGATACCCTGACAGACATCTGAATAAAAGAAGCTCCCCAGTGCAGAAACCCCCTGTCCCGGTGCCGGTGTCGGTACAGCCGAAAATCGTGGCAGCAGCATGCGGGTAAGTTCACGCGGTGCGGCGCGGGTATGCAGGCATCGATAGTCACGTGATCTTTAACAGTGTGGGTTTACCCCATTGACCCTCCCTATCTCTGTCACCACCTCCAGCCCTACACAACCCTCCGAGAACTGCCCTTCTCCAGTTCTGGCTTCTTGAGCTTCCTTGATTTTAATCACTCCGCCATTTGCAGCTATGCCTTCAGCTGCCAGATCCTAAAGTCTGGAATTACCTCCCTAAATCTCTGTACCTCTCCCTTCTTTAAGACGTTCCTTAAAACCTACCTCTTTGGCCAAGCATTTGGTCACCCGTCCTAATATCTCCTTACCTGGCTCAGTGCCAACTTTTGTTTGATAATCGTCTTGGCATGTTTTACTACATTAAAGGTGCTATATAAATGAAAGTAGTTTTTGTTGCCAGTGTCCTTACCTTGAAGTTCTAAAAGGGAGCTGTTTCCCCAAATTCAATTAGGAAGAGAAATGCTCTGGGCATCTTCCAGAATCTTCTGGAAGAAACACAAGTCACTTGGGTAGAGGAAATGCAGGCTACCTTATCTTGGGCTGTGACCAGGGGCTATGCTTGGAGATGCCCGAGCGTGCCTTGGGTTGATTTGTTACTTCATACACTGGGGTTGAAGCATTTAGTCGTTCTGTGCCTTTTGAGCAGACAAGCAGAAACAGGCACTTGCTACAGAAGGCAATTGGAAGCATGATCATGTCAAGAATTTGCATGCTGATCTATGAATGATGCAACATGGAAAGATGCCTTTCGGCCCATCGTGCCTGCTTTTTGAAAGAGCGATCCAATTAAGATTATCATTGTCCCATTAGATTGTGATTTATTTGGACTCCCCTGATGGCTCTGCTGCTGAAGGCAGTGAATATCCAAGTTGTACAGAAGGCCCCAGGTTCATCCTGGGTTTGCCTCGGGTTTGCTGATCTCTGGGATAAGGGTAATGAGTTTCATCTCAATGCTATTGGGTTGGAGGGAGGACACCCAGTCAGGGTCGGCACTCCTGCCCAGTTACTTCTGCTGGAACTGTGAACAATGGTCAAGGACGGGGATCAAATCTGTCTGTGATGACCTCCCTTCCGCTGAACGCCCTCGTCCAACCTCAAATCTTGACTAGTCCAATGACATTAATGGTCTCAGATCGCACCTGAAGAGTACCCACTTGGACAAGGTACAGAGGGTGCTTGGTGCATGTGGAATTGTACCTCAGCAAGATGTCAACATCTGGAGAAGTGCGTGTGAGGTATTTAATTTAATAAAAAGCTTTAACGTCCTTTTAATTGAGTTTTGATGATTGGCTTAGGCTTTGGAGTTGGATGAAGTGAGGTGAGAGACTCTTTTCTGATTTTAAAATGATTTTCACTGTTTTAAATTCTTAGGTCGAAGCGTAGAGGCCCAGTTGACGGTGATGAATGCTACTTTTGGCGCACGACTGGCTGCCATTTTGGTGGCAAATGCCACTACAAGCACATTCCTGAGCACAGAGGAGTCGACAAAAAACCCTGGCAGCACTGAAGGAGCCCTGCTGTACCTGGAGACCAAAAAAAAGCAAAGTATTAAGAATGCACTAACTCCAGCTCAACTTCCCAAATCTCAGGGCCGATTTGACGGTCGTCAGTGTACACATTAGATCCATCCATGTCGCTTTATGAAAGTGGTTATAATTGGGTATTTGCACTCCAAATCTAACCTGTTGGATTAAGTACAAGTACTGCAGGGTTGATGAGGAAAGACTTCTAATACACTTAATTCCAGCTTTTAGGCCTTATTTATCGCCAACACTGTTAAAGCTATCTAATATGTTGCATACATTTGTGTGTTATTTCAAAACTCCATTTTGTTTGGAATATTCCAACTGGAAAACACATGAGTTGGGGGAGCAACTATGAATCTTTTTTTTCCCCCCTTCCTCCCCCGTCCCTTTTTGCTCTTTTGGCTTTGTCCATTTTCAGATATGTTCAGTGATTTTGTTGAAATATTTCCCAAGGTGTCTTGACCCATTACCTCAAGTCTTCCTTGGCTTCCGAGTTGGAATCTGAAGCACATAGGAGGAGGCCATTTACCCTGAACCTGCTCTGCCATTCAAAGATCATGGCTGATCCGTGACCTCACTCCACATACCTGCCTTTACCCCATATCCCTTCATATCTTTGATTAACAAAAATCGGTCAATCTCAGATTTTAAATTAACAATTGATGTAGCGTCAATTGCCTTTTGAAAGTTTCAAACTTCTACCGCGCTTTGTGTGTAGAAGTGTTTCCTAATTTCACTCTTGTAAGGTCTGGCTCTAATTTTTAGGCTTTGCCCCCTTAGTCCTAGATTCCTCAACCAGAGGAAATAGTTTCTCTCTATCTACCTTATCTGGTCCCCTTAATATCTTGAAAATTTCAATCAAATGACTCCTTAACCTTCCAAATTCCAGGGAATACAACCCTGGTTTGTACAATCTCTCCTTGTAACCATTGGCGTCCAGATATCATTCTGGTAATTCTACACTGCACTCCCTTCAAGGCCAATATATCCTTTCTAAGGTGTGGTACGGAACACAGTACAATGTGTGGTCTAGCCACAGCTTTGCCTCCCTGTAGTATGACTCATACCCCTCTGTGTTTCTAGTGCTCTAGATAAAGAAGATTTGGGGCAATAAGTTGAAATGTGTTGGAAAGATTTTTCCACACAAATACTGATACAAAAATACAGCGGAGGGAATTACAATGGTACATGAGCAGGGTTCAGCCTTTTTTTATTGGTGTGAGTCTCCAAGATAGTTGGACACCATTTTCATGTCTTTATTTTCTCCTTGATGTACGTTATCCCTGCCTTGTCTGGACTTTGCCCCTTTGTTCTAAAGGGCAAGGCGAGACCCACTGCTCCCAGACCTTATGCCATATCTCCAAAAATAAAGGCAAAATCCTGCAGATGCTGGAGATTCTGAGATAAAATTCTGGAGACACTAAGTAGGGCCAGGCCACATCTTTAGAGAAAGGGGAAGGTTGGGTTAACATTTCATCAGATCCCGTGCATCCTCTGGGCAGCTGCTGGAAGGCATGAGGTACTGTTCTGGTATGACCATACCTGTACAACTTTCTCTTCTCTGCAAGGAGGTACCACAGCCTCTGCTTGATGTGAATTGGATTGTGATACTGAGAAACAGAGGGGTGGGCTCTTTCTCCTTTCAGCCCCCAGTACTAAGTGGGGAAGTGGTCAGCATTCCAGTATGGGAGGTGGTGGTGTAGTGGTAATGTCGCTGGACTAGTAGTCCAGATGCCTAGGCTGATGCTCTGGGGACATGGGTTCAAATCCCAACACAGCAGACGGTGAAATTTGAACTATATTCATAAATCTGGAATTAAAAACTAGTCTAATGACCGTGAAACCATTGTCGATTGTTATAAAAAAACATCTGGTTTACTAATGTCCTTACCTGGACTGGCCTACATGTGACTCCAGACCCACAGCAATGTAGTTGACTCTTAAATGCCTTCAGTGGGTAATTAGGGATGGATAATAAATGCAGCGCAGGTTTAGTCCAATTTATTTTTTGTGGTTTGGCAGTGCAGTAAGTGGGATGACGTCTTTGTGCAGTGCATTATAATGGTTGCCCTTTTTTGGGACTATCCCAGATCAGACGTACTCCCCAGATGACCACTGTCACTTAAGGTTGAGAAAGACACTCTCAGACACTTGAATGGGTCTGAGGAATTGATCCAACTCTCCCCAAAGAAAGGAAACCTGCTGAGAATATTACCATCCTCTAGATATCCTTGTTGACAAGTATGAGCCACATTATAACAACCCGGCTATTATAAGGGTCTGGGCATCTCTCCTCAATAATGTACCTCCCCACTGAAGAGTGTATGGAGATGGGTTCTCGAGTTTGTGATGCAGAAGACTATATGAGACAATAAAAATTCTAAATTATATAAAAATTTATCTAAGAACTGAACATACAATACACATTTGATGGGAAGCCAATCGCAATGTTGATAGTTTTAGGTGAAGAAAAAGGTATAATCTTATTCCTAGTAGAGAATCCAAGCTTTAAGTCTAAATATTGTTATAGTAAAATATTTAAGATATCCATCAACATTTAAAGCAGCACTTACCTTAAATCCCTGAGTAGAAAGCTACAGAGTTTAGCAAGATACCTGTATCCCAGTTAAACGGGGAACTATCGTCGCCACACCACAGTAGAAACTACCTTTACTGTGAGAAACGCTGGAGTGAATCCAATGAATCTAAACATCCACTGTGGGGTTCCAATATTTCTACTGTTTCTAAGCTGCATAACTAGTTTTTTTTTTACATATGGGGGTGTTACCTCTCTTGCAAGTAGGTTCATCCCCTTCTGTTTCTCGAATAAGGCTGTATAACTGTTAATTTCTGGTTAATATCCACCACCTTTGATTTCTAAGAAAGGCGAGGCCAGCAGTAAGCTGGGAGCCTCTCATGGTAGTCAGTTTCCTTAGGCACCTAACTGTGTTTCAATATTATAATTCAGTTTCTTGGGTTTGGTCAGTTTTGTCGAAATTTCAGTTGACTGTGGTTTAGGGCTGTCCGCATAAGACCGTCTTATCAACTATTACACTGTGGTAGCTTACGTGCTCATCTGCAAACTGTGCTATCAATGTTTTACCACAAGATGAGGTTCGTGACTTTTAGGAGTGACTCTCTTATCAGATGCTGCCTCTGTGCTCTAAGATGAGGCAAGCCCTTCACCACAGAGGAATTCCTATGAACGTCTTCTAACCTTTTATGAAGATGATCCCTGCTTTTAATTTTTTAATCCCTAATTCATAGGAAAATAAATCATTTAACTGTATAACCCCTTATTATAGCCGGATTCCTTCACACAGGAACAGCTATTAATTTACTACAGGTTAGTCCATTTGCAGCCAAAGGAAAGGATTCATTTTGGTTTGGACATGATGTAAATATTGATTAGTCTGTATTGTTCACCCGACATTGGGACCATTCCCCTGTGAACGTTCAATACATCAATTTCCGAACATTATATTAAAGTTCATTTTTTAAATTCTTTCCTGGGATGTTGGCCTCACTGGCAAGGCCAGTATTTATTGTCCATCCTTAATTGCCTTTGAAAAGGTGAGAAAGCAAAATGGTGGGATGCTGCAGGAGAGAGTTCTACCAGGAATGAAGTACTGAATATTGAATAAGCTATTTATTCCAAACTCCTTTTAGTAAACGTGCAATATTTTTTCTTTTTTTTTTGTATATGTTCCCCTACCTATCATTCCATTTTTGACAGGCCCGTTGCTTCAGGTTGTCGGAGCTTTGGGTTTCACTAACCCTTGTGTTAGTTCAGCTCCGTAATCGTTCAACACAAGGTATGAATTTGAAGTTGGGATTTGTTACATTTTCTGCTCCTCTTCTTCCCCATCCCTGCCAAGATAAATCTGATTTGAATATATAGTCTGATTAAATTACTGACACAACCTACTCAGAAAGAAAGACTTGCATTTATATAGCGCCTTTCACGACTACTGGATGTCCTAAAGTGCTTTTCAGCCACTTTGCAACATTTTTGAAGTGTGTTGTAATGTAGGAAATAATTGGCAGGCAAGGCTTAGTTAGAGATACAGCCCCTCTGAGAGTCTTAGCTCAGGACCTCAATGAAGGAGAGTCAACTATGTTGTAACATTGGCAGAATGTTCAACGAAAGAATTTTAGATAATGATAATGGATATAATTGATGTTGAAATGAAGTTCAACTTTTGAGGTATCCCTTTACCCTCTTGAAAGAAAGAAAAGAAAGCCTCCCTAAGCACTCAAGAAACTTTTTAAACCCAAGAAATAGTCCATTTCAGGTTTTATTAGCTGCTGCTTTCTATAGACTATCCCATGATGGAGTGTGGACTATGAAAGAATGAAGGGTGTCAAATGTACAGATTTAATTAGTTCAAAGGGACTGACATATTACACCGCACTGTAAAAGGACAGGAGAATCACATCTATGGTTCTAATGTTATAAGGGTTTGGGTGAAGAAAGTACTTGGATGCCATGTGGAGGCTAGGCAGGAATTTGTTTTCTCTTTCCTTTTCTAGTGGTTGGATGAAAGAACCTTATGTGAGTCGCACACAGGAAGCCAAGTGTCTATTTCCAGGCATTCATGGTAGAGGGGTGAAGGCAGCAACCTGGCTTAAGGCCATCAACCCAACTCTCTCGTCCTTGGAATAGTGATGAGGACCAAGTAGAGGTTTTTTTTTGAGTTTCCAAATGTTTTGCCGTCATCAGAAGTTGCTGTGCTTGTTCAGACACCAATAAGATTGATCATAATTTGCCCAGTCCAAAACTGCGTATTTAGGAAAATACAGTGTGTATCTGCATAGAGTGGTCAAATATGTCAACTTGCAAAGTCCTGTTTGTGCATGTGTCACAATGAAACAGATCAGTTTTCACACTTTTAAGTGCTGGAAATTTAAAGCCTTCAGTTATCAAAATTCCTGTTCCAAAATTGGAGAGTCCCAATATAGGACAGGCCAGCCATCCAAATGACCGGAGCATTGTGAAAATGATTTTCTTTTTTAACGTCCAATTCTCTCTCTCAACTTTCTGTAACAAACTGAAGACGGGAACAGATTTAGAAATTTTAATTGTTTTGATGAATCTGAACGCATTAGAACCTAATGGTAATCCCTGTTGTCGGGTAAGAGACACCTCTAAAGTGAATGATTCTCTTTTGCAACAACTAGCTTGTCATTTCATACCTGGTGAGTAAGCATTCACAACAGTGCCAATTTCAGGAATTCAAAAGAACTTTTCAAAGTGCTCGAAGATGAAGATATAGCCTATCATTTTTATCCTGAGATCCAAACTGGTCTTGTAACAGTGATGGAATATGTTGAAGTTCTAAGCTGATGGTCGAGAAAGTTGGAATGCCAAATATTTATTAATGTTACTGATTAATCTTTTTAATATATATATTATATATATGGATTATAATATATATATATATATATATACTCTTAACTATGCACAGCTGCCAAGCAGTAAAGATTTGCAATATGTATATAGGCCTCAGAACTATGGTTCATCTTTGAACAGGTTTTTTTCGACCTGTGTGAAAATGCCATGAACATTAACTGCAGTGTTACTTTATATTGTCTGGCAATTCTTGAACATAGACTACTAGATTCAACTATTGGGGAGATTTGGACTTCTGTCCTCCTGCTATCACGCACTGTTTTATGAACTGTACTCTCTTGAATGACCCATTTTCACGATATGATAATAAAGCATACATTTTTATGTTGATGCATTTTGGTTACTGCATGTACTTAGCAGGCAGAAGATGATGAATTGAGTCTGTCGAACTCTGGAGTACAATTTCTTTTATTTTTGGCTCCTTTGTAAATTTATGTGCTTGTTAAGGTGAGGGATGTCAGTGTAGGACAATGCTAAACTTTCTGATTCAGACACCCTGGGGTCTATTTTGACTCTGCCCACTTGATGGAAATCAGGTGGAGGAGGAGTGTGGAGGAGCAAGGGTTAAAATGGAGCTTGTGGTGGGGGGGTCCTGGTGGCAGGGGTACTTACTGCTTTCCTGCCCCGATCTGATCGACTGCAATTTTAAATCTCAGGTGCCAAAGATACACGGCCCCTAGCTGGTGTGGCCCTATTTAAATGTGCAAATCTTTTTATTCTTTCCTGGGATATGGGTGTCACTGGCAAGGCCAGCTTTTGTTGCCCATCCCTCATTGCCCTTGACAACTGAGTGGCTTGCTAGGCCATTTCAGAGGGCAGTTAAGAGTCAACCACATTGCTGTGGGTCTGAAGTCACATGTAGACCAGACTGGGTAAGGACGGCAGATTTCCTTCCCTAAAGGACGTTAGTGAACCAGATGGGTTTTTACAGCAATCGATGATAGTTTCATGGCACCATTACTGAGACTAGCTTTCAATTGCAGATTTTTTTGATCAATTAATTGAATTGAAATTCCGCTCGCTGCTATAGTGGGATTTGAACCTGTGTCCCCAAGGCATTAGTCTGGGTCTCTGGATTACTGTTTCAGTAACATTACCACTACGCCACTTTGTCCCCATCATTAGCCATCATGGCACTGAATAGAGGTAGGATTGCAATCTTTTGCAAGGAGTGATCTCCTCTCACACTTAATGGTTCAATTTTGTGAGCATTTCAGTCTTTCCTGGCCCAGTTGTGTTTGGATCATTGGGGCTTACTATTGGTGTTCTATTTTATACATGCTATTTAGTAAATGTTCCCTGTTAGCCCTTTACTAGATCTTAATTGGGACTGTAATTTAGTTGTTCACAGGTGATTGAGTCTATTATCCCAATCCCTTTCAGTGCATTGGTTTACATTTCTATTAGGGAAGACTTTAGGACTGAAGGCCACTTCCCAATTTAATTTGGGTCAAGAAAGCCTATTGTGATTTTGTCCATTGTCTCACAAGTCAAAACAAATGTCATTTCCACTTAGGAATGTATGACCCTGTGAACAGTTACAAACACTGGATTACTTAGGAATTCTATTACACTTCATCACATCCTATAGTACAAAACTCCAAGGCAAGCAAGCAGCTAAGTGACTGATAGCCATATGTATGGTTGAATGCACTGTCTACTCTGACCATTTTGTGTGAAGCCCTAACTGAATCAAGGGTCATCCTGGACTGCTTTCTGTCCATCTCATAATCAGGTTCCAATTGATTTAGAGGGTGTGGGGAGAGAGTGGGTGGGGGTGCGGGGGAGGTGGGGTAGTGGGACTAATTGCAGAGAAGGTCCAGTATGATTTGGACAGGTTGAGTGAGTGGGCAAATACATGGCAGATGCAGTATAATGTGGATAAATGTGACGTTATCCACTTTGGTGGCAAAAACAGAAAGGCAGATTATTATCTGAATGGCAATAGATTGGACCACCTCCTGGCGCGTATCCATTGTCTCTCGAGATAAGGAGGCCCAAAGAAAAGAAAAGAAATAGATTGGGAAAGGAGGAGGTGTAGCGAGACCTGGGTGTCCTTGTGCACCAGTCACTGAAAGTAAGCATGCAGGTGCAGCAGGTAATTAAGAAGGCAAATGGTACGTTGGCCTTCATAGCGAGAGGATTCGAGTACAAGAGCAAGGATGTCTTGCTGCAATTATACAAGGCCTTGGTGAGGCCACATCTGGAGTATTGTGTGCAGTTTTGGTCTCCTTAACTGAGGAAGGATGTTCTTGCTATGGAGGGAGTGCAGCGAAGGTTCACCAGACTGGGATGGCAGGACTGACGTATGATGAGAGATTGAGTCGATTAGGCTTGTATTCACTAAAATTTAGAAGAATGAGAGGGGATCTCATAGAAACCTACAAAATTCTAACAGGACTGGACAGACCAGATGTAGGAAGGATGTTCCCGATGGCGGGGGAGTCCAGGACCAGGGGTCACAATCTAAGGATAAGGGGTAAGCCGTTTAGGACTGAGATGAGGAGAGATTTCTTCACCCAGAGAGTGGTGAACCTGTGGAATTCTCTCCCACAGAAAGCAGTTGAGGCCAAATCATTAAATATATTCAAGAAGGAGTTTGATATAAATTTAGGGCTAATGGGATCAAGGGATATGGGGATGAAAACAGGAACAGGTTACTGAGTTTGGATGATCAGCCATGATCGTATTGAATGGCAGAGCAGGCTCTAAGGGCCGAATGGCCCAATCCTGTTCCTTTTTTTATGTTTCTAATTGGATAGCTTTTTCAAAGAGCCGGCACAGGAGCAATGGGCCAAATGGCGGCCTTCCATGTTGTAAGATTCAATGATTCTATTCAAGGCTGCCAGGTGAAGCAGTCCCCACAAGTACTAAACATCTGGTTTAAGATTAATTCAGCTCTTGGCTGGCAACTGCTGCTGTGGTTCCAGCCTCCTAATTCTTTGCTCCTTTGGTATGTGAAGGATGTTGAGTGAAGAACCTATATGATAGGATTGTCTTTATTCTTTGAATGAGATGCACCGTCCAGAGTCCCAACCAGGCATCCCTAGACATGCTGTGGGGTCGTAAGTTTTGAAATGGGGTAGTTAGCTTCATCAAAATAAATGGGGCTTTCATTTGCTGTATGGGTAGGGAGATAGCTTGCAGCACTATCTGCATTGTCACAACAATATTATCGAGTCTGTGGTCAGTACATGGGCTCGCCAGAACCAATCTATGGTGTTGTGATGGTAGTATGCCATTTGAAGCTTCACAAGGCAATACCAGGTAGGTGCTCTAATCTTTCCAGTCATAATCCATCAATCATCAGCAACTTGATGAATGCACCTTTGTATCTATTTGTATCTAAGTTGTACTGAGGGTGATTCTCCTTAGAGTAGAGAAGCTGAAGAGGAGGTTTGAGAAAAATGTTCAAAACCCTAAGAAGAAAAGAAAGACTTGCATTTATATAGCACCTTTCATGACCTCAGGACTTCCCAAAGCACTTTATAGCCAATGAAATACATTTGAAGTGTTGTCACTGTTGTAATGTAGGAAACGTGATAGCCAAATTGCACACAGCAAGATCCCACAAACAGCAATGTGATAATGACCAGATAATTTTATTTTTGTGATGTTGATTGAGGGATAAATATTGGCCAGGACACCAGGGAGAACTCCCCTGCTCTTCTTCAGAATAGTGCCATGGGATCTTTTAGATCCACCTGAGAGGGCAGGCGAGGCCTCAGTTTAACGGAAAGAGGGCACCTCCAACAGTGCAGCACCCCTTCAGTACTGCACGGAGAGTGTCAGCCTTGATTTTTGTACTCAAGTCCTGGAGTGGGTCTTGAACCCACTTGTGACTCAGAGGCAAGAGTGCTACCAACTGAACCACAGCTAACTATGAAGAATTTTGATAGAGTAACTAAGAAGAAAATGTTTCCACTGACAGAAGGGCCAGTAATCAAAGAAAACAGATTTAAGGTGATTGACCAAAGAACCAGAGGCAACATGAGGAAACATTTTTTTAAAAAATGCAGTGAGTTGTTGTAATCTGGAATACACTTTCAGAAAGGATGACGGAAGAAGATTCAGTTGTAACATTCAAAACTGAATGGGATAAATACTTGAAGTGAAAACAAATTGCTGGGATATGGGGGGAAAAGCAAGGGAGTGGGACTAATTGGTTAGCTCTACCAAAGAGCTACAATGGGCTGAATGGCCTTCTGTGCTGTATCATTTTATGACAGTGGTCCTTGCAAATGTCTTGAAAGATCTCCTATGGTTTCACTTTTTTTTATCTAGCAACCTTCACAGTATTGGGAATAAATCTACTATTTTGTCAGATGAATATCCAATTATTCAGAAACTGCCTTGGACCAGAAACATTTTGTTATTGTGACCTCTTCCTACACAGTGTTACTTCAATGAGACCTTCCTTCACTTTGCCTGCCTAAACTGATACAACCTGTCTTGCCTCTTTTCAGATACTCTTGGACTAAATTTTTGGACCTTCCTCCTAATATTTCCTCTGCCTTGGAATCTATATCTTGATCATGTCTTCATGATATTTTTCTTATGATGTAAATTATTGTGGTTGTAATCAACACAAAGTTCGTTCCTCTGCCTGCTCCAAAAACGAAAGAAAGTTGAGCAGTGCTGTTAATCCTATGAACCCTCAATAGGTATTAATCCAGCTCCTTTCTAAAGTAACTTCGCATCAAGTTCCTTCACTGAGTGTCTATTCCAGTTTCTGCTCAAGACTAACCAGATGGACCACAGTAAGTTTTTCCCAGTCTAGTCCCAATCTTTATATGACTTGTTTCTGCATTGGGTAGTGATTAATCAGCTGAGGTTGCAGTGAGTGTTTACATGTGTATCAAACAGGCAGCCACTGGGTTGCTGTAAGGGTGTACACACGTTTTCTTAAAAAAGAAAATTGTTACGGGCTCTTCTGCAAAATGTTGACTCATGGGAAATGTCCAAATTGGCACTGAGATGAGAACATTGAAATTACATCGATTTTACGGCACAGAAACAGGTCTTTCACCCAACTGGTCCACGCTAGTATTTATACGCCACATGAGCCTCCGCCCGACTTCATCTTACACTATCAGCATATTCTTCTATTGCTTTCTCCCTCATGTGTTTATCCAGTCTCCCCATAAATGCATCTACGCTATTCATCTTAACCACTCCCTGTGGAGGTGAGTTCCACATTCTCGTCACTCTCTGGGTAAAGACCTTTTGCTTGAATTCCTTTATTGGTTAATAATTATTACTCCAAACAGGATCCTTTTATTCAACTCATGTAGTTTGTTGGTGCCATACTTGTGGATTGCAAGCACAAGGAGATTACTTACTCACTGTTTTTTGAATATAGGTTGGGGTAAGTTACCTGCATAACTTGGTGGCCCATAATAATATTAACTCGGTTATAACTCAAACTTCTGCTATTGCTATTCCACAGGTCTGACAGCAGTTCACAAAAGGCAACTCTGTTTAGTCTGATTTTGCCCATACTGGGACAATGCTTCCCCATCAGAAGGAATGTATATAAAAAAAGAGTGGCAGTGAGATATAGAGTGAAAAGAAATAGTGTCAGTCCTTTTTTCTGTGATTTTTTTTTTCATTCGTCCATGGGATGTGAGCGTAGTTGACAAGACCAGCATTTATTACCTATCTCTAATTACTCTTAAGGTGGTGGTGAGCTGCCTTCTTGAACAGCTACAGTCCATCTGGTATAGCTACACCCACAGTGCTGTTAGGGAGGAGTTTTTGACAGTGAAGGAACTACGATATATTTCCAAGGATGGTGTGTGGCTTGGAGGGGAACT
This sequence comes from Heterodontus francisci, assembly GCF_036365525.1. NCBI lineage: Eukaryota > Metazoa > Chordata > Chondrichthyes > Heterodontiformes > Heterodontidae > Heterodontus > Heterodontus francisci. Next base: position 80,550,986 of record NC_090390.1, read on the forward strand.
TGCAGGTGGTGGTGTTCCCATGCATCTGCTGCCCTTGCTCTTCTAGGTGGTAGAGGCTGTGGGTTTGGAAGGTGCTGTCAAAGGAGCCTTGGCAAGTTGCTGCAGTGCATCTTGTAGATGGTACACACTGCTGCCACTGTGCGTCAGTGGTGGAGGGAGTGAATGTTAGTGAATGGGGTGTCAATCAAGTGGGCTGCTTTGTCCTGGATGGTGTTGAGCTTCTTGAGTGTTGTTGGAGCTGCACCCATCCAGGCAAGTGGAGAGCATTCCATCACACTCCTGACTTGTGCCTTGTAGATCCTGGACAGGTTTTGAGGAGTCAGTATGTATAATGTAGAAGCAGCTAAGCCCAAAACTTCCAAACAAGGTGAGAGAACAGGCCTTCAGTATGGTTGACTCAATGTAGCGGGGGGGGGGGTGGGGGGGCGTCATCTTAAGCTGTCTTACCAGATGTGAGACCCACGTGATTGGGTAGAGTGCTGCTTTCACCCTTTGCCCAATATTGCTCAACCTTGAATGCAGCAGGGAAGAAAATCATGCAGGGTTGAAAACTAGCTTTCCATTCGATCTTGCCAGTTTCACGACTGGTGGGTTCGGTTAAAATTGTCCCATTGTATCTCTTACAGCAGATATTTTGTATTTCCAGGTTAATTAACTTAATCGCCCAGGGCTTTAATACTTAAGAGGCTGATTAATGATTCATACATACTGGACACCAAGGTATAGTTTCAAATCATCAGGAACAAATTCTCATTCACCGGATCCTGCAGTCTTTATCAGGTCAGAAGGATTGAAATGTTATATCAGGATAAACTTAAAATTCCTTCCAGTATAGATTTACCAGAATAATGCCGGACATGGAGAAACTACCTAGAGAAACTAAGAAGAGATTTGAAATTCTGGGGCTATGCTCAGTGTAGCATGGAAGGCGAGGAGACGATTTAATTCTGAAGGGATCCGACAGGGTGAATCGGGAATTACTATTTCCTCTGACTGAGGATTCAGTGATGAGGGGGTCATCAAAGACTGAGCTTGAGAAGGGAGGTCAGGAGACGTTTTTTCATGCAGAGGGCAGTTGGAATGTGGATTGCTTTATCATGCGGGGTTTTGATAAAGTAAAGAGGGAGAAACGTTTTCCACTGGCAGGAGGGTCAGAATCCAGAGGATGCAGACTTAAGGTAATTTGTGAAAGAATGAGAGGGGTGATGAGAAGAGATTATTTAACGCAATGTGTTGCCATGATCTGCAAAGCACTGCCTGAAAGGATGGTGCGGCCATTTGACTAGTAACTTTCAAAAGGGAATTCGATTAATACTTGATGGGGAAAAATTTGCAGGGCTATGGAGAAAGAGCAGAGGAGTGGAATTGATTAGATTCAAAAAGTTGGCACAGACCTGATGGGCTGACTGGCCTCAGGTGTGCCTTAAGTTTCTACATTTAGTGTGCAGGTTATTTAAGGACCAGTTAGTTAGGAGGCATTGAATTTTTGGATTAACAATCTTCATTAATCGAAGTGCCCTGCTTGGATTGGAAATTACATATAGTGGGAATACATAAGAAGAGGTCTGATTGATTGGATGTCAATACTGTGGGAGTTGGAAGTCTATTGAATGCAAAGTAGTTGGTCCCACTGGAAATATTTACATTAATATATGGTTTGTCCATTGGAATTCTGTAAATGAGAAGTGTGTTAATGTATTGGTCTATTGGAAATCAATACAATATAAATATGTAGCTGGCTCGGTTGGATTTCTACATTGGCCAGCGTTGCAATCAGCCAAGTCCTTTCTTGACCCACTGTATGATTTATAATTCGTAGTCCATGATATCTCCTATTTACATTCCAGGAAGTCTGGAACTCGGGAACCAGCTGATTTCAAGTTCATCAACTGAAACCAGTAATTGTTGCAAATTAGAGGATTACTGGTAGGGGAGAATGAAGTTCAAGAAAGCAGTCATTATTTTGATTTGCTAATGGCTGTTTAAAGTGTAAACTGAAGGTTACTGCTGAGTGAAATAATGTCATTGGTGGGACAACTACAAATAATAGATTCATATGTGGATGATCGAGAAAGGAACGAGGATAATAGATTTCCCTACTGTGATGGGTTGTTGCTCATTCTTTACACTGTTACTACCTGTACATGTTCAGTTCTCAGTTGACCAACCCCGCAATAGCTTGTACTGATTTTGGTAATCGATTCTTTTAGGCTTAAATAAAACAAAGGAAAGTAGTTCAAGGCCCCATGTTATATACACCAGGGAAATGGAATGATCAGGTACGGTACCATACTGGTTGTTACTGGGCTAGTAATCCAGAGGCCAGGAATAATGATCCAAGAACATGAGTTCAAATCCCACCATGGCATCTGGGGAATTTAAATTCCATTAATTAAATGAATCTGGAATAAAAAGCCAGTCTCACCAAGGGTGACCATGAAACTATTGGATTGTTGTAGAAACCCATCTGGTTCACTAATGTCCTTCAGGGAAAGAAATCTGCCGTCCTTACCTGGTCTACCCTATATGTAACTCCAGACCCATAGCAATGTAGTTGTCTCAGAATCGCAGAATTGTAGCTCCAAAGAAGGTGGTCATTCGGCCCATTGTGTCTGTGCCGTCTGTCAGAAAGAGCAGTTTACCTAGTGCCACTCCCTGGCTTTCTCCCTGTAGCCCTACACATTCTTCCTTTTCAGATAACAATCCAATTCCCTCTTGAAAGCCTGGATTGAATCTGCCTCCACCACACTCTCAGGCAATGTATTCCAGATCCTAACTGCCTTTGCAGCAGTTCAAGAAGGCAGTTCACCACCTCCTTTTCGAGGGCAATTATGGATGGGCAACAAATGCTGGCCTTGCCGGCGAGGCCCACATCCTGTGAATGAACAAAAGAAAAGTGACACACATGGAGTCAAATGTCTTAAAGAGTTGGGCTGCGCAACATTATGATGGAAATGGCAGCACAGAAGATGGTCAATGCTGGCTCCATTTTGGAGTAATTTACTCTGCTCCTTCCCCTCCTGTTTTAATATTCTTCTTTGTGTTTGTCTCGTTCGCTGTTCAAATGTTGCGATGGACTCAACTTCAGTTATTGTGGTAATGCATTCCATATCCTAATAACTCTGCCTGACACGCACAAAAAGTTCTTCCAAACTCCATTTTATACGTCTGGTCCTGCTCGCTTGTTCCAAATCGCCAACTGGTGGAAAACATGTAAAGAGTAGAATTCAGAGCATTAAAATGAAACCTATTCAAATCAGACTAGATCCACAACTACCAGGAGAGACTGGGGCTCTTTTTCCCTAGAAAAGGGACTGCTCGGGGTGACCTGATAAAGGTCTTTAAAAATTATGAAGGGGTTTGATAGAATAAACGTAGAGAAGATGTTTCCGCTTGTGAGGGTATCCAAAATTTAGGGTTATAAATATAAGATAGTCACTAATAAATCCAATAGGGAATTCAGGAGAAACTTCTTTATCCAGAGAGTGGTGAGAATGTGGAACTCGCTACCATATGGAGTAGTTGAGGCAAATAGCATCGGTGCATTTAAGGGGAAGCTAAACACATGAGAGAGAAAGAAGTAGAAGGATATGATGATACGGTATAATGAAACAAGGTGGGAGGAGACTCATGTGGTGCATATATGCCAGCATAGATCTGTAGGGCTGAATGACCTGTTTCTGTGCTATAAAATCCATGTAATGCAGTTGAGGTGCTAAGTCGAGTTTGAATTGGCAACCAGCAATGGTGTAAAAGTGCAGCAGAGGGCACTGTTGATGTTTAAACGCTTCACCAGGTCATTTAATAGCGTACATTAAATATTATATTTCAAAGAGAAAGATACCTGGTACATTTAATAATATTAGTGACGTTAATTTAACACCGTGATTAGTTTCCCTATTAATTTTTTTATATCATATCAAATGCAACACTGTATTTTTGCTGAGTGGTAATAGCTTTGTCTTTAATCTTTGTGCTTAAAAGTGAGCTTTGACCTTGATGATTGCAAAAGGAAATTGGGATGGGCACATGAGGGAAATAAACTTGCAGGGCTACAGGGATAGAGCGGGGGAATGGGACTGACTGGATTGCTCTACAGGGAGACAGCATGGACTCGATGAGCCGAATGGCCTTTTTCTGTGCCGTTATGATTCTATGAAAGATGCAGCAAGTAGCTTACTCAGCGTTAGAGGTTTCCTTGGACTTGTGCAATGACCATCCTTTGTGGCCCTTTTTAAAGATGATTAACATGTACTGCACAGGGAGGTTGACGTGTTGAGCACCAAGTTGGCTTGACATGTCTCAGAAAATTTTGGATGTTTTGGTTTTTGTGCTGCTGATTCTTCACCTTTTTTTTTGGTGAAAATCTGCCCTTCTTCCAATTTTTTTCCCCTCCCAAATACTCCTCCTGGAGTACAGTTCCACCATCACCTATTACCCTGCCAAATGGCTCGTTCTATTCTTGATTGAAAAATCCACGGACACTCATTGGGCAACATTTAGTAAACATCGACTTGCATTTATATTCCACCTTTAATGTAGAAAAATGCCCCAAAATGCTTCACAGCAAAGTTACAAACAAAATTTGACACCGAGCTACATAATGGGATATTAGGACAGGTGACCAAAAGCTTGGTCAGAGGTAGGTTTTAAAGAGGGTCTTAAAGGATCAGAGAGCGGAGAGGCTTAGGGAGGGTCTTCCAGAGCTTAGGGACGGGATAACTGAAATCGAGGTTGCACAAGAGGCTAGAATTGGAAGTGTACTGACGCCCTGGAGGATTGTAGGCAATGTCCCCGCTAAGATGTACGGGGCATGCAGCTGCGCAGGCCTTGTTCTGGGATAACTAACGTGCGTGCATGGCTGTGCAAAAAATTTAAAGGGGTCGAGCACTGGAAAAAGCAAGCGCGCCGAACAACTCAATTTTACAGGGAGCATTGGTTGTGGGACATCAGAAACAGAAGACATCATAAGTTGGCTCAATGAATAGCACTCATGTGGGTTTAAGTCCCATTCCAGAGAGTTGAGCATATAATCTAGGCTAACACTCTAGTGCAGTACTGAGGGAGTGCTGCACTGTTGGAGGTGCCGTCTTTCAGATGAGATGTTAAACCGAGGCCCCATCTGCCATCGCCGTTGGCCTTAAAAGATCCTACAGCACTATTTCAAAGAAGAGTTGGATGTCCTGACCAATATTTATTCCTCAGTCAAAATCATTATAAACAGGTTATTCCACTGTTTGTGGAATCTTGCTATGCGTAAATTGGCTTCTGCATTTCCTACATTACAACAGTGAATGCACTTGAGAAGTACTTCATTGGCTGTAAAGGACTTTGGGATGTCCTGAAGTTGTGAAAGGCACTTTCCTTTTCTAGTGGATCTGAACTTCCACTCATCTGATGCTCACTTCTATCCAACCAATGCTCTGCCAGTTTTTCCTCTCCTGAAGCCTTTAATTCCTTGCAGGCTACAGTGGCATGGGCTCTACTTGCACAAGTGCCAATGCTGCATGTGGAAGTCTAAGCAGTGAGAGTGGACAGGCTGTTCAATGGGTATGTCCCTGCAGAGTCTGAATCCACCACGACCCATTGTCGACAAGCACGCCTCTAGTAGGATGATGATCAAGGACAAACAGGTCCATTCAACAACTTTCACTTCCTTTACCCAGGGTACTGAGGCCAGTTGTGAAGTCCCAGCCACTCGGGACAGGCCTGTAATCAGGCCTGATAAATGGATTAACAGATAAACGCTGGGTTGATGTGATCTCCTTGACTCGTTTCGATTGGCTGAAGGAGTTGGAGGGGAGTTTTCCAGAGTTCTTTTCTCTCTTACTGGCCTTGGGTTTTTCTCTGGTTAGTTGCCTCGCCCAGGATTTTGCACAGCTTTGAGGGTTGTTTGGGGGCAAAGTGTTTGCTTGTGTTGCTCCAGCCATCCTCAGTGTGGGGCAAGCTTAATGGACGAGCTGGCCTTTTCCTGCCAGCCATTTTTGTATCTTTGTAACTGGCTTGTGTTGCTCAGTTATTCAATGGCTAAGTCACTGAGGAACTATCAGTGGCCTTTCTTCAGGTATGCGCCCAAATAGGGAGAATCAGCGACTATTTGACTGTGTAGAGCATCACAACAGAGCCCATTCCTTTTGTTGCCTAATGTTTTCACCTGGGGTCCGTGGATAGCAATTGGGGCAAGAGCTATGACTGATCTTATTGCTGCTCCCTTATCCCAAAGATTAGCTAACTCAGTGTGGATCAGAAATGAATCCTAGAACCTATCTAATCTGAAAATTAGCAACACAAGGTGCATTTACTCATTGAGCCATCAGAGGCCTTTACTTCAGTTTGTTTTATTCCAGTCTTCCAATAGCAAAGAATGCAACCACTGGAGTAAGAAAAGGCTGTCCAACCGGCTCCTTCTATTCCCCAACAACATAGCGAGATTATCCAGTGGGTAGTTGAAGAGATGGTGGCAGATCAGTCCCTGGTCTATGCTTAAGTTAGTTGATCTCAGCTGAGTGGACAGGAGTGCTGCTATTGGCTGTAGTGGATTTGGCATAAGGGTAGGGTTACCAACGCTGGTTGGACATATTTCTGGAGGTTTCATCACATGATCTGCTGCCTCCAATTACCCCGGCCCCACACTCCTGTCATTGGCCATCCATCCATGCAGTGCCCCTCCTTATGGCAGTAATCAGAAAGTGAACAGCTACCTTGCTACCCAATTGGATGATTTTCGACTCTCAAACAGCCTTTTTTCGTTATCACAAATAGTTTTATTACCAATAATCAAAATGTTCAAAAAATTTTCTTAGAGTAGGTTAAAGGGTCGGCACAACATCGTGGGCCGAAGGGCTTGTACTGTGCTGTACTGTTCTATGTTCTAATTATTTTCTTTACTTTTTTTTAATTGTGATTTTTCTCCTAGGTGTTGCCGATATTAATGTCCTGGGGATTAGTCTTCAATTGCTGGGAAACTTCAGGGCAATCCTGGCAACACGATTTAGGGAAATTAGGCAAGGCCTCATATTCCTGATCGCTATCCAGCAGCTTCTGCTGGAATCTTGCATGTGTGGGGATGAGGATTGGAGTTGGTCACGAAGCCCCTTTTTGACTGAATGACTCATCAAGGCTCACCTGTGAAGAATTATCGACATGGGTAGGGTACCAAAGAGAGGAGTCAATGTCTTCAGGATGGGAGGAGAAAAAATTGATAAAAACAAAAAGACAAATCAATTGCGGCCCCAACATTATCCCCTGAGGGGAATCCGCCTCAGTATTTTTCCTTGGCTTCCCCACCAAAGAGCAAGCAGAGACCTCCAGGTTCAAATATTAACACATCCCAATTTTAGAAAAGAAACAAAGCTTGGCTGAGAATGACATATCACCTGGTCTGAGGAACTGGTGAAGAGAGAGTGTTTCACCAGAAAGAAACAAAGCCGCAAGAGAAAGTAAAAGAGCAGAGGTTCTAAACTGAGAAAGGGGAGGGAAAACTGAAGAGAAAAAAGGGTGTTTATTGTTCTGATCTTTAGAAGATGAGCACGGAGGGCACCCGTGTGCTGAAGAAACTCGCTGCAGGCCTCTGTGCAAAGTGGGCAAGAAACTGAGCACTTTCTATTGAAAGGACATTCACACCTCTCCCCTTCGATGATGGCTGCTTCTCATCCAGCCTTTGGTGAGAAGAAATACCAACAATTTTTTGGCGTTGGTGCTTTGGTATTCCCACCTGACCAAGGCTGTGGGCACCAGCTGGGAGCTTTCAAAAGTTCTGGGAAGTCAAAAAGCATTTTAGAAGCTTCCAAAAATATTATTCCCCTGCTGCGCCTTTGAGATGCCTGTGCAAGGGAACATGACTGAGGGAGGATTTTCTCTCCTGATAAATGGAGTTTTAAGTGGGGCCATGTTGGTCATGAGCGAAAGATTAGAACTCAAATCAACAACAGCAATACCCTCAAACAATATGAAGAAATTTGTGTGACGCACTAGAAAAAGATTTTTGTTTACATTTTGCTTTTATCAGTTTTCTCCAATACATCTGAAACCGCTTTGTATCCAATAATTTGCTTTGAAGTGCAGATGCTGTTTATATGGAGGAAAATGAGGAACCCATTTTGGGAGCTGCAATAATCAAACAAATTTGCATTTGTACCGCACATTTTATGACCTCAGGATGTTCCAGAGTGTTTTATAGCTGATGACGTACTTCTGAAATGCTGTCTCTGTTGTAATATGTAGAAAACATGCAGAGCCAATATGTGCACAGTAAGCTTCCACAACAGCACAGGAACACTAGGGAAGTCAAGCCCATGCCGTGGAGGTAGAGTAGCATACTGGTTACGTTAATAGACTAGTAATCCAAAGGAGCTGGACTAATGATACGGAGGCATGAGTTCAAACTCCACCACAGCAGCTGGGGATTTTAAATTCAGTTAACTAAATAAATCTGGAATAAAAAGCCAAGGTTAGTAATTGTCCTTCAGGGAAGGAAATCTGCCATCCTTGCCTGGTCTGGCCTATATGTGACTGCAGACCCACAGCAATGTGGTTGACTCTTAACTGCCCTCTGAAATGGCCTAGCAAGCCACTCGGTTGCCTCAATTAGGGATGGGCAATTAATGCTGGCCTTGCCAGTGCTGCGCACATCTCATTGTTACGACCAGATGAGAAAGGTGTCTAAGAGTCTGTTACTGTCTTCACCTGATCTTATTGTAACAGGGTTTTTTTAAAACACACTGTGTTTTGAGCTCCCCCTTTGTGAATCCTTGTTCACGGCTTTCCAATTATAAGGCAAAGAAACAAACACACCAGGTTTTCTTTCAGTTTAAGGAAGAAAAATAAAATTTCTTAAATCTTAAACTTAATCTCTAATACGATTAATGTCTACAGATAAACGACGCGCCCACGCTAGCATGCACACGTGATACACACATGCAAATAGGGACAGAAAAGAGCAGAAGAAAAATAAAATGGAGAGGTTTGAGGCAGGCTCTAAAAGGGGGTTTCTTGTTGCTGTTTCTGTGTTTCCAGCTCGCCGTAGAGTCCATGATTGTAGACAGCCCTTACTTTTTGTTGGGGCCCAGTATTCTTCTTAAACCTTGTTCACTGTCTGAGACTTCTCTTTGAGGTTCACGTGTCTTCAATGGTTTCCGAAGCTACTGAGAGCGCGATGAGAGCAGATAGGAACGAGGTCTTCTCAGTCCAGGAGAAAAGTGCTTTCTGACTTTAAACACTGTTTTCTCCAGTTTAAAACTCTCAGTTCAAAACTCTGCAACAACCAGTTAGTCATGTGACTAAACACTGGTCTGTTACTATGCGAATGTCTTTCCGGTCAGGGGCTTGCAATTTTAAGTTTTAATGTTCATGTGGTGAAATAATGTGTGCCGCAGTCTTGGCAGGTGGGGGGGTGTTTGCCTGACTCCATGAATGAATAGAAATATGTATTTTTACATATAGATAAATGTGATCTATCTGGTCTGAATGTGACCATATTCTGATGCCATGCACCATCAATTTTAGAACAATCAGTGATGAGTGCCTATGACACACAACAAGAACTTGGCATCAGTTGAGAACAAAAATTTCACAAGAATCCCATCTGGGGAGTTTTTCAACGACAGGCCATTCATGTCATTTCTAAGAAAGTGCTAATTTCTGGAAGCAGTAAAGTTCTTAAAAACAGAAACCAGACATACGGTTAGCATCTCCTGGGAACAATTTTGATCTTTTGAATAAAACAGTTAATCTTTACTTGACTAACCCTTGTGATGGTCGCACCAATGACTATGGCACGGGGTTGGGAGGGAGATATAAAGTATTTTGTAAGCAGAGACTCTTCAAAGTTACTTTTGAAATAAAAGTTTAATCCATATTTGAAACCATCTATAGTTTATTTGCTGCACACAATGAATGAATCATGATTCATAGAGGGTGCAATGGCAGCTGGTAGAACTTTTTCTATTCTTTCTTGGGATGTGGGCATCACTGGCAAGGCCAGCATTTGTTGCCCATCCCTAATTGAGGCAACTGAGAGGCTTGCTTGGCCATTTCAAATGGCACTTAAGAGTCAACCACATTGCTGTGGGTCTGGAGTCACATATAGGTCAGACCAGCAGATTTCCTTCCCTAAAGAATCTTCGGGAACCAGATAGGTTTTAACAACAATTGATATTTTTATGTTCATTACTGAGACTAGCTTTCAATTCCAGACTTTTATTCATTAATTGAATTTAAATTCCATCAGCTGCCACAGTGGGATTTGAACCCATGTCTCTAGAGTATTATTAACCTGGGCCTCAACATTATTAGCTCAGTGACATTACCACTACACCACCATCTCCCTCACCATGAGGTCAGATGGTTGCAGGTTTAAGTCCCATAGACTTTGCGGGCGTCACCTCAGCCAAAGGTGTCCAAACTATGGCCAATAGAGGACAGGCACTTCACATAATAATGAGTGCTTGTATTTCTCACACATTCGTTTTTCCTGTTGGGTTTCTATGGACCTGTGAGTTTAGAAAGGGCTGTTTTTGGCATTCAAGCTAAGTCTTCAATGAGAACAGCCAGGTCTTTTAGTGTTTGCTAATGAGATATATGCAAATTAACAGTTATGGGGTTAAGTGGGTCCTGAAGAGATAATGCTGTGACTCCCTTGTACCATACTGCGAGAGTGCTCCAGTGCTAAATGCCATACTGAGGGAGTGCTGTAGTGCTAAATGCAGTCACCGTATTTCAAAGTCAATCTGCAGCCCTGGATGGATGTCCAAGGTGAATGTTAAATCGATATCAGGAAGATGATAGAGTTTATAGAGCCATACTGCACAGAAGGAGGCTATTCAGCCCATCTTGCCTGTGCTGGTTCTTTGAAAGTACGATCTAATTATGGAATCAGAGAATGGTTGCAGCCATTCAGCCCATTGTGTTTGTGCTGGCTCTTGCAAGAGCAACTCAGCTGGTCCCACTGTGTCGCCTTTTCCCCGTAGCTCTGCAAATTTTTTCCCTTCAGGCAATTATCCAATTCCCTTTTGAAAGCCATGATTGAATCTGCCTCCGCCACACACTCAGGTAGTGCATTCCAGATCCTAACCACTTATGAACTTATGAATTAGAAGCAGACGTTGTGTCTCGAATTCCACACTCCCATCTACCCCTGATAACCTTCAATAGCCTTGCCTAGCAAGAATCTATCTACCTCCGCCTTAAAAATATTCAATGACCCCGCCTCCACCACCTACTGAGGCAGAGAGTTCCGGAGTCACATAACCCTCTGAGAGAAAAAAATTCTCTTCATCTCTGTCCTAAAAGGGTGACCCTTAATTTTAAAACAGTGACCCCTAATTCTGGACTCACTCACAAGAGGAAACATCCTTTCCACATCCACCTTGTCAAGATTGTTCAGGATCTTACATACCTCAATCAAGTCTCTACTCACTCTTCTAAACTCCAGTGAAAACAAGCCCAGTCTGTCCAACATATCGTCATAAGACAACCCGCTCATTCCAGGTATCAATCTAGTAAACCTCCTCTGAACTGCCTCCAGTGCATTTACATCCTTCCTTAAATAAGGAGACCAAAACTGAACACAGTATTCGAGATGTGGTCTCACCAATGCCCTGTATAACTGAAGCATAACATCCTTACTTTTATTTTCAATTCCTCTTGTAATAAAGGATAGCATTCCATTAGCCTTCTTTATTACTTGCTGTACCTGCGTACTAACTCTTTGTGACTCATGCACTAGAACACCTAGAACCCTCTGCACCTCGGAATTCTGCAGTCATTCTCTGTTTAAGTAATACCCTGCTTTTTTATTTTTCCTGCCAAAGTGAACAATGTCACATTTTCCCACATTACACTCCATCTGCCAGATTTGTGCCCACTCACTCAACCTATCTGTATCAGTCTGCAAGCTCTTCACAACATACTTTCCTACCTATCCTTGTGTCATCTGCAAATTTAGCTTTTATATGGCACCTTGTCAAATGCCTTTTGAAAATCCAAATACAGTACGTCAACAGGCTCCCCTTTATCTACGGCACATGTTACTCCTTCAGAGAACTCCAATAAATTGGTTAAACATGATTTCCCTTTTGGAAAGCCATGCTGACTATTCCTGATTACCTTGAGTTTTTCTAAGTACCCAGCTATAGTCTCCTTAATGATCGATTCTAACACCTTCCCCACAACAGACGTCAAGTTAACTGGCGTATAGTTATCTGTTTTCTGCCTCCTCCCCTTTTTGAATAGAGGGGTTATGTTTTCTATTTTCTAGTCTGACGGAACCTTTCCAGAATCTAGCGAATTTTGAAAAAATAACACCAATGCATCTACTACCTCATTAGCCACCTCTTTCAAGACCCTAGAATGAAGCCCATCAGGACCAGGGGACATGTCAGCCCTCAGCTCCATCAGTTTGGTTAGTACCACTTCCCTGGTGATTGTAATTTCACCAAGTTCCTCTCTTCCTTCCACCTCCTGATTTACAGCTATTACTGGAATGTTTTTTGTATCCTCTGTAGTGAAGACAGAAGCAAAATATTTGTTCATTTCATCCGCCATTTCCTTATTATCTACTATTAACTCCCCATTCTCACTCGTTAGAGGACCAACACTCACTTTACTTGCTCTTTTCCTTTTTAAATACCTGTAGAAACTCTTGCTATCTGTTTTTATATTTCTAGCTAGCTTCCACTCATACTCTAATTTCTTTCTCCTGATTAACCTTTTACTCATTCTGTGCCATTCTTTATATTCTGACCAATCATCTGACCTGTCACTCATCTTTGCGCAATAATATGCTTTTTCCTTAAGTTTGATACTTTCCTTAATTTCTTTAGTTAACCATGAATGGTGGGTCTTTACCTTAGAATTTTTCTTTATGATAGGAATATACCTATTCTGAGTATTCTGAAATATCCCCTTAAATGTCTGCCACTGCTTCTCTATTGATGTATCTCCTAGCCTAGTAACCCAGTTCATTTCAGCTAGCTCAGCTTTCATGCCCACCTAGGTGCCCTTATTTAAGTTTAAAATACTAGTCTTAGACTCACTCTTCTCTCTTTCAAACTGGATGTAAAATTCAGTCATATTGTGGTCGCTGCTACCTAGAGGTGCCTTTACTCTGAGGTCATTAATTAATCCTGTCACATTACACAATACCAAGTCTAATATAACCTACTCTCTGGTTGCACTTGCTGTATAAAAATGTTTTTCCTCATGCTGCCTCTGGTTCTTTTGCCAATCACCTTAAATCAGTGTCCTCAGGTCCTCCACCCTTCTGCAATGGGAACAGTTTTTCCTTATCTACTCTGTCCAGACCCCTCATGATTTTGAACACCTCTATCAAAACTCCTTTCAACCTTCTCTAAGAAGAACATCCCAGCTTCGCCAATCTATCTACGGAACTGAAATCATTAATCCCACTCCACTGCTCTTTCCCCATAGCCTTGCAAATTTTATCCTCCATCTCAAAGTGATTGTGCTACACCATACTGTTCATCCTCCTACATCCCTAGTGTCCTGGTAACTAACACAACCATTTGAAAGGAGCAATACAGACTAAGAAATTTCCCAATTTTAAACTCTGGTCAGCCTTAAGTTGGTTGATCTCAGCTGGGACGATGGGGAGAGGGCACTAACAGTGCATCAGCGGCAGAATGGATCACTGAGTGCACAGCAAACTGACTGATGTGCTGGTGTCCCTAGAAGCAGATTGGAAGGAGCCAGAGGTATGATGATTTAGAGCCATGGTGCCCTTCACTAGGGCAGTGCAGTGTTGGTGGGCTCCGATTCTCTTACCGACAGGCGGCACAGAGACCTGACTGTTGAAACATAGCTGCCTCACACACGGCTCCTCTGTGAGGTCCAGGTATGGTGATGGGTTCCTAAAGGCCCACATGCCTCTCCCCGCCCTTCCCTCTTGCACCCTCTTCTTACCGCTTGTTGACTTCCTCTCTGCTGCTGCTCCTCCTGATTTGAGAGCGGCAATGGGGACTCTTGCAGCACTCTGAGATTCAGCGATTCAGAACATGCATATTCTCTGAAATAGTTCCTGCCCTCTACAAGCTCACTCTGCATAAATATTTAATTTGCAAAAACAGTCAAAAATCTGGCCCCAAAGTACCTTAGAATCCTAAAACAATTGACCAGTGACTTACCTTCATGGAAGTGAGTCAGTTAGCTTGATGGCTAGTGCATGGTTCAGAACAGTGCTAACAACACAGGTTCAATTCCCGTTCTGGCTGCATTAGACTTGAGGACTTGCATCTTTGCTCTGCCCCTGTTGGCGAAATTTGTAAAGCTCTGGTTAGGCCCCAACTGGAGTATTGCGTCCAGTTCTGGTCACCACACTTCAGGAAGGGCGTGAGGGTGCAGAGGACACTGACCAGAATGGTTCCAGGGCTGGGGGATTTTAGTTACAAGGTTAAGTTGGAAAAGCTGGGTCTGTTCTCCCTAAAACAAAGGAGATTGAAGGGAGGTTTAATTAAAGTGTACGAGATGATGATCTTATATAAGGTAAACAAGGAAAAACTGTCCTCAATAACGAATGTTACAAGGACTAGGGGACACAGATTGAAAGTTTTAGGTAAGAGAAACAGTGAGATTATGAGGGAGAGCTGTTTTATGCAGCGAGTGGTAATGATCTGGAACTTACTTGCAGTGCTACGGGATAGAGCAGAGGAGTTGAACTGACTGGATAGCTCCGAGGAGAGCTGGCATGGACTTGATGGGCCAAATAGACTCCTTCTGTAAATGACTCTATGACTCTATGACAGATGTTAGTGTGTGATGCCGACACAACAGAAGCAGAAGCAGAAAGACGGCTTAATGAAAGCTGTTTACTGATGGTTGCCAGCTCAGTTTGTCGGGCAGGCTAAGGATGTGATGTTTCAGGCTTGTATGGACTAATTTAATAAAAGGCCTCTGATTCAGGCACAGGACTCTTATTATCATATTTAAAGAACATTGCTGGAAAACAGCTATTGAGTGTCCAAACCAATGTGGCATCAGGTGCACATCCAGCTCAGAACTGAATTCAACTCTGTCGTGCCTTTTTTAGCCCTAACAACATGTGAGTGGCATTGCAATGTCTCCCCCACTGAATCTTTATTTCTCAATGTTGGTGCTTTGTGCAGTAAAAGTGAGTGGCCAGGATGACTGCTCTGTACATGAAGCTCCAAGGAGTAGTGGTCATGTTAAATTAATACAAATGTGAGAGCTTAAAGGGGAACATTAAATCATGTTACTCCAGAATTTCCTGAGTGTACCATACTTTCCATTACATGACTGTGGTCATCACTAATAAAAGGGTTTAGTCGAGTGAGTTAGACCTTGTAATTTAACAAATTGTGGCAATTTCAGAAAAACTTCCATATTACTAATTTTAACCATTTATTCTGAGGAATTCTATGGCCTTGTAATTAATTTGTTTATATCAAAAAGTGCTTGGGGAAGTCACACTTCTGTCACACTTTAGCTGTCATGTCTCGATTGTTATAATAGAAAGACATAGCCTCTAGCTCACTGTGAGCAATGGCACAAGGGATCTCATGACTCTACACGCAAGCTGCATTTGTCAAACTTTAATTGTCATCTGTGCAAATTTCAGTGTTAAACTACAAGAAATATTGAAAACGAGAAAAGACTTGTTATGATCGGGAATGCACCATCTGAAAAGGTGGTGTAAACCAATTCAATAGTAACTTTCAAAAGTTATACTTTCCAGTATATACTGGAGAAGGAAATATTTCCAGGGATGAGGAACCTCACATGAAGATAGATTGGAGAAGTTAGGACTGTTTTCCTTGGAGAAGAGAAGGCTGAGAGGTGATTTGATAGAGGTATTCAAAATCATGAGGGGTCTGGACAGAGTAGATAGAGTGAAACTGTTCCCACTCGTGAAAGGATCAAGAATGAGAGGGCACAGATTTAAAGTATTTGGTAAGAGAAGCAAAAGTGACATGAGGACAAACTTTTTCACACAGTGAGTGTTTAAGGTCTGGAATGTGCTGCCTGAGAGTGTGGTGGAGGCAGGTTCAATTGAAGGGGAATATGAAAAGGAAGAATGTGCAGGGTTATGGGAGGAAGGCAGGGGAATGGAATTGAGGGAATTGCTCTTTCAGTGCGGACACGATGGGTCAAATGGCCTCGTTCTGCACTGTAACGATTCTGTGATTCTGCAGGGCTGTGGGTAATGAGCAGAGAGGTATGGAAATAATTGGATAGCTCTTTCATAGAGCCGGCACAGGCTCAGGGAATCCAGAAAAACAGGCACAATCCTAAAATTAGAGCTAGACCATTTAAAAATGCAATCAGGATCCACATCTTCCGACAAAGATTAGCGGGAATCTGGAACTCTCTGCACTCAAAAGGTTGTGGGTGTTGGGCAAATTAAAAGCTGTAAGACTTAGGCCGATAATTTTTTTTAAACATGGGTATCAAGCAATATGGAGAAAAGGCGGGTAAATGAAGTTGAGGTACGGATCAACCATGACCAAAATGGTGAAACAGGTTTGAGAGTCCGAATGGGGTCTCTTCCTGGTTCCAGGATTGTTAAGGGCGGTGTCCAGGTCAAAGTTGAGATTGTCCATGAATCAACATCTGGAACAGATGTTTTCTGTACCTTTCCAGTCTCTATACATAGAAACATTGAAAATAGGAGCGGGAATAGGCCATTTGGCCCTTCGAGCCTGCTCCGCCATTCATTATGATCATGGCTGATCATCCAACTCAGCAGTCTGTTCCCGCTTTCGCCCCATACCCTTTGATCCCTTTAGACCCAAGAGCCACATCTAACTCCTTCTTGAAAACATACAATGTTTTGGCCTCAACTGCTTTCTGTGGTAGTGAATTCGACAGGCTCACACTCTCTGGGTGAAGAAATTTCTCCTCATCTCAGTCCTGAAAGGTTTGCCCCGTATCCTGAGACTATGACCCCTGGTTCTGGACTCCCCCACCATCGGGAACATCCTTCCTGCATCTACCCTGTCAAGTCCTGTTAGAATTTTATGGGTATGAGATCCCCCTCACTCTTCTGAACTCCAGCAAATATAATCCTAACCGACTCAATCTCTCCTCATACGTCAGTCCCGCCATCCCAGGAGTCAGTCTGGTGAACCTTTGCTGCACTCCCTCTATAGCAAGAACATCCTTCCTCAGATAAGGAGACCAAAACTGCACACAATATTCCAGGTGTGGCCTCACCAAGGCCCTGTATAATTGCAACAAGACATCCCTGCTCCTGTACTCAAATCCTCTCGCTATGAAGGCCAACATACCATTTGCCTTTTTAACCGCGTGTTACACCTGCACGCTTACCTTCAGCGACTGGTGTACGAGAACACCTAGGTCTCGTTGCATATTCCCCTCTCGCAGTTTATAGCCATTCAGATAATAATCTGCCTTCCTGTTTTTGCTACCAAAGTGGATAACCTCACATTTATCCACATTATACTGCATCTGCCATGCATTAGCCCACTCACTCAACTTGTCCAAATCACCCTGAAGCCTCTCTGCATCCTCCTCACAACTCACCCTCCCACCCAGTTTTGTGTCATCTGCAAATTTGGAGATATTATATTTAGTTCCCTCATCTAAATCATTAATGTATATTGTGAATAGCTGGGGTCCTAGAAACAATCCCTGCGGTACCCCACTAGTCACTGCCTGCCATTTGGAAAAAGACCCGTTTATCCCTACTCTTTGTTTCCTGTCTGCCAACCAATTTTCTATCCATCGTAATACACTCCCCCAATCCCATGCACTTTAATTTTACACGCTAATCTCTTATGTGGGACTTTGTCGAAAGCCTTCTGAAAGTCCAAATAATCCACATCCACTGGCTCCCCCTCATCAACTCTATTAGTTACATCCTCGAAGAATTCTAGTAGATTTGTCAAGCATGATTTCCCTTTCGTAAATCCATGCTGACTCTATCTGATTCTACCACTGTTCTCCAAGTGCTCTGCTATAAAATCTTTGATAGTGGACTCTAGAATTTTCCCCACTACTGACATCAGGCTGACTGGTCTATAATTCCCTGCTTTCTCTCTACCTCCCTTTATAAATAGTGGGGTTACATTAGCTACCCTCCAATCTGTAGGAACTATTCCAGAGTCTATAGAATCTTGGAAGATGACCAACAATGCATCCACTATTTCTAGGGCCACTTCCTTAAATACTCTGGGATGCAGACCATCAGGCCTTGGGGATTTATCGGCCTTCAATCCCATCAATTTCTCCAACACCATTTCTCTACTCATACTAATTTCCTTCAGTTCCTCCCTCTCACTAAACCCTGTGTTCCCCAACATTTCTGGAATGATATTTGTGAAGACAGAACCAAAGTATGTATTTAGTTGGTCAGCCATTTCTTTGTTCCCCATAATAAATTCCCCTGTTTCTGACTGTAAGGGACCTACATTTGTCTTCACCAATCTTTTTCTCTTCACATACCTATAGAAACTTTTACAGTCAGTTTTTATGTTCCCCGCAAGCTTACTTGCGTACTCTATTTTCCCCTTCTTAATCAATCCCTTGCAGTCTGGTTGACTCATTCATGAGATAGAATAGCTTCAAATAATTTTAGAACAAAGAAAAGCTAAGCAAGTCTTGAACATATCTGTCTTGAATTGTGCTTGTTTTGTTCTGCAGAATTCCTTTGGTTACGATATGAACTTTGCTCTCACCTACGTACACTAACTAAATGGAGCTCTGACTCTCTCTCCCTTCCATCCCCTCTTGGATTGGTGTGTAAAGATTATTATAGCAACATCAAGAACAACATCAACAATTTGCATTTATATAGCACCTTTAAAAAGAAAGACTTGCATTTATCCAGTGCTTTTCATGACTACCAGATTACCAGATGTCTCAAAGCACTTCACAGTCAATAAAGTACTTTTTGAAGTGTTATCACTGTTGTTCTGTCGGAAACGCAGTTGCCAATTTGCGCACAGCAAGCACAAACAGCAATGTGATAATGACCAGATTATGTGTTTTTAGTGATATTGATTGAGGGATAAATATTGGCCAGGATCCCGTGGATAATTCCACTACTCTTCTTTAAAATATTGTCATTGAATACTTCACGTTCACCTGAGACAGCAGACGGGGTCTTGATTTCATCCAAGGGAGCAGATATTGTGTTGAATATTCCCCACCTGAATGGAGAGGGCTGCAAACCTACTGCTTGTGAGCTTTAACCTCTTCCTTTTTCTGCAGTGAATCATGTATTCTGCCATTCCTCCTCTCTTAGTTTTCTCTTACTCTGTCCCTTTCTCTTGTCTCTCATTCTGCTTCAGTCTCTACCTCCCTTTCAGCTCATCACCACCTTCTGAAGGGCAATTAGGGATGGGCAATAAATGCTGGCTTAGCCAATGACGCCCACTTCCCATGAATGAATAAAAAAAATTCTTCTCACTCTTTTTCTCTGCCATTTTCCCTTTCTCACAGATACACACACTTCCTTCTTTCTCACTTGCTGTCTCTTCCTCCTCTTTTTCACTTTTATTACTTTCTTGTTTTGGTACTTTGCCTCTCACACACATACATTTTACCTCTCTTTTCTTCACTGTCTGTTTTGCTCAGACTTTTTTTTTCACCGTACGTCTCCTCCCCACTTTATGACTCTGTCTCAAACACATTTCTTGTCTCTATATTTCTCTCAATTTTTACATGGATACACATCACAGGCATGAAATAAATGGTTGAGTGTTCCAGACAGTACTTGTGCAGGCAGTGTTGATATACGTACAGAGTAGTGAATGGTCAAGTTGCATCACAAAGCAATCTGTGTGCTTGGCTCCCAGTTGGTTTGGTGTTGACATTTTCACAGTCTCTCAAGTCATGTAGAAACCCCAAAATCAACAAAAGTAATTTCCCATCTGAAGATTTCCTTTCACGTGACTTGCTCTACTTCTGGGAGGGGATAAAGTAATTATCTTACTATCTCTCCTTATACATCTCTCTCTCTGGAGTTTTCCTCTTGTCCGTCACTTTCTCTCATTCACATTCCCTCTTGATCCCAGGACTCCATTCTATGCTGGCTCTGGATGAGTCGCTCAGTCTCAATTTTCAGACTCTGTCTCTCTTCCTCCCTATTTATACGTGGGCACTTATAGTTCCCAAACAGACCTGAAATGAATCATTGCATTTTCTAGATGACACTTACACAGTATTGAGTTACCTATAGACAAATGGACCAGTCAGGGATGTATTACTAAGTCAGCAGTGTCAGCTGTGGCTCGGCGGCTTCTCCGTTTTCCTACATTACAGCAGTGACAAAACTTCAATGAAGTAATTCATTGGCTAGAAAGTGCTTTAGGGTGTCCTGAGGCCATGTTTTATAAATGAAAGTTTTTCTTTTCGGCTACCAGCTTGGTTTTGAGCTGACATTTATGCGGTTCCATACGAGCTCCCAAGGTCAACAAGACCTAACCATCTTCCTGACAGGAATGTCTTCCTTGTGGAATGGTGACCCATACCCCTGTCACAGAGAGCTCAGTCTGCACACAGATCAGGACACGAAAGCTAAAAAAAAAAACTGACAAGGGGCAACCTGCATAATTGTTTTTCACTTTTCTCTCTAGGATTGTTAATTGGAATTCATTAGTGTACATTTATTAAGTGGTTTGCAATGCCTGCCCACAGCGACCGTGGAGCTGAACTTAACATCTTTTCCAGGTTTTGAGAGTTTCTGCGGTTCCCAGTTGAAATATATGTTTATATTATTGTTACGACCAGGTGAGGAAGGGGTCTAGGGTTCCCTCTCAGCCTTCACCTGGTCTGACCGTAACAGGGTTTAATTTTAAACACACCGTTTTTTTTTTAGCTCCCCCTTGGTGAATCCTTATTCACTAACTTCCAATTATAAGGCAAAGAAACCAGCACAAACAGGTTTTCATAGGTTTAAAGAAAAAAGGTTGAACTTTATTAAACTTAAACTCTAATTCGGTTAACGCCTACGGATACGCGACACGCCCATGCTAGCATGCATACGTGATACACACGCAGATAGAGACAGAAACGAGCAGAAGAAATAAAGTGGCAAAGTGTGAGGCAATCTCTGAGGATGGTTTTGGTTGCTGTTCTTTGAGCTCGCTGTAACATCCTTGATTGTAGGTAGGTCTTGCTTTTCGTTGGGGCCCAGTATTCTTCTTAAACCTTGTTCGCTGTTCGAGACTTTTCTCTCTTGAAGTTCATGTGTCTTCAGTGGATTCAGAGGCTTGTGAGAAAGAGATGGGAGCAGACAGAAGAGTTCTTCTCAGTCCAGGAGCAAACAGTTTCTGAGTTCAAACTCTCTGTGACTAGCTCAAAAAATCCTGGACCAACCAGTTAGTCATGTGACCAGCTGGTTTAACCAGTCCTGGCTTTTGTGGATTGTATCACCTTAGCAGTCTCTGGAATGCTCTTCTTTACACCTTCAATGTCTGGTGACCAAAATCCATTGTGGGTTGAATGTGTCAGGGAATAGTCCTTTTGTCTCCACAAGCACTGTCTGTTAGTATGCAAATGTTTTTCAGCTAAGTGTCTAGCAGCCCTTGTAACAGGCCTTCTCTTCTTCCCAGCAAGTTTAAAATCAATGTTGTCATGCAGGTCCCCACCTGCCAAGAATAAGACACATTGGTTTTGTCGTATGAGCATTGAATTTTTACTGTTGCAGGAGCGAGGAAATGACTTGTTGAACAGATCAGCCGTGGCTGGGAAAAAAAATTTGCATACTAACAAATGGTGCTTGTATAGACAAAGGACCATTCCCTGACACATTCAACCCATAATGGATGTTGTTCACCGGACAGTGAGGGGTGGGGAAGCGCATTCCAGAGACTGCTGGTGTGAAGCAATCCACAGGGGCCAGGACTGGTTAAACCAGCTGGTCACATGACTAACTGGCTGTTCCAGGGCTTTTTGAACTGGCCACAGAGTTTTTGAACTCAGAAAGACTGTTTGCTCCTGGACTGAGAAGATCTCTCCTGTCTGCTCCCATCTCTTTCTCACAAGCCTCTGAATCCACTGAGGACACATGAATCCCAAGAGAGAAAATGTCCTACAGCCAACAAGGTTTAAGAAGAATATTGGGCCCCCAACGAAAAGCAAGAACTACCTGCAATCAGGGACTCGACAGTGAGCGTGAAGAACCATAACAAAAACTCTTCAGATATTGCCTCAAACTTTTCCACTTTATTTTTCTTCTGCTCTTTTCTGTCTCTATCTGCATGTGTGTATCGCGTATGCATGCTAGCATGGGCGCATCGCGTATCCGAAGGCGTCAACCAAATTAGAGTTTAAGTTCAAGTTTAAAAAATGTCAACTTTTCTTCTTTAAACCTAAGAAAACCTGTTTGTGCTGGATTCTTTGCTTTATAATTGGAAAGCAGTGAACAAGGATTCACCAAGGGAGAGCTAAAAACACAGTGTGTTTAAAATTAAACCCTGTTACAGTAAGACCAGGTGAAGGCTGAAAGGGAACCCTAGACAGCTTCTCACCTGGTCATAACAATGTTCATATGACAAAATTAATATGCCTCATTCTTGGCAGGTGGGGGCCTGCATGACACCTCCACACCAATCAGAATGAAATTTGATTTGAGAAAAGTGCATTTCATTAAAAAGGGTCGAGAGAGAAAATATAAGATACAGGAAAAAGCATGCGTCTCTCTCTCTCTCTCAGTCATTCAGATTCATTCATAAATCCGAAGACTTATTACAGCCTGTCTTTTTTTGGTAATCAGTGCTGCTTTAACTACCCACTGTTTGGCATCCCAATAAACATGTGGTTCTTAGGGGAAGTTTTCTTCAGTTTGTCTGTTTCCATCACTGCCTAGGCTCTTTGTTCCTGCTGAGGTCTGCAAAAAGGCTGGGGTGGGGTTGGGGTGGGTGGGTGGGATTTAATTAGCCCTAAGTTGGAGTTTTTTGCTCAGGAGAGTCTGTAGTGGACAGATCTATCCTGAACTCTCTCTCAATGCTTTGCTGAGTCATGCAAAGGCTTTTGACTTCAGGGGATAGGTGGTTTTCTTTTTCTTCTGACTGTGGGGGGAGGATTCTTTGCTAATCTCCCCTTTGCCCTCTGGGACACGTCTGCTTGCAGGTATTTGTGCAGACTCTATTGCACTCCCCTGTGGCACTTCGACTAGGCGAGGCATCACCCTCACGGTTTCTCTGTCTCCTGGAGGTCTTTCTTTGTCTTTGCAGGTTCTTGTAAATGCTGTTAGCCACTCTGGTGGGGTGCTTCTAGTATCTGTATTTACGTAGGAGGATGTGGGGTCTAACTTTTCACATTTTTCGGGGTTGGCTGTTTCTGCTTCTTCAGATTCAAGGGAAAAATGGTTGGCCACCAGCCTTAGGAGTTCAGACTTCCTAGCTTTGCCACGTACAGTGATCCCACACTGCTCAGCCATTTTTCTCAACTCCTCCCTAGACAGTGCTTTTAACTTATCCCAAGTTACTTCACCCTGACTTGGGGATCTACTTGCTTCAGTTGTAGACATGTTAGTATTCAAGCACACAACACAAGCAAACCTGTATTGAAATCTTTTCTCTTTTTTTTTGATTGGGAACAATGTGGCTTCCCACTTTTAATTTCTCTCGTTTGTCTGTGGGTAAAATCCAGGATGGGGGTAGCCCCCAAATTTCTGTCATGAACTGGTGAGAAAGGGGTCCAGGGTTCCCTCTCAGCCTTCACCTGGTCTGACTGTAACAGAGTTTAATTTTAAACACACCATTTTTTTTAGCTTCCCTTGTTCATTAACTTCCAATTATAAGGCAAAGAAACTAGCCAAACAGGTTTTCTTAGGTTTAAAGGAAAAAGGTTGAACTTTATTAAACTTAAATCAAATTTGGTTAATATGGATACGCTACGTGCCCACGCTAGCATGCATATGCGACACACACATGCAGATAGAGACAGAAAAGAGCAGAAGAAATTAAGTGGAAAAATTTGAAGCAATATCTGAAGATGGTTTTGGTTACTGTACTTCGAGATTGCTGTAAAGTTCTTGATTGTAGGTAGGTCTTGCTTTTCGTTGGGGCCCAGTATTCTTCTTAAACTTTGTTCGATGTAGGAGACTTTTCTCTCTTGAAGTTCATGTGTCCTCAGTGGGTCCAGAGGCTTGTGAGAAAGAGATGGTAACAGACAGGAGAGGTCTTCTCACTCCAGGAGCAAACAGTCTTTCTGAGTTCAAAAATTCTGTGGCTAGTTCAAAAAACCCTGGAACAGCCAGTTAGTCATGTGACCAGCTGGTTTAACCAGTCCTGGCTTTTGTGGATTGTATCACCTTAGCAGTCTCTGGAATGCTCTTCCTTACACCTTCAATGCCTGGTGATCAAAATCCATTATGGGTTGAATGGGTTAGGGAATGGTCCTATTGTCTCCACAAGTACTGTCTGTTCGTATGAAAATGTCTTTCAGCTAAGTGTCTGGCAGCCCTTGTTAACAGGCCTTCTCTTCTTCCCAGCAAGTTTAAAATCAATGTTCATATGACAACATTAATATGCCTCATTCTTGGCAGATGAGGGTTTGCATGACAATTATGGAAAAAGAATGTGCTGTGCAGTGTGAAACTGAGCCAGAGAAGACCACACTGGTCCTAGGGTCAATCCACGCTCTGTGCTGAGTCAGCTCATCTCAGCCCTGAATTTCAGTAAGGGTAGCATATTTACTGTCATGGCCAGAAAGGAGAAAAAGCAGACAGGGTCTTCACTATTGCTGTCTGACTCTGAGGGTATGTGTGAGTCAGAGAGGGGGAAGCGGCGGAGACTGTGGAAAGGATTTTTAGGTTTCCATTAGAAGGATAACCACTTGGGTGAGATACTGTAAGTTAACCAGCACATCTGTGATCATGCCTCAGCAGTTAATACTTTCAGGAGAGGAGTGAAAGGGGCATGTTCTACATGTCTTTTAAACCACAGTCTAAATTTGCAGTAAATTTGAATCAATTTTAACTTGCTATATACCTACTTGGACTATCCAGGGGATTATTCAGCACAAGTTATCTGCAAAATAAATCTCCTTTCATTTTACTAACAGAAGCCTCAAAATAATTGCACCTGCATTCTGTATTGTACCATTTAATACATCAGCCACTCTGGCTTCTCCAAGTGATATCATTTAATATTGAACTGTGGACATTCCTTGTACTGTATCATTAGATCCACTAGGAACTGGGCTGAGACTGTGACAATTACCTTTTATGTAAATTTTTACAGCCAATGTACCGCTGATCTGGATTGATTGAAGTATGCGTGACAGAGGTGAAAGTATGGTTTTCTAATTAACTCTACCAGCCAGTCCCAAATATGGAGCATTTCTAGATTCAAGTTATTTCATTAAACCACAAAATTATATTCCCATCTGTAGATAAAATTCTCTGCTAACCTAGGGCCATTTCCGCCACCTCCAGCGTGATGCCACCACCAAACACATCTTCCCCTCTCCTCCCTTGTCAGCATCCGAAGGGATTGTTCCTTCCGTGACATCCTTGTCCACTCCTCCATCACCCCCAACACCTCGTCCCCTTCCCATGGCACCTTTCCATGCAATCGCAGGAGATGTAATACCTGCCCATTTACCTCCTCTCTCCTCATGGGGTGGCACAGTGGTTAGCACCGCAGCCTCACAACTCCAGTGACCCGGGTTTGGTTCTGGGTACTATCTGTGCAAGTTCTCCCTGTGACTGTGTGGGTTTCCGTCGGGTGCTCCGGTTTCCTCCCACAGCCAAAGACTTGCAGGTTGATAGGTAAATTGGCCATTGTAAATTGCCCCTAGTGTAGGTAGGTGGTAGGAGAATTGAGGGAAGGTGACGATGTGGTAGGGAATATGGGATTAATGTAGGATTAGTATAAATGGGTGGTTGATGGTTGGCACAGACTAAAAGAAAAATAGGTAGGTGGTGGCTTTGTGGCAATGTCACTGGGCTAGTAATTCAGAACCCAGATTACTGCTCTGGGGATATGGGTTTGAATCCCATCATGAAAGATGGTGAAATTTGAATTCAATTAATAAATCTGGAATTAAAAGCTACTCTAATGGTGACCATGAAACCATTGTTGATTGTTATAAAAACCCATCTGGTTCACTAATGTCTTTTGGGCGGCACAGTGGTGCAGTGGTTAGCACCGCAGCCTCAAAGCTCCAGTGACCCGGGTTTGGTTCTGGGTACTGCCTGTGTTGTGTTTGCAAGTTGTGTTTGTGACCGCGTGGGTTTCCGCCGGGTGCTCCGGTTTCCTCCCACAGCCGAAGACTTGCAGGTTGATAGGTAAATTGGCCCTAGTGTAGGTAGGTGGTAGGAGAATTGAGGGAAGGAGGGGATGTGGTAGGGAATATGGGATTAACGTAGGATTAGTATAAATGGGTGGTTGATTTGCGGCACAGACTCGGTGGGCCAAAGGGCCTGTTTCAGTGCTGTATCTCTCTATGATCTATGACTATCCAAGGCCCGAAACACTCCTTTCAGGTGAAGCAGTGATTTAATTTGTACTTCTTTCAATTTAGTATACTGTATTTGCTGCTCACAATGTGGTCTCCTGTACATTGGGGAGACCAGACACAGATTGGGTGCCGCTTTGTGGAACATCTCCACTCAGTCCGAAAGCATGACCCCGAGCTTCCGGTTGCTTGCCGTTTCAACACACACCCCTGCTCCCATGCTCAGATTTCTGTCTTTGGCCTGCTGCAGTGTTCCAGTGACTATCAATGCAAGTTCGAGGAACAGCAACTCATTTTCCGATTAGGCATCATACAGCCTTCCGGACTGAACATTGAGTTCACTAATTTCAGAGCATGAGTGACCCTTTTTTAAAATTATTATTTTACTTTATTTTGTTTTATCATTTTTTTTTACCATGTGGGTTTTTCATGTTTGTGCTTTTGGTTCGGGCTGTTTATTAATCTGTCATTAACACTCTCTCTCCACTAATGCTTTATCTTTCAGCACACCATTAGCACACTCTCTTTGCCTTTGCTCCATGACCTCCTTGTCAGTTAATCTCTCTGGCCCTCTGCCCTATCACACACCTCTTTTGTTCTCTTCCCCCCTACCCCTACTTTACCTGCTTAAAACCTATTACATTTCTAACCTTTGCCAGTTCTGACGAAAGGTCACAGACCTGAAACATTAACTCTGTTTCTGTCTCTACAGATGCTGCCAGACTTGCTGAATATTTCCAGCACTTTCTGTTTTGTACCTGAAATTCCTAGTTTGGTATGCCTGTAGATTTGATTTAATTTGCTGATGTCTTTTGAGTTTTTTGGTGTTATTTACTTGGGCTTGTTGGTGTTATTTTGGGTCGGTTGGTGTTTCTAGATTGGGTTTGTTGGTGTTATTTAGTTGAGTTAGTTGGTGTTATTTTGAGATGTTGGTGTATTTTGGGTTTGTTGGTGTTTCTGGAGTGGGTTTGGTTGTGATATTTTGGGTTGGTTGGTGTTATTTTGGGTCTGTTGGTGTTTCTAGATAGGGTTTGGTAATGTTATTTGGTTGGGTTTGATGTAATGTTTGGTGGTTTAATGTTGGACTTCAAAAGCCTCTTGAGTGGAGCCATACTCCAATATCTAACAACAATATCATTGTCCAATGTGTGTCCCATTTATTTTGTGGTTCAAAACCATTGTCCATGAGGATCTAGTTCACAGTTATTTAAAATCCCCTTCAATTCCCTTGCGAAGTTATCCATTCTTTTGGTTTATCCTGGATAGCTACTTACCTGACAGACTGTGCTACTAATTCCCTCTATCATTGAAATAGCCTGAAAGAATTGAGAATGGAAAGATTAGATCAGTTGTTCCCACTTGCATTACAGATCCATTAAGAATGTGGAAAGAAGCAGTCGATGAATCATGGCATACTCTATTGGGTACAGCACTATGTAGATGAATGACAGAAACATCCAAATGACTAATACCAAACCACTCCCCGTCTCTTTATTTTGTCCCAATCTTTAGATGGTAAGTTTGAACTTTGACCAACAGGCTGAAAGTTGTCAGTTGTGGATTGGCCATCCCATTGTGCAGTCTATATCTGATTGTCTTGGCATTGCCTGTGATCATAGTTTTTTAAAATATAGATTATGTATATACAAGATGGCAAGGAAGTTGAGAGAGAGAGACTTGAGAATTTGGCTCATTGGCAATAAGCACCAACCTTGCCAGCAATGCCCATATCCTGAGAATGAATAAAGAAAAACGTGATGGCAAATGTGTGCAACTAAATCATTACAGACAACTGTTATAATTTCCATTATAAATACTTACATAGGCAATTTTGAAAGAAATTAGACAGGAAGTGTGAGCTTATGCAGGACTTTAAATGACATATATATATACACAATAATGCCAGATATTGGGTGGAGTGGGGGGTCCTAGTAGGTAGCTGTGACTCAATGTGTAGCACTCTTGCCTCTGGGTCAGAAGGTTGCGGATTCAAGGCCCGTTCCAGAGACCTGAGCATAGAAATCGAGGCTGGTGCTCCAGTGCAGTACTGAGGGAGCGCTGCACTGTCAGCAGACTCAACTTTCGGATGAGATGTTAAACTGATGGCCCTTTCTGCCCTCTCAAGTGGCTTAAAAGGTCTCAGGGCACTATTTCGAAAAAGAGCAAGGGAGTTTTCCCCAGTATTCTGGCCAATATTTATCCCTCAACCAACATCACCAAAACAGATTCTCTGGTCATTATCACATTGTTATTTGTGGGACTTTGCTGTGTGCAAATTGGCAGCTGTGTTTCCTACAATACAACAGTGACTGTACTTCATTGGCTGTAAATTGCTTTGGGATGTCCTAAGGTTGTGAAAGACATTATATAAATGCAAGCTTTTTCTTTTCTTTGTGGGATCTGAAAATGCAAGATAATGATTACTTTCGCTTGCTTCTGGGAAATGACATAACCAGCCTTTCCTTTGTAATCAACATTTTCCTATCTTATCATACTGGAGAGGGTCGGAGACGCTAATGTTTCTGCGTTGGAAGCATTTTGCCCACGTGAATCACTTAGTATTTCTGTTGAGCTTGAGGGGAGCAGTTTAGAGTTTGATGGCTGGTCTTTGATATGCTGACAGGTAACTTACTGTGAGGGCCATTAAAGAGCCTTTATTGGCTTGTGTGAACTCTGTTTCACAGCTCAATTTGTAAGTAGAGTCAATGAAAAGCAAACATTAAGCGCGAAGGACAAAATCAGCAGGGAGCGGAGAGCACTGAACGAAAGCAGACATCCTCTTACAAAAATACTCAGGAATGTTCACAAGCTGTCGCACAAACAAGCTATTTAATTATGCAAACTCGGGCGACGTGAGGGTCAGCAGAAGCAACTGTTCATTGAAATAAACTGTCCAAGGTTCGATGGGGAAGGTGGACAATGAGGAGAAAGTAGGAGAGAAACTGGGGTGGTGACAGAAAGTACAGTCACAGAAGCACTTTGAAAGACAACAACAACAACTTGTTTTTATACAGTTCCTTTAGTTAGTAAAACTTGCTAAGGCAGTCAGAAGTGTTATCAAACAAAATTGGACACCAAGTCAAATAATACACAAGTAGGACAGTTGACCAAAAGCTTGGTCAAAGAGGTAGGTTTTAAGGAGTGCATTAAAGGACGAAAGTGAGGTGGAGGGAGGGAAGGAATTCCAGAGCTTAGGGTCTCATCAGCTGAAGGCCCAGTCACCAATAGTGGAGCCATTAAAATTGGAGATTCTTAAGAGGTCATAATTGGAGGAGGGCAGATATCTCAGAGGGTTGTAGAGCTGGGGGAGATTACAGGGATAGGGAGGAGCAAGGCCGTGGAGGGATTTGAAAATGAGGATGAGAATTTTAAAGTTGAGGTATTGTCGGACTGGGAGCCAGTGTAGGCCAGCGAGCATTGGGGTGATGGGAGAACGGGACTTGGTGTGAGTTAGGATGTGGGCAACAGAGTTTTGGATGACTTCAAGTTCACAGAGGTTAGAATGTGGGAGACCAGCCAGGAGTGTGTTGGAATAATCAAGTCTAGAGGTAACGAAGGCATGAATGAGAGTTTCAGGAGCAGAGGAGCTGAAACAGATAGCGCAGATATGTGGTCAGAAGCTCATCTCAGGGTCAAATATCACACCAAGGTTGTGAACAGTCTGGATCAGCCTCAGACAGTTGCCAGGGAAAGGGATGGAGTCGGTAACTGGGGAACAGAGTTCATGGTGGGGACTGAAGATGGTGGCTTCGGACTTCCCAATATTTAGTTGGAGGAAATTTGTGCTCATCCTGTATGGGATGTCAGATAATCAGTCTGACAATTCAGAGACAGTGGAGGGTTTGAGAGAGGTGGTGGTGAGGTAGAGCTGGCTGTTGTCAGTATACATGTGAAACTGAATCAATGTTCTCGGATGATGTCGTCGAGGGGCAGCATGTAGATGAGAAATGGGAGGGGGACAAGGATAGATCCTTGGGGGACACCAGACGTAACGGTGCGGGAGTGAGAAGAGAAGCCATTGATGATGATTCTCTGGCTACAACTAGATAGATAAGAATGGAACCAGGTGAGTGCAGTCCCATACAGCTGGACGACAGTGGAGAGGTGTTGAGGGAAAATGGTGTGGTCAACCATGTCAAAAGCTGCCAACAGGTCGAGAAGGACAAGGAGAAATAGTTTATCTTTGTCCCAGACACATAGGATGTCATTTGTGACTTTGACAAGAGCCATGTGGTACTGAGGGCAGAGGTCAAAACCTGATTGGAGGGAAATCTGACAGGAGAGGGCTAGCGAATGAGGATGAATATTTTGAAATCAATCTGTTATGGGGTAGGGGCTGTTGGAGATTGATGAGGACAAGGTGATGGATATAATCCTGTGTCAGATACAATATTGATTTTGGAGTTCTGGATAAGTTGGGTCTGGAACCTGCCTCAAGGTGATAAGAATGTCACCAGTGATATAATTGTACAGGCTGGGTCTCTTTTCTCTGGAAAAGGGAAGGTGGTTGGTTGACCTGATAAGGGTCTTTAAGATTTTGACAGGGAAGATGTAGAAAAGATGTTTCCACTTGTGGGGGAGACAAAAAAACCAGTGGCCATAAATATAAGATAGTCACTAATAAATCCAGTAGGGAATTCAGGAGAAACTTCTTTAACCAGAGAGTGGTTAGAATGTGGAACTCGCTACCGCATGGAGTGGTTACAGTGAATAGCATTGATACATTTATGGTGAATGATCAGCACATAAGGGAGAGAAGAATAGAAGGATATGGTGATAGGGTGAGATGAAGAGGGGTGGGAGCATGATCCAGTTGTGCTGAATGTGCAGCACAGAGAGACCATTTGATGTGATACTCTATGTAGTATGATGTTTTTCATTTTTCCTTCTTTCTCTGGCAATTTCTCTTCTCCTGAAGGTGTTGGATTCTATCTGGGAATGATTCCAAAGCACACCAGGCACCATCACTAACCTTGTGTAAGTGGCTATTTTAATTGTACATTTTCCAGTGACTCGTCTTGGTAGATGGATGCTGGCAGCACCTGGGGTCATTATTGAAGAGCCCATTCACCTCACATGCATTCACCAAGCTCTCCCTAATGTTCTTTGGCCTCCTTGCCTCGAGAGACAATGGGTAAGCACCTGGAGGTGGTCAGTGGTTTGTGAAGCAGCGCCTGGAGTGGCTATAAAGGCCAATTCTAGAGTGACAGACTCTTCCACAGGTGCTGCAGGTAAAATTGGTTGTCAAGGCTGTTACACAGTTGGCTCTCCCCTTGCGCTTCTGTCTTTTTTCCTGCCAACTGCTAAGTCTCTTCGACTCGCCACACCTTAGCCCCGCCTTTATGGCTGCCCGCCAGCTCTGGCGATCGCTGGCAACTGACTCCCACGACTTGTGATCAATGTCACAGGACTTCATGTTGCGTTTGCAGACGTCTTTAAAGCGGAGACATGGACGGCCGGTGGGTCTGATACCAGTGACGAGCTCGCTGTACAATGTGTCCTTGGGGATCCTGCCATCTTCCATGCGGCTCACATGGTCAAGCCATCTCAAGTGTCACTGGCTCAGCAGGGTGTATATGCTGGGGATGTTGGCCGCCTCAAGGACATCTGTGTTGGAGATACGGTCCTGCCACCTGATGCCAAGAATTCTCCGGAGGCAATGAAGATGGAATGAATTGAGACGTCACTCTTGTCTGACATACATTGTCCAGGCCTTGCTGCTGTAGAGCAAGGTACTGAGGATACAGGCTTGATACACTCGGACTTTTGTGTTTCGTGTCAGTGCGCCATTTTCCCACACCCTCTTGGCCAGTCTGGACATAGCAGCGGTCGCCTTTCCCATGCGCTTGTTGATTTCTGCATCTAGAGACAGGTTACTGGTGATAGTTGAGCCTAGGTAGGTGAACTCTTGAACCATTTCCAGAGCGTGATCGCCAATATTGATGGATGGAGCATTTCTGACGTCCTGTCCCATGATGTTCGTTTTCTTGAGGCTGATGGTTAGGCCAAATTCGTTGCAGGCAGCTGCAATCCTGTCGATGAGACTCTGCAGACACTCTGCAGTGTGAGATGTTAAAGCAGCATCGTCAGCAAAGAGGAGTTCCCTGATGAGGACTTTCCGTACTTTGGTCTTCGCTCTTAGACGGGCAAGGTTGAACAACCTGCCCCCTGATCTTGTGTGGAGGAAAATTCCTTCTTCTGAAGACTTGAACGCATGTGAGAGCAGCAGGGAGAAGAAAATCCCAAGCAGTGTAGGTGCGAGAACACAGCCCTGTTTCACGCCACTCAGGATAGGAAAGGGGTCTGATGAGGCGCCGCTATGCTGAATTGTGCCTTTCATATTGTCATGGAATGAGGTGATGATACTTCGTAGCTTTGCCTAATGAATGAATGTTGATATGTGTCCTGTTTTATAAAGCTCTCCATAACAATGCTTGGTCTGTTAATATTCAATCCCCCTTCATTATGAGGGTCTCCTTATAGCAGTCTCTTTGATGCAAAAGGAGGTAGATGAAGTGGCAGTGAAAGTGTTTTGTTGAGACAGTGTAGAGGAACATTAATTCTGCATCTATCCCATGAAATTCCTGACCTAGAATTGCAACTTCATTTTTCATATTATGGTGCTTATATGCACATAATCTTGGTTGGCACTCAAGTGCGTTACTGAGGGAGTACTGCACTGTTGGAGGTGCCGTCTTTCAGATGAGATGTTAAATTGAGGTCCTGACTGCCCTCTTAAACGATTCTGTGGCATTATTTGAAGAAGATGTGACGGCTGAAATTTATCTCTCAACCGTTATCACCAAGGATCTGGTCATTTATCTCATTGCCGTTTCTGGGAGCTTGCTATGCACAAACTGTGCCATGTTTCCTACATTACAACAGTGACTGCACTTCAAAACATTGTTCATTGGGTGTAAAGCATTTTGGGAAGCCCTGACGTTACAAATGCAAATATCTTTCTCTTTGTCTGCTGATCTCTCCTTGGCTCTTTCTGACAATCCCTCTCCTCTCTGTCTGCCTTTCTCTCTCCCCTTCTCTGTCTGCCTATCTCTTCCCCTTCTCTGTCTGCCTATCTCTGCCCCTTCTCTGTCTGCCTATCTTTCTCCCCTTCTCTGTCTGCCTTTCTCTCTCCCCTTCTCTGTCTGCCTTTCTCTCTCCCCTTCTCTGTCTGCCTTTCTCTCTTCCCCTTCTCTGTCTGCCTATCTCTTCCCCTTCTCTGTCTGCCTTTCTCTCTTCCCCTTCTCTGTCTGCCTTTCTCTCTTCCCTTCTCTGTCTGCCTTTCTCTCTTCCCCTTCTCTGTCTGCCTATCTCTGCCCCTCTCCCCTCCTCTGATTCTGTTATACTCTCTTAATGTCTGTCTGTCTCTCCTTTCCTGTCTCTCTGACTCTCTCACCCTCTGCCTCTAATTGAGGTGGGTGTGGGGGGAAGCACAGATTCAAGCTGAGAAGAGGGAAGGTGAACAGGTGGTTTATATTAAACTACTTTGCACAGTGGATATATGGAACAGACGGCCCATTCAATACACCATCGGCCTCATTACAATATACAGGCAAAGTATTTGACTTTCAGGGGCTATACGATAACAAGGGTGCAGCTTTCCAAATATAGTCTTTTCCAGTTACTTAAAATATATTCGAAACCAGTCTTAAATTCCAATCTTGTAAAAGCCAGTGTACAAATATGATCAGAAAATGTTGCTCTGTATTCTCCCACCAGTTTTCTTGATCAATAGGTCTGTGTTTTACTCCTGAACACATCCTTTATATAAATAATAAGGAAAAAACCTGCAAATGTTGGAAGACCAGAAAGTGCTGGAAAATACACTGTGGGTCAGTCAGCATCTGTGGAAAGAACAGATAAAGTAATGTTTCAGGCATGCTGAATAAATTAAAGGCAAATAAATATTTTAATAGAATCACGACAGAGAGAGAGGGAGAAAACAGTACAACAGTGGGGTGGATCTGTGAAGTGCTATGTGGCTATTTATTATGTACAACAGTGACGATCAAGCAAGTACTTTATCACAGTAGTTAAATAAAGACTTGCATTTCTATAGCACCTTTCACGACTTCGGGATGGTCCCAAGTACTTTTTCTTTAAGTGTAGCCACTGTTGTAGTTTAGGAAACATGGCAGCCAATTTGTGCACAGCAAGCTTCCACTAAGAGTAATGTCAATGAGCAGATCATTTTTTTTTATGATGTTGATTGATTGATACTGGCCAGGGCTCCCTTGCTCTTCTTCAAAATAGTGCCATGGGATATTTTTAGGTCCATCTAAGAGGACAGACAGAGCCTTGGTTTAATGTCTCATTTGAAACAAAGTACAACGCATCTTCCGTGCTCAAGTCCTTGGAGTAGGACGTGAATTCACAACCTTCTGACTCAGAGGCATGAGTGTTATCCACCGAGTCATGGCTGACATTCTAGGCATCACAACCAAACCTGATTCCTGTTCTTACCTAAGCTTCTAGTTGCTGTTATTGGATAGTGATCAGGAATAGGGATAACAGCCCCATTTTCTCCCTCACCCAGGGGCTTTTACCCAATCACCACAGCTCTACCTTGACACAGGGTGAGACCAGCACAGACCAGGGCTCATACCTGAGAGCTTGTTGATCTGTATGGCTTTGCTACTCATTGGATAAACTCACCTCGGCATTGGGAAACCTGCCAACGGACCTCTAACAAGACTTTTAAACTGGCAGAGGGGAATGGAGGGGAGGAGAGGAAGTTGGAGGAATTTTCTCTCACTCCTAGAGTCTTGACCAAAGCAGAGGACTGAGAGAGGCATAAAATGGGAATTCACCAAATCATCTCTGGACTTCTCAAGGGCTTCAGTGTCATGGAAATGGCATGAGTGGTATGAGAACCATTCACACAAGCTTGCTGGAAACCAGAAGCCCTTGACAGGTTAGAGTAAACCACGGCTTTAAAAATAAATACAACCTTGGAAAACTGAAATTGTGCCCTTAGTCTGGAGTTGTCAGACTGAAACAGAATGCCAACTTTGGTGACATGAAAAGAAGTTTTCAAAGCTGAGACAATAGTAACAGTGGAATTAAATGTTTTTGATGTCTCTATATTTATAATTAAAGATGAAGTGATTCCATTTCGTAGGAAGCTGAATAACGACCGAATTTTCATCACTCCACTATTCAGTTGCCAAAGCCAATTTCCTCCCTTAAGCTCTCCGCCTCTCTACATCTGTCTCCGCCATCAAGCCACTCCTTAAAATCTATCTTTTTCACCAAGCTTTTGGTTACCTGTCGTAATGTTCCCTTATGTGGCTCGGTGTGAAATTCTGTCTGACAATGCTCCAGTGAAGTACCTTAGGTTGTTTGACGATATTGTTCTTCATTGGCTATAAAGCACTTTGGGGTAGCCTTTGTTTGTGACAGCCTCTAAATAAATGGAAGCCTTTCTTCTTTAAAGGTGCTATATAAATGCAAGTTGTTGCTTTTTTGACCTAGAAATCGATAGGAGACAGGATGGTGTGTTACTGCAGGGTAGAGTGACGCTGCGGGGTAGAGTGACGCTGCGGGGTAGAGTGACGCTGCGGGGTAGAGTGACGCTGCGGGGTAGAGTGTCGCTGCGGGGTAGAGTGTCGCTGCGGGGTAGAGTGTCGCTGCGGGGTAGAGTGTCGCTGCGGGGTAGAGTGTCGCTGCGGGGTAGAGTGTCGCTGCGGGGTAGAGTGTCGCTGCGGGGTAGAGTGTCGCTGCGGGGTAGAGTGTCGCTGCGGGGTAGAGTGTCGCTGCGGGGTAGAGTGTCGCTGCGGGGTAGAGTGTCGCTGCGGGGTAGAGTGACGCTGCGGGGTAGAGTGTCGCTGCGGGGTAGAGCGTCATTGCAGGGGTGTCTTTGTCGGATAGAGTGTCATTGCAGGGTAGTTTGTTAATGCATCACAGGACACCTAAATAATGGACAGGGCTGTGGGTGGAAGAAATTGGAATTTTGCTTTCCCACAGTATAGATGTTCAAGTTATATTTTAGAAATTTCCAGACTGCCCTCTCAAAAGCCAGATTAATCGGGTCTAACAGCCATTCAACCTCAGTCTGCGCAGGCTGAGACCAGAGATGAGAATGACAGCCCCTCCTGCACCTTCACACGTACTTGAGGCTAGTGTGGATTCCTCAACACTGGCGGTGGATTAGAGAGATCAGGAGAACTGAATCTGTGAAGAAAAAAATATCCTGTGGAGAGGATTAATTGTGGAACAATCTAGGGGAACTGGATGCTTGGCTTAATATATCTGGGAAACCATCAGAATCATAGAGTCATTTTCAGCATAGAAAGATGCCATGAGGCCCATGCCGGTTCTCCATGGAGCAATCCAGTCAGTCCCACTCCCCATTCGATCCCCGTAGCCCTGCAAGTTTATTTCCTTCAATGCCCATCCAATTTTCTTTTGAAATCATTCATCATCTCTGCTTCCACCACCCTCGTAGGCAGCGAGTTCCAGGTCATTACCACTCACTGTGTAAAAAGGTTCTTCCTCATATTCCCCCCCTGCATCTCTCACCCAAAACCTTCAATCTGTGTCCCCTAGTCCTTGTACCATCAGTTAATGCGAACAGTTTTTCCTTGTCTAACTTATCCAAACCTGGCACCAATATCCTGGGCGGGAGGTTTGCTAGAGCTCTTCAGGAGGGTTTAAACTAGTTTGGCAGGGGGATGGGAACCGGAGCTACGGATCAGTGGATGGGGTAGCTGTTGAACAGGCAGATACAGAGTGCAGAGAGTCTGTGAGGAAGGTTAGACAATTGACAGGGCAAAGTTGCAGCCAGTATGATGGGTTGAAGTGTGTCTATTTTAACGCAAGAAGTGTCAGGAATAAGGGTGATGAACTTAGAGCATGGATCAGTACTTGGTGCTACGATGTTGTGGCCATTACGGAGACGTGGATATCACAGGGGCAGGAATGGATGTTGGATGTTCCGGGGTTTAGATGTTTCAAAAGGAATAGGGAGGGAGGGAAAAGAGGTGGGGGAGTGGCATTGCTAATCAGGGATAGTATCACAGCTGCAGAAAGGGAGGTCGTCGAGGAGGGTTTGTCTACTGAGTCATTATGGGTGGAAGTCAGAAGCAGGAAAGGAGCAGTCACTTTATTGGGAGTTTTCTCCAGACCCCCCAATAGCAACAGAAACACGGAGGAACAGATTGGGAGGCAGATTTTGGAAATGTGCAGAAGTAACAGGGTTGTTGTCATGGGTGACTTCAACTTCCCTAATATTGATTGGAACCTCCTTAGTGCAAATAGTTTGGATGGAGCAGTTTTTGTCAGGTGTGTCCAGGAAGGTTTCCTGACTCAATATGTAGATAGGCCGACTAGACGGGAGGCTATGTTGGATTTGGTGCTTGGCAACGAACACGGCCAGGTGGCAGATCTCTCGGTGGGAGAGCATTTCGGTGATAGTGATCACAACTCCCTGACCTTTACTATAGTCATGGAGAGGGACAGGAGCAGACGGGATGGGAAAATATTTAATTGGGGGAGAGGGAATTACAATGCTATTAGGCAGGAACTGGGGAGCATAAATTGGGAACAGATGTTCTCAGGGAAATGCACGACAGAAATGTGGAGATTGTTTAGGGAGCACTTGCTGCGACTGCTGGATAGGTTTGTCCCGATGAGGCAGGGAAGGGATGGTAGGGTGAAGGAACCTTGGATGACAAGAGATGTGGAACAGCTAGTGAAGAGGAAGAAGGAAGCTTACTTAAGGTTGAGGAAGCAAAGATCAGACAGGGCTCTAGAGGGTTACAAGGTAGCCAGGAAGGAACTGAAGAATGGACTTAGGAGAGCTAGAAGGGGACATGAAAAAGTCTTGGCGGGTAGGATTAAGGAAAATCCCAAGGCGTTCTACACTTATGTGAGGAACAAGAGGATGGCCAGAGTGAGGGTAGGGCCAATCAGGGATAGTGGAGGGAACTTGTGCCTGGAGTCGGAGGAGGTAGGGGAGGTCCTAAATGAATACTTTGCTTTGGTATTCACTAGTGAGAGGGACCAGGCCATTTGTGAGGACAGCGTGAAACAGGCTGATATGCTCGAACAGGTTGAGGTTAAGAGGGAGGATGTGCTGGAAATTTTGAATGATATGAGGACAGATAAGTCCCCGGGGCCAGACGGGATATACCCAAGGATATTACGGGAAGCGAGGGAAGAGATTGCCGCGCCTTTGGCGATGATCTTTGCGTCCTCACTGTCCACTGGAGTAGTAAGGAGGCATGAGATCCAGGGAAAGCTGGCTGTCTGGATACAAAATTGGCTGGCCCATAGAAGACAGAGGGTGGTAGTAGATGGAAAGTATTCAGCATGGAGCTCGGTGACCAGTGGTGTTCCGCAGGGATCTGTTCTGCTCTTTGTGATTTTTATAAATGACTTGGATGAAGAAGTGGAAGGCTGGGTTAGCAAGTTTGCCGATGACACGAAGGTTGCTGGAGTTGTGGGTAGTGTGGAAGGCTGTTGTAGGTTGCAACGGGACATTGACAGGATGCAGAGCTGGGCTGAGAAGTGGCAGATGGAGTTCAACCTGGAAAAGTGTGGTGATTCATTTTGGAAGGTCGAATTTGAATGTGGAATACAGGCTTAAAGACAGGATTCTTGGTCGTGTGGAGGAACAGAGGGATCTCGGGGTCCATGTCCATAGACCGCTCAAAGTTGCCACCCAAGTTGATAGGGTTGTTAAGAAGGCATATGGTGTGTTGGCTTTCATTAACAGGGGGATTGAGTTTAAGAGCCGTGAGGTTATGCTGCAGCTCTATAAAGCCCTGGTTGGACCACACTTGGAATATTGTGTTCAGTTCTGGTCGCCTCATTATAGGAAGGATGTGGAAGCTTTAGAGAGGGTGCAGAGGAGATTTACCAGGATGCTGCCTGGACTGGAGGGCATGTCTTCCGAAGAAAGATTGAGGGAGCTGGGGCTTTTCTCATTGGAGCGAAGAAGGATGAGAGGTGACTTGATAGAGGGGTACAAGATGATGAGAGGCATAGATAGAGTGGATAGCCAGAGACTTTTTCCCAGGATGGAAAGGGCTATCACCAGGGGGCATAATTTTAAGGTGATTGGCGGAAGGATTCGGGGAGATGTCAGCGGAAGGTTCTTTACACAGAGAGTGGTGGGTGCGTGGAATGCGCTGCCAACGGTGGTAGTAGAAGCAGATACATTAGGGACATTTAAGCGACTCTTGGATAGGTACATGGATGATAGTAGAATGAAGGGTAGGTAGGTAGTTTGATCTTAGAGTAGGTCAAAGGTTTGGCACAACATCGTGGGCCGAAGGGCCTGTACTGTGCTGTACTGTTCTATTCTATGTTCTATGTTCTATAATCTTGTAGACCTCTATCAAATCTCCCCTCAATCTCAGCAGGTCTGGCAGCATCTGTGGAGAGAGAAACAGAGTTAATGTTCAGAGTCTGTGACGTTTCATCAGAACGATGATCAGAATGATAAAAGGTCACAGGCCTGAAACATTAACTCTGTCTTTCTCTTCACAGATGCTGCCAGACCTGCTGAGTATTTCTAGAACTTTCTGTTTTTATATCAGATTTCCAGCATTCGCAGTATTTTGCTTTTATTACTCCCCTCAATCTCCTTTGCTCCAGGGAGAATGACACCAGCTTTTGCAACCTAACCTTGTAACTAAAATCCTCCATCCCTGGAACCATTCTGGTAAATCTCCTCTGCACCCTCTCAAGGACTTTCAGACCCTTCCTGAAATGTGGTAACCAGAACTGGACGCAATACTCTAGTTGTGGCCTAACCAGAGCTTTGTAAAGGTTCAGCATAACTTCCCTGCTATTGTACACTTTGCCTCTATTTATGAAGCTCTATATCCCATATGCTTTACTAACCACTCTCTCAATATGTCCTGCCCCCTTCAAAGATCAATGCACATGCACCCCCAGGTCCCTCTGTTCCTGCACACTCTTTAGAACTGCGCCATTAAGTCTCTTTTGCCTCACCCTATCCCTTCTGCCAAAATGCATCACCTCACAATTGTTTGTATTAAATCTGCCATTTGTCTGCCCATTCTGCTAGCCTATCTATGTCCTGTTGCAGATGATTTGTATCATCCTCACTGCTTGCCGCTCCTCCAAGTTTGGTATCATCAGCAAATTTTGAAATTTTACTCTGTATTCCAAATCAGTCATTTATATATAGGGAAAAAAACAGTGCTCCTAATGGACCCTTGGGGAACACCACTGTCTATCATCCTCCAGTCTGAAAAACAAACATTTACCACAACTCGCTGTTTTCTGTTCTTAAGACATTTTTTTATCCAATTGGACACTGATTCTCCTATTTTGTTAACCAGCCTTTTATGTGTTACTCTGTCACATGCTTTCTTAAAATCCATATAGACCGCACCCACTGCATTCCCTTCTGTTACTTCATCAAAAAATTCAATTAGATTAATCAAGCATGATCTGCCTTTTACAAATATGTGTTGGCTCTCGTTAATTAACTCAAACCTCTCTAATGTTCTG
This sequence comes from Heterodontus francisci, assembly GCF_036365525.1. Taxonomy (NCBI): domain Eukaryota; kingdom Metazoa; phylum Chordata; class Chondrichthyes; order Heterodontiformes; family Heterodontidae; genus Heterodontus; species Heterodontus francisci. The sequence goes on from NC_090390.1 coordinate 80,591,879, forward strand.
TTGACTTTTTCCCCGATTATTGTTTCTAAAACCTTACCCACCACTGATGTTAAACTAACTGGCCTGTAGTTGCTAGCACTGTCCTTACACCCTTGCTTAACTAAGGGTGTCACATTTGCCACTCTCCAATCCTCTGGCACCTCCCCCGCATCTAGGGAAGATTGGAATATTATGGCAAGCTCTTCCGCTATCTCTATCCCCACTTCCTTTCGCAATCTGGGATGCAAGCCATCCGGAGCAGGTGACTTATTTATCCTAAGTATAGCGAGCCTTTCCAGTACCTCTTCCCTCTCAATTTTTACCCTATCCATTGCCTCTACTGTTCCTGCTTCTACCGGTATTTTGTCAGATTCCTCTTCCTTCGTAAACACTGATTCAAAGTACTCATTAAGTATTCTAGTCTTGCCCTATGCCTCTAAAAATATATTACCCTCTTTGTCCCTAATAGGCCCCACTCCACCTCTTACTACCCGCTTACTATTTACATGCAGGGTAGAAGATTTTTGTGTTCCCTTTTACATTGACTAGCATTCTATTCTCATGTTCTCTCTTTTCCAGTCTTACTTCCCTCTTCACCTCCTCTCTCAACTTAGTGTATTTGGTTTGGTTCTCACTTGAAGAATTCACCTGACATGCATCATACACCCTTGTTGGAATGTACCTAGCCTGTACCTGAAGCATCTCTTCCTTAATGATATCCCATTGTTTTGTTACAGTTTTTCATGTCAGTCTTTGGTTCCGCTTTACCCTGGCTAGATCCCTTCTCATCACATTGAAATTAGCCCTCTTCCAATCTAGACCTTGTATCATTCTTTGCTTTTCTACATTACTCGTCTAAACCTTATGATATGATGATCGCTCTTAGCCAAACGCACTCCCACAGACACTTGGTCCACTTGGCCCACCTCATTTCCCAGCACCAGATCCAGCAATGCCTCCTTTCTAGTTGGGCCAAGAACATACTGATCAAAGAGGTTCTCCTGAACATAATCCAATAATTCCACCCCCTCCTTTCCCTTTACTCTAAAATTATCCCAATCGATATTTGGGTAATTAAAGTCTCCCAATATCAGCACCCTATAATTTTTGCACATCTCTGTGATTTCCTGCCCAGATCTGCTCCTCTATAGAACTCCCCCAGTAGCGTGATCATCCCCTTTTTACTTCTCAATTCTAACCAAATGGATTCTGTCCTTGCCCCCTCAAGGACATCCCCTCTATCCAACACTACAATGTCTTCCCTAATCAACACTGCTACCCCCCACCCCCCCTTTTTCCTTCTCTATCTTTTCTGAACATTATATATCCATGTATATTAAGCAACATTTTATTAAGTCACATTTCAGTTATTGCCACTGCAACATATTCCCATACTGCTATTTGTGCTTGTAGCTCACCAACCTTATTCCCCACCCTTTGTGCATTCACATACATGCATTGTAATCCTGTCTTTGTATTCCTCGTAGCCCTTCTCAGTCTGTTCCTATCTAATATGGAACTACTCCCTTCTCTAGTACTGTTCAACACTCTCACATTAAGTACCTTATTCCTCTTTTCTACTTCTATATACTGCTGCCCATCACCCTGCCAATTAAGTTTAAACCCTCCCCAACCACAGTAGTGAATCTCCCTGTGAGGACATTGGTCCCAGTCCTGTTGAGGTGCAACCTGCCCTTTTCTTCTGCCCCAGAACTGGTGCCAATGCCCCAAGAATCTGAAACCCTCCCTCCTGCACCCTGCTACAAGCCACACATTGATCCTCCCTATCTTCCTATTTCTACTCTCACTAGTGCGTCGCACTGGGAATAATCCAGAGATTACTACCTTTGAGGTCCTACTCTTTAACTTGCTCCCTAGCTCCTGAAAATCTATTTATTTAGAGATACAGCACTGAAACAGCCCTTCGTCCCACCGAGTCTGTGCCGACCATCAACCACCCATTTATACTAATCCTACATTAATCCCATTACCCTCTCACATCCCCACCTTCCCTTAATTCCCCTACCTATACTAGGGGAAATTTATAATGGCCAATTTACCTATCAACCTGCAAGTCTTTGGCTGTGGGAGGAAACCGGAGCACCCAGCGAAAACCCACGTGGTCACGGGGGGAACTTGCAAACTCCGCACATGCAGTACCCAGAATCGAACCCGGGTCACTGGAGCTGTGAGGCTGCGGTGCTAACCACTGCGCCAGTGTGCCACCCTGAGCTTAAAATCTGAATTTAGGACCTCAATACCTGCCCTCGCTATGTTGTTGGTACCAACATGTACCACAACGTCTGGCTCACTCCCTTCCCCCTGCAAAATATCCTGCACCCTCTCCGTGATGTCCTTTACCCTGGCACCAGGAAGGCAACATACCATGCGGGATTCACGATGGTGGTTACAGAAATGCCTGTCTGTCCCCGACTATGGAATCTCTGATAACAATGGCATTTCTACACTTTGTTGCACCCTCCTGTACAGTCCTTTGCCCATTGGCGCCATGGTCTGGACTGCACTCCTTCACTCTCAGCAGTCTCCAATGCTGAGTACCTGTTTGAAAGTGGCACGCACCCCGAAGACTCCTGCACTTATTCCTCTTCCTAGTATTTTGCATGGCCACCCACCTAGTATCCTGAACTTTTACTGCCTGTAGGGTCACAACCTCCTGGAAACTACGATCCAGGAAACTCCCTTGCTCCCTGATGATCCGCAGTGACTCCAGTGGCTCCTCAAGCTGTTGCCAGGGGGATAATGTAAAAAATTAGAACTAGCAACAGAAATTTGAGCTGCTTGTGTTTTCTTTTCTATAACCAAACTGCCCTTTTGGCTGTCCCAAGTGATGGATGGAGGATTTTAATTGTGCTATTTTCAATCAGGGAGATGTGTGAGCAATAGATTGTTTTCTAAATGAGGGGGTGAATTTTCACAGGGGTCCTCCACAATCATTGGCCAAAAGCATGGAAAATGACCCAGCAATTGATCCAATTGGGCGGAGGGTAGGTCTGTGGCTCTTGCACCAAAGTTACGGTGAGCAAGTGGGAGACCCTCCCCCACCTCAATTCCCACTAAGCGCCATGGAAATTCACCCCCAGGCTTCCTCCCTCTTCTTTCTTGGCTTTCTGCAAAATGGTATGTCCCACAGTCAATAGTTGCTGTCCGCTGCATTGCCCGAGGACTCACATTCACATAGCACCTTTCACGACCTCAGGATGTCCCAAATGCTTTACACCCAATGGAGAACCTCTGGCAGTGCAGCTCTCTCTCAGTATTGCATTGGAGTGTCAGCCTAGGTTTTTTTCCTCAAATCTCTAGAATGGGACTTGAGGCCACAATCTTCTGACCCAGAGGTGAGGTGGTACCCACTGAGCCTTGGCTGACACCTTGATAGTGAGCAAGGATTCATAGACACTGGGTTGGGGCATCACCTACAAGCCCCATCGTGTTCTCATCTGGCACTCATACATCCACACGCCCAGCAGGGGTTGCCATGCAGCGATTAGATACGGGAGTCCAAGTTGCTTTCCCAGGCGGCTGCTCCCCTTGTCCTTCTGTGGATACAAGTTCCACTCCAGAGACTTGAGAACAAAAATCTAGGCTTACTGCACTGTCAAAGGTACATTTTTCAGATGATATGAGATGTCCGCTCTCTTAAGTAGATGTAAAAGATGCCATGGCGCTATTTTGAAGAACAACAGGGGAGTTCTCCCTGGTGTCCTGGCCAATATTTATCCCTCAATGCACATCACAAAAACAGATTATCTGGTCATTATCACATTGTGGGATCTTGCTCTGTGCAAATCGGCTGCTGCATTTCCTACATTACAACACTGACTACAGTCCAAAAGTACTTCACTGGCTGTAAAGCGCTTTGGGACATCCTAAGGTTGTGAAAGGCGCTATATAAATGCAAGTTCTTTCTTTTTCTTTCTTTTAGTGTAGGCTGAGGATTTGGGAGTGTCCCTGATAATGGAGCTGTCCGTCCCTATATTCCTCCACGGCAAGAGAAAAGGAAAGTGCTATATTGCCAGTGGGAAGAAGACCAGGCAGGAACCTTGATGAATCTTGTCCCCAATGAGTGAACAATAGGGCCCTCAATACTTATTAAATTTAACCAATTGAATATAGCAAACCCTGGTACCAGATTGTGAGAGAGAAAAAAGATGAATGGGATTAGGTAGATATCACCCAATCTTTGGAGTCCTCTTTCCCTGTGAGGAATAAAAAATACTTTTTGTAGCATGATGTAAAATAACCAAAGTAGGTGGTTACTGGGGATAACAGCAGATGTAAGGACAAATGAGAAAATTCATCTGTGGAAGCAAATCAAAGGATGACAAACATTCTCAAACGAAAGTGGCACCAGCACACCATTGGGCTCTCTGAGTTTCACTCAATGGTTTTTCCCCATCAGTATCTATATATTGTATCTATAGTGGTGGAGTATGATTAACCAGCTCTCCATCATCTATTACTTCCTGGTTTTCCGCAGTTATGTTCCCACCTGTCCAGTTTGAACCCCGTCATACAATTTTGTGAGCAAACCCTCCAGAAATATCTTAAGATATAAGGCAATGGATAGTTCGTAATATTAGGGTCAATTGTAACACTGCATTTATTAACATTATGGATTTATTAACTTTATTAACATTTATAACAAACGGAGTGCAAACTGCAAGCTGAGTGTGGAGATTTGAGTTTGGTGAGTGGGAATTTTAAGTGTTGTTATCTTTATAAAAGTCCCGTCTGCAGTTAGCATTTAACTGGGATTTACCTTATAGATAAAAGGTCTGGATGCAGTTTGCAAATGGTGTGAAGATTGCAAGCTGAGGGTGGAGATTCGAGTTTGGTGAGGAGCGAGTTTGGTGAGGGGCGAGGTGGTGCTCCATTTTTCTACTTTTTTCATACTTTTTTAACCCTCCAGAATTTGGTTCCTGCTTTAGTGTAGTGGAAGGAGCTGTTTGGTGAGTACCTGGTAAGCTATTCTACTTATAATAAATAGTCTGTAAAGTTAAGGTATGGCAGGGCAGCTCTGTCGAGTGGAATGTACATCCTGTGGTATGTGGGAAGTCATGGATGCACCATGTGTCCTGGACAGACACATCTGCAGGAAGTGTCACTGGCTGCAGAAGCTTGAGCTCCGGGTTTCGGAACTCGTGTGGCAGCTGGATTCATTGTTGTGAATCCGTGAGGCAGAGAACTATGTGGATAGCGCAGTTAGGGAGGTGGTCACACCACAGGTTGGAAGTATGCAGGCAGATAGGGAATGGGTGATCACCAGGCAGTCTAAAAGAACCAGGCAGGTAGTGCAGGAGTCCCCTGAGACGATCTCACTCGCTAATCGGGTTTCCATTTTGGATACTGGTGAGGGCGGTGGTTCCTCAGAGGTCTGCAGTCAGAGCCAAGTTTGTGGCACCACAGTTAGCTCAGCTGCACAGGAAGGGTGGAAGAGCAGTATTGATAGAGGATTCGTTAGTTGGGGAAACAGACAGGCGTTTCTGCGGCAGTAAACCTGACTCCAGGATGATGTGTTGCCTCCCTGGTGCCAGGGTCAAGGCTGTCACGGAGCGGCTGCAGAACATTCTTCTGGCGGAGGGCAAATAGCCAGAGGTCGTGGTCCACATCGGTACCAATGACATAGTTAAGAAAGGGGATGAGGGAGATTTTAGCAGATTTTAGGGAGCTGGGAAAGAGATTAAAAACAGGACCTCAAAAGCAGTAATCTCAGGATTACTCCCAGTCCCACATGCAAGTGAGCAAAGGAATAGGAGAATTGAGCGATTGAACACATGGCTGGAGAACTGGTGTAGGAGGGAGGGCATCAGATTTCTAAGACATTGGGACCGTTCTGGGGCAGGTCAGACCTGTAAAAGATGGACAGGTTGCATCTTAGCAGGACTGGGACGAATATCCTCGCAGGCAGATTCGCTAGTGCTGTTGGGGAGGGTTTAAACTAAAATGTCAGGAGGATGGGAACCTGAGAGGGAGTTCAGATTGGACGGAAGCAAAACTGGTAACTTGTCAGGGGAGTGGGAACCAGGAGCAAGTATTAGAGAGGAATACCAAGGTGTGTAGAATTCTGGGGGATATAGAAAATTTGAGAGTAGGGAATAGTAAGTGGGGTCAGAGTAAGGGAGAAAGTAATGAAGTCTGAATCAGGGTTAATGTGCATGTATGTGAATGCACGGAGTGTGATTAATAAGACTGGTGAGGTACAGGCACAGATTGCCATGTGGAAATATGATGTTGTGGCTATAACAGAGACCTGGCTCAAAGAAGGGCAGGACTGGGTGTTAAATATTCCTGGATACAAGGTGTTCAGAAAAGATAGGGAAGGGAAAAAAGGGGGAGGGGTGGCGATAATGATTAAGGAGAGCATTGCAGTGCTGGAGAAAATGGATATCGCAGAGGGGTCGAGGACAGAATCAATTTGGCTAGAGCTAAGGAACAAAAAAGGTGCAGTTACATTGCTCGGTGTTGTCTATAGGCCACCAGCTGGTGGGAAGGACATGGAGGAACGAATTTGCAAGTAAATTACAGAAAGGTGCAAAGATTAATGGGGGACTTTAATTATCCAAATATAGACTGGGATAATAATAGTGTAAAGGGCAGAGAGGGGCAAGAGTTCCTAGAGTGTGTTCAGGAAAATTTTCTACAACAGTATGTTGCTAGTCCAATCAGAAAGGAGGCACTGCTGGTTCTTGGGAATGAGATGGGCCAAGTGGATCAAGTATTAGTAGGACAGCATTTAGGGGATAGTGATCATTGTATCATAAGGTTTAGATTGACGATGGAAAAGGACAAAGAGCAATCCAGGGTAAGAGTAATTAACTGGGGGAAGGCCAACTTCAGTGGGGCGAATAAATTGGAGTCAAAAGCTGGCAGGAAAACTGGTAGATGAACAATGGGCTACCTTCAAAGAAGAGATAGTTCGGGCACAGTCAAAGTATGTTCCATCTAAGGGGAAAAGTAAGGCAAACAAATCCAGAGCTCCCTGGATGACAAAAGAAGTAGAGATTAAGATAAAGAAGAAAAAGTGTGCTTATGACAGATGCCAGGTAGAAAATACTATTGAGAACGAGGCTGAATATAGAAGGTCCAGAGGAGAAGTGAAAAAGCAAATAAGAGAAGCAAAGAGAGAACATGAAAAGAGACTGGCAGCTAGCATTAAAGGAAATCCCAAAGTTTTCTATAGGCATATAAATAGTAAAAAGGTGTTAAAAGGAGGAGTGGGGCCGATTAGGGACCAGAAAGGGGATTTACACATGGAGGTAGAGGGCATAGCTGAGGTAGTAAATGAATACTTTGCATCTGTCTTCACCAAGGAAGAAGACGCAACCCAGGAAATGTTGAAAGAGGAGGTAATTCAGACACTAGAGGGGTTTAAAATTGATAAAGAGGAAGTACTAGATAGGCTGTCTGTACATAAAGTGGATAAAGCACCAGGACCAGATGAAATGCATCCAAGGGAAGTGAGGGTAGAAATTGCAGAGGCACTGGCTATAACTTTTCAGTCTTCCATAGACTCTGGGGTGGTGCCAGAGGACTGGAGAATTGCAAATGTTATACCCTTGTTCAAAAAAGGGTGTAAAGTTAAGCTCAACAGCTACAGGCCAGTCAGTTTAACTTCGGTGGTCGGGAAACTCCTGGAAAAAATAATTTGGGACAAAATCAATAGTCACATAGACAAATGTGAGTTAATTAAGGAAAGCCAGCATGGATTTCTTGATGGGAAAATTATGTTTAACTAACTTGGTGGAGCTTTTTAAGGAGGTAATAGAGAGGGTTGTTGATGTGATGTACATGGACTTTCAAAAGGCATTTGATTCAGTGCCACACAATAGACTTGTGAACAAACTTATAGCTGATGGAATAAAAGGGATGCTAGCAACATGGATACAAAATTGGCTGAGTGACAGGAAGCAAAGAGTAATGGTTAATGGATGTTCTTTGGGCTGGAGGAATGTTTGTAGTGGAGTTCCCCAGTGGTCAGTGGTGGGACCCTTGCTTTTCCTGATATATATTAATAACCTAGACCTTGGTGTACAGAGCACAATTTCAAAGTTTTCAGATGATGTAAAACTTGGAAGCGTTGTGAACTGTGAGGATAGTGTAGAACTTCAAAAGGACATAGACAAGTTAGTGGAATGGGCAGACAGGTGGCAGATGAAGTTCAATGCAGAGAAATGTGAAGTGATTCATTTTGGTAGGACGAACATGGAGAGGCAATATAGAATAAAGGGTACAATTCTAAAACGGGTGCAGGAACAGAGGAACCTCGGTGTATATGTGCATAAGTCATTGAAGATGGCAGGACAGGTTGAGAGAGCGGTTAATAAAGCATCCAGTCTCCTGGGCTTTATTAATAGGGGCATAGAGTACAAGAGCAAGGAAGTTATGTTGAACTTGTATAAGACACTAGTTTGGCCTCAGCTGGAGTATTATGGCCAATTCTGGGCGCCGCACTTGAGGACAGACATGAAGGCATTGGAGAGAGTGCAGAAAGGATTCAGGAGAATGGTTCTAGGGATCAGGAACTTCAGTTATGAAGATAGATTGGAGAAGTTAGGACTGTTTTTCTTGGAGAAGAGAAGGCTGAGAGGTGATTTGATAGAGGTATTCAAAATCATGAGGGGTCTGGACAGAATAGATAGAGAGAAACTGTTCCCACTCGTGAAAGGGTGAGATTTAAAGTATTTGGTAAGAAAAACAAAAGTGACACGAGGAAAAACCTTTTCATGCAGCGAGTGTTTAAGGTCTGGAATGCGCTGCCTGAGAACGTGGTGGAGGCAGGTTCAATTGAAGCATTCAAAAGGGAATTAGACTGTTACATGAAAAGGAAGAATGTGCAGTGTTACGAGGAAAAGGCAGGGGAATGAAACTGAGGGAGTTGCTCTTTCAGAGAGCCTGTGTGGACACGATGGGCCGAATGGCCTCTTTCTGCACTGTAACGATTCTGCGATTCTGTGAACTATTTTATATACTGGAGCTTATTCTGGAATTACAAGTTTCACCTTGTATTCTTCTGGATTGAGCTTTCTAGATTCAGCCATTACTTAATAGATAAGTTGTCAGGTTTTGATTGTTCAGAGAATGTCTCTAAATGACATACTTAAGCTGATATGAAACATCACTGGAATAAGGCAACATCTATAAATGCCCCGTTATGTAATTACAAGGAAAATTATTATCTTTAAAAAGAAGTTTATCTTTTCCACGTCTGTATTTCCTGATGTGGAGAGATTACTTATTGCTTTTCAAGTTTTCAGTGAATTTTCACTCGCACCCCCTACCCCCCCCACCTTCTCCCCCCCCCCCCACTGCCTTCCCTCCCCCCACCCCAATCTGGCAACCCTAGGTTCTGGACCTTTGTAGCAATTAGTACATTGCCATATTATAGAATGGATAACCGATTATCTGGTCATTATCACATTGCTATTTGTGGGAGCTTGTTGTGCTGGAAGTCAGGGCATCTGACAGTGCAGTACTCCTTCAGATTTTGTGCTGGAGCTGAACCCACACCCTACTGACTCAGACAAGATTGCTTACACTGAGCCAAGTCTGACAAGAGGCAAAAGCAGCAACTTCTGATTACTATATCAGAAGGGGTGTGTGGATACAAAGTTAGCTGTAACTGTTCATAGTCAAATTTCATGCTGACCTTCACTGTCTGGCTCACGGATGAACCATGGTCACTTGACGGGGCACTAGACAGTGCCTAACACCTGTTGAAGGAATCAGTACCTTCAGGACAGCAGCTTCCAGAACAGAATTATTTTCACACAGTTATCCGGCTGTTTGTAAGCTGCGTGATTGCATTGTTTAACACCAACAATCCCTGGCTCTTGACTGCCCAATATTCAGGCTCCCTTCCTCTTGACATGGGGCATTGCACATTCTTTCTCTGCCTGATGACTGTGCAATATTAGGGCTTCCTGCCCCTTGGCTGCGTGATATAACACACGCACACTTCCTAAGCTTTGCAACATTCAGGATCCAATATCTCTTAGCTGGCATGCATCCAAGGTGCTGCTCCATCCATATAGTGTGTGACTGTGTGAAAGACCGTGTGTGTAGAAGGCAGGATCATATATACATTGTCTCTACTGCCGCTGAAAATTGTTAATTGTTCATTGAATATGTGCCAAAGAGTAGTAAAATAAATAAATTATTTATGAGAGAGCCATTGAGCCTACTTGATCAAATACAGATGTGCCCCATCTGGGGTAAAGGGCCCGTCCGTCTCTCTCATTTTCAGTGTCTATATCCAATAAATGGTTTAAACAACTGAGGGATATCAGAATAAGCTACAGTAACATGTTTAAAACGTGCCTCTGTCTGTCCCAGGATCTGATCAGAAAAGAAGGCTCTGTGCTGAAATCAGTACTTAAAGCATTCAGTCAGTCTAATTTAAAATCTTTTAACTCATTCAGAACCAGACCTCTTCAACAGGAAAACGTCAGATGCCATTTGGCCCATTGAGCCTACACTGTCATTTTGTTACCAATTGTTTAAATCTCAATTCCTGCCCGTGCCTTAATACCCATGACTCACAAGTAAGTATCTATCTCTACTTGAATAGTGTCAATTAATTCAGCATTCAGTGCGTATCTATATTTTTCTTTCCGTTTTGAATTTATTTTCTACTGGGCATAAGCGAAAGGTCAAGGGAGCTGATTCAGGTGAGTTATTCACTGTGGTTTAAAAGTTCAAATACCAGGGGACACAAGTTGACAACTAGAAAGAACTTGCATTTCTATAGCACCTTTCATGACCCCAGGATGTCCCAAGTACTTATTGATGTGTAGTCGCTGCAGTAATGTGGGCAACATGGCAGTACTCAGTTGGTAGATACTGGGAGTCTGTTTCCCCTGGCTGGGGAGTCTCGAACTAGGAGTCACAGTCTCAGAATAAGGGTTGTGAATCTTTGGAGTTGTCTAACACAGAGATGGGTGGATGCTCAGTCATTGAGTATATTTAAGTTAGAGAGCGATAGTGTTACAGACAGGTGGTAATTTGTATGGGTGGCTTTCACTGTTCACTTCCCAACTGGCCACATTTTGTTAAAAATGGTGCATTAGCCCTGGAGTGTTTTTAGGGTCAAATAAACAGACATTAGACAGGTTTTCTCATAGGTTAAAATAGGATGATAACTATTTACTTTAAACAATTCCTGAAATGCTCGCAACCTGCACCACTCGCGCATTTACAAACACATGCATGCACAAGAATAGAGAAAAGGGTAGGACGCAATTAGAGTCCAAGGTGATATAAGAGTTTGTGGTTTACAGAATACTGTTGAATCCCCTCGTGAGGAAAGTCTTTTTTAAAGGTACAGGCCAGGATATTTGCAGTCTTGAACATGCTGATGTGTTGCCAAGTTCTAGTGGTTAAACCTCAGCTTAAAGATGGTGGTGTGAATTTGGTTTACCTTCACAGATGGAGAATCTCAAAATCATTTTGTAATTTCTCTGGTGTGGCGGTTCTTCAGTTCTTGTTAAGCAGGGTTCTTCTGTTTAGCTGGATGTCTCTCACGGCCTCTGGCCGGAAACTGGCTTTCTGTGCTCTTGGCTTGATCTCCCATTTCTCTCCAAAAGGCCACCTTTTAAGATGAACATCCATCACATTTGAGTCTCTGTCAGGTGTCACAGATCCCTCTCCCCTGGTGTGACCACCAAATGGTCCAGGATATGGAAGCTATAGATATCTATTAATGTCTGAATGTGTACCATTCTGCTATGATGCGGCTCCTTCACCCCTGTTCATTTTAGGTTAGGGCTGTGAGTCAGCCTGTTTCCAGAATCCTTTGTTCATTCATTCACGTAGATAGGAGTCATCAATATACAATATTTCTCCTTTCAATTTCAATGAGTTCTCCCCAGAGCTATTTCAGATGAGGTTAACAAGTTTCATCCTTTACAGATGGAGGTGTAAATTATCAATACAGGGGGTGGGGTGTTACCAGACCGCTACTCCATTTTGTCTGAGGTACAAGTGTCCATGTTCTTGTGGTTCAGTTTTACAGTTAACTTTTTATTTTCATAATTCCTCCAATTCATTGTTTATTTCATCATGCCACCTTCCGAGCATGACAATAGGCTCTTAGATACAAGGGAATCAAGGAATATGGGAATGGCAGGGGAAGGTGTAGCTGAGATAAAAGATCAGTCATAATCTTATTGAGTCTGATTGGTCTATTCCTGCTCCTCTTTCTTATGTCCTTATATACTTGTAGGAGGGGTACTGAAGGGGTCATGCCAAAGGGATTCAAGAGTGAATTGAATGTGTTTTTTGGATAGAAATGATATAGTGAGAAGGAGGGGAGGTTGAATTAATTTAACAAAAAGGATAGACTTTTTGAGCTTGAAGGTCTCTCAAAGCTCTTACATTGTAATTATTAAAGGCACATTGTTGCAACCTTGGGCAAGGGAGAGAAAAAATCATCCAGAGAAGTTGCTGATCATTATCCCTGTTGGACTGTATCCCAGTGTGTATATAATGGGTGAGACCAGGATTGACTGTGACATCCAGGAAAATGGTCAAATAACACTGTCTAGACACATACATGCCATTGGGACGAGATACTGCAGGAAGGAGTGGAACAGTCTCCAGACATGAGACAGCAGCTTCAAGACAGGAGAGAAAACCTGCTCATTATTTCCACTGGTGGGTGATAAGCAAGTGATGAGGAACATAGATTTTTCACCAGAGAGTTATTGGGATATGGGGTGCGGTAGCAGAAACAGTGGTGGAAGCGGAAACCATGGTAACTTTTAAAAGGGAAGTGGATAAATGCTTGAATAAAAAACAAAAGGATATGGGGAAGAACTGGGGAATGGGATTAAGTGGATGGGTCTTTCAGAGAGCCAACACAGTCTGGATGGCCCATGGGACGCTTGTGATGCCATACATTTCTATAGGGGGTCATTTTAACCCAACTCACAGGGCGGGAAACATACAGCGTTGGAGGGTCCCTGGGACCCTGTGCAACATTACTCTCCATAACTTCAATGGAGAGTGAATTCAGGCAGTGTCAAACCAACTTTTCACCCAATCCCATCAGTTACCCAATGGTTAGATTAGGTTAGCACTGTTCGCTAAGATTCTACCTCTATCGTCTTTATAGAAAAAGCCAGTTTTGGGGACAGTAAGACAACAGCTTTAGCGTAGCAAAATGTCTCAAGGTGCTTCAGACAAGAATCGACACCGAGCCAAAGAAGGAGATATTAGGGTAGGTAGCCAAAAGCTTGGGCAAAGAGAGAGATTTTAAGGAGTGACTTGAAGGAGGAGAGAGACGCGGAGAGGTTAAGGGAGGCAATTCCTGCGCTTAGGGTGTAGATGGCTGAAGGCAGGGCTGCCAAAGGTGGAGGGAAGGAAATGGGGGCTGCAACAAGAGGCCAGACCTGGAGAGCTCGGAGAGGATGGTAGGGCTGGAGGAGTTAGGGAGATAGGGAGGAGTGAGGCCAGTAACCACGTGTCACGGTGAGGACATCACAAGCAAGTGGCGTAGTCATGCATTGAGTGGTCATCTCCATCATCCTGATAGTCAAACAATATCTTACCAGGACAACATGACTAAAACCGAATATCGTTATCACATTGCTCTTGGTGGGATCTTGCTGTGCGCAAATCAGCTGCTGCCTTTCCTGTAACAGTGACTGCACTTCGGAAGTACTTCATTGGCTGTAAAGCGCTTTGGGATAAGCTGAGGCAGTGAAAGGCGCTATATCAATGCAAGCTTGCACGCTCCTGGGGACCAAGGATTACAGTAGCACTGCAGCAGCAGCCGTTTCACACATTATCAGATGTTAAACTTTTAGATTATTATTTTTGGGCACTTTGCAGATCACTGCCCTAACCATTCAATTCAGTTATTCCCCTCCACTCACACGCTCACTCACACACACACACAGCCTCTGTTTGAATGTTCCAACACGCTTGGTTTGTCATTTCAGGAGATTAAAAGGAGGGTGTGTGTGTGTGTGTGTGTGTAGGGAGGGAATCAGAGAGAGGGAAAGAGACGGGAGAGGGTGGAAAAAAAAAATCACGTGGTGGCAATAAAAGATGAAGCAAGTGGTGGGGTGGAAGTTGGAGACTGTTAAACGGACTCGGGAGTGTGTGTTCACAGGTTTGTTCAGGGTTCTCTGCTCACTGCTGCTGCTGTTTGTGAAAGACACAGATCAACTCCACTGAGTTTCAAGCACTTTGTAAGTTTCATTAACTTTCCAGCTGGCTTTTTTTTTAAAGAAGCATATATTCAGCAAACTAATGTTGCATTTTTTTTAGTCAACTTGCAGGAGTGGGAACGTTCTTCTGTATTATTGCAATCTGCGATGGTTTCATATTGAATATAATCCTAAAACAGACTGGGTGATCTCTGCTCTTTGACACGGATACCGTTAGTAAGACATCGGTGGGACGAACTGTTGTGCATTTTAGAGATTGATATCGATATAAAATCGATTTATTGATATGGGTATCGATATGCAATTTATTTATTACTACTTTTAGGTTTTCCCCCAGCTTTTTTGCTCTGTCACTATTTCCACTCTCATTCTGGAGTTTTAGTTACTGTAGATTTAGGAATCTAATCAGTGTGACTGACTGCTCTGCTTTTCGTCAGAAATATCGATTTCTATTCTTCCTAGATCCTTTCAGAGTTTCCATTCAGAATTCTTTCAATTTCACTATCTTCTCTCCTTTCTTTTATTTCTCTTTCCCGTCTTCCTCCTTTCTCGCCCCTTTTCATTTCCTCCTTTCTCTCTCTATCTTTCTCTTTATTTTTCTCTTTTTCTGCTTTTATCTCTCCTTTTCTCTTTCTCCCCTTTCCCTTTCTCTTCCCCTCGTTTTCATTTTCTCTCCTTTAATCTCTTCTCTTTCCCCCTTTCTCTGTCGCTCCACCACTCATTCCCTCCCTCTGCTGCCGTTCACACTGGCTTTCTCTTTTATTTATTTAATGTCTTTGAATCTGAACGACTCCCAGGAATTTCTTGCACTAGAAGTCCAGGAAATCTCCCCACCACCTTTCTAACTGCCTGAGACTGAGTGTAGTTTCAGATAGATTCATCCTTGATTTCATTATTCTGTTGCAATCAGTCCATCGCCACAGGTTTGTCTGTGAAGCTCCGTCTCTCAAAAACTCAAGCTGTGCTGTGAATGTAGCCCATGCCCTCGCCCTCTCACGCTGTGGTCTCAACTAGTCACCTCCAGGCTACATGGCCAAGGATACCAGCAGACCCGTCCCCCTCTGCGGGCTCCCATTGTCATTCCTTCATTCCAGACCTTTCTGTACACAGTCCCAACATCTCATGTTTGTTCTTCCATTTAGTCTTTTCCCAACAAAAACTACTTAGAGTGACTTTAACATCGCAAAAACCTCACAAGGTGCTTTACTGGAGTGCAATCAAAGTCTGAGACTGAGCCCTGTAAGGAGGTATTAGGGCAGCTGGCCAAAAGCTTGGCCAAAGAGGAAGGAATTAAGAAGAGTGTTAAGGAGTGTAGATGCTGAAAGGCTGTTTCCCTTGGCCCGAGTGTCTAGAACTGGGGGTGGGGGTGGGGTGGGGGGGGGGGGCTTAATCTCAGGATAAGAGGTCAGTCATTTAGACTGAGATGAGGAGAAGTGTCTCCACTCAGAGGGTTGTGGATGCCCAGTTGTTGAGTACATTCAAGACAGACGTCGGTTAGATTTTTGGGTACTAAATGAGTTAAGGGATTATGGGCATAATGTGGGAAGGTGTCGCTGAGGTAGAAAATTAACCATAATATGATTGAATGGCGGAGCAGTCTCGAGGGGCTGAATGGCCTCCTCCTGCTCCTAACTCCTATGTTCTTAAAGGAGAGAGAGAGATGGAGGTTTAGGGATGGAATTCCAGGCGTAGACCCATTCTGCCACGAGGTGGCATTTATCATATCTCACCTGGTATAATCATCTCACTTGATCTGTTACTGCACTTTGCCCACTGGGCAGCTCACTACTTCAGTATTGGTCACTTTTGCTTTGCCACTTGCTACTTAACTTTGAGATTCCAGCAATTTGCCTAGTCACAGTATCGATCTTCTATTCCCTTTCTCTAGTTCTCTAGGGTCATTTTATGCTGTGGAAGTGGCATGTATTAATGGTTCCTAGTGCTCTGAATTCATTCTTTTTACATTGGATGGCATAGCCAGAGGACTGGTGCCAATAGTAACGTATGATTACACAAGGAGTCTTCCCCCTCGGATGGACATAAAAAAAAATCACACGCCACTATTTTGAAGAAGAGTGGGGGGTGGGGAGGGGTGGGGGGGGTGCGTTCCCCCCGGTGTCCTGGCCAATATTTATCCCTCAACAAACATCACTAAAAACAGATTAGTGATCATTTATCTAATTGCAGTTCATGGGAGCTTGCTGTGTACAATTTGGCTGCCCCATTTCCTACAGAACAGCAATGATGAGGCTTCAAAAGTAATTCATCAGTTGTGAAGTGCTTTGGGACATCCCAGGGCTGTGAAAGGTGCTATATAAATGCAAGATCTTTTTTTTTTACTTTTCCCTGGGCATAATGTCACAGGAGAACAACAAAGTGAATCCCCTGTTCAGGGGAAAACCTATGAGGAATGATACGTAGAGCTCTTTAGCCTTGTAAAGTGGCATCTCGGAGATGTTACAGGAATATATAAGATTGTATTTGAACAGGTTTACTTCCTCTGTCCGATTAGATGTACCAAGGGAACAGTAGGGGTATTACAATTAGCACTGGACTAGGTAAGGGAAAATAAGGTAGCATACCATTCTTCTAGTTATCCAGTGATGACGGAAAGTGTGTGTGTGTTGTGTGTGTGTGTGTATGTAGAATCATATAGAATAGTTACAGCACAGAAAGAGGCCATTTGGCCCATTGTGTCTGTGCCAGCTCTCTGCAAGAGCAACTCAGCTAGTCCCACTTCCCCACCCTTTCCTCATAGCCCTGCAAATTTTTTCTCTTCAGGTGCTAATCCAATCCTTTTTGAAAGCCACCATTGAATCTGCCTCCACCACACACTTGGGCAGTACATTCCAGATCCTAACCACTCGTGCTTTTTAAAAAAAGGTCTTCCTTGATTCTTTGGCCAATCATCTTAAATCAGTGTCCTCTGGTTCTTGACCCCTCCGCCAATGGGAACAGTCTCTCCCTATCTACTCTGTCCAGACCCCTGACCATTTTGAACACCTCGATCAAATCTCCTCTCAACTTTCTCTCCTCTAAGGAGAACAATCCACAATGTGTTTGTGTGTGTCTGTGGGTTTGTGGGTTTTCACATGTGTATGCAGCTGTTGGGAGAGAATGGAATTGGCCCAGACTATGAGGCCCATGATGGTCACTGTCCACACACACACTCGAAGAAGTGGCCCCTTGGGCAGCATAATGGAGTGGGGGTGTCAGCACCCGTGGGACCACACAACAACACAAGTGAGCACTTTTAGGAACAGGAAGGAAAGAAAGATGCGAGAAAGAAAATTCAGTGTTTGCACCATCCTGAGAAATCTGTCGCGAAAATAGCTGGTAGACCAGGGTTGGAGGAGGAAACGGGGAAAATGCAAAGAAGAAAAGTGAGGAAGGAACAGAATTAAAAATCAGAGGAATGTGGAGAAAAGCATTTGGCCATGAAGGAGTTAATGATTGAAGCGATTGGTTGTGGCTGGTCTCGCTCCAGAAAGACAGTGCTGTCAGTCTGTTTTCGGAATGTGTTTGCTCCCTGCCTCTGGCTGCTGTCAGACTAAACAATGGCTGAGTTTAAACACGATGCAGGGACAAGCTGCCCAGGCGGGTTAGAAAGTCTCCTCTGGTATGTGGAACTTCTTAGGATTACGCCATGCGGTCGGGCACCAATGCCCAGTTACGGCCATGCTTTCGAAGAACATCCTTTGAGTGTCGACAGTGGTGCTGGCAAGATTCTTAAAGGGGCCGAGCACCTAACTATCAGTAGCTTTCAAAAGGTAATGACACAGGTTTCGTTCTGGTAAAAAAGGGCTAATTGATGAAAAGCCTTGGGCGTTTCCCCTCATTTTAATTGGCTCCCCGTCTTACACCCTCTCAATCCAACATTGAATAATTCCATCAGACTCCCTTCACAAGGGTGTTAACTTCAACTGATCCATGGGGCATGATTTTGTGTTTTGGGTCAGGACCACAAACACAGGGTCAAATTTTTAAAAGAAATTTCATGGGATGTGAGTGCTGCTGGCCAGGCCAGCACTTGTTGCCCATCCCTAATTGCTGTTGACAAACTGAATGGCATGCTAGGCCATTTCAGAGGGCAGTTAAGAGTCAATCACATTGCTATGTGTCTGGAGTCACATGTAGGCCAGACCCGGTCAGGATGGCAGATTTCCTTCCCTCGAGGACATTAGTGAACCAGAAAGTTTTTTTTTTACAATAATCAATGCTACTTTCATGGCACCATTACTGAGACGAGGGGTGGAATTTATGTTCTCCCCCGTAGAGGCAGGGAGAACATAAAATGATGAAAGGTTACAGACCTGAAACGTTAACTCTGCTTCTCTCTCCACAGATGCTGCCAGACCTGCAGAGTATTTAGAACCATAGAAACGTTACGGCATAGAAGGAGGCCATTCAGCCCATTGTGTCCGTGTCGGCCGAAAAACTAGCCGCTAATCTAATCCCACCTTCCAGCACTTGGTCCATAGCCTTGCAGTTTACAGCACGTCAGCTGCAGGTCCAGGTACTTTTAAATGAGTTAAGGGTTTCTGCCTCCACCACCGTTCCTGGCAGTGAATTCCAGACACCCACCACCCTCTGGGTGAAAATGTTTTTCCTCATGTCACCTCTAATCCTTCTTCCAATCACCTTAAATCTGTGCCCTCTGGTAATTGACCTCTCCGCTAGGGTCCTTCCTGTCTACTCTATCTAGGCCCCTCATAATTTTGTACGCCTCAATTAAGTCATCCCTCAGCCTCCTCTGTTCTAAGGAAAACAACCCTAGCCGATCCAATCTTTCCTCATAGCTGCAGCTTTCAAGCCCTGGCAACATTCTTGTAAATCTCCTCTGTACTCTCTCCAGAGCAGTTACTTCGTTTCTGTAATGTGGTGACCAGAACGGTACGCAATACTCCAGCTGTGGCCGAACAAGCATTTTATACAGTTCCAGCATTACATCCCTGCTTTTGTATTCTGTACCTTGGCCAATAAAGGAAAGCATTCCATATGCCTTCTTCACCACTCTATCTACCTGTCCTGCCACCTTCAGGGACCTGTGGACATGCACTCCAAGGTCTCTCACTTCTTCTACCCCTCTCAATATCCTCCCATTTATTGTGTATTCCCTCATTTCTTTGCCCTCCCTAAATGCAATACATCACACTTCTATGGATTGAATTCCATTTGCCACTTTTCCACCCACTCAACCAAACCATTGATATCATTCTGGAGTCTCCCGTTATCCTCTTCACTATCAACTACAAGGCCAATTTTTGTGTCATCAGCAAATTTCCCAAGCATGCCTCCCACATTTAAGTCCAAGTCGTTAGTATATACCACAAAGAGCAAGGGACCCAACACTGAGCCCTGTGGAATGTCACTGGAAACCGCCTTCCATTCACAAAAATTCCAGCACTTCCTGTTTTTATTTCAGTTTTCCAGCATCTGCACTATTTTGCTTTTATAAAATTGGGTGGGATGTTGGTGGGGAATGCTGGCGGGGGGGCGGTGAGGGCGGGGAGGAGGGGGGCAGTTCCCACCACCATCCCGCCTACGCCGAAATTTAGTCTGGGGCAGGAGGCCTGTGGGCCTTTCCACTGCAGCTGCAATTACCCATGCGGTGGTGGCCTCGTCACCACACGGGAAGCACGGCCCGGAAAACGGTGCGCGCTGCTTCCCGGCTCTGGGGAGCGGAGGGGGGAGGGGGATGTCCCTCGTTCAATAGCACTTAGTGCCTGAATGAGGGACCTGGCATCAGGAAGGGTGGGCCCCCTGAGAGCCACCCCTGCTCTTGCTTCTGACACCCCTCCCCCCCCACCCCCTCGAGACCCCTCCCATCCTGACCTACCTTAAGCCTGGTTCCAACGCCACTCCTCGGTGTTTGGTCGCCACAGTTACAGCAGCAGCCACTGCCTCTACCATTCAATTCCACATTTTGTAATGAATTAATTGAATTTAAATTCCACCAGCTGTCATGTTGAGATTTGAACCCGAGTCCACAGGATATCAGCCTGGGCCTCTGGATCACCCATTCAGTGATATTATCACCACACCAGTGTCTCGTCGACCCTGCACTAAGTTGGGAACAGTCACCCAGCTGTGATATTTCCTGAATTAATGGCCAGTGGGTGTGCTTGCCGTCCAGTTAAAGATGGTAGGTGGGGGGCTCAAAGCTAGCCATTAAAATATGGCCACAGCTGCTGGGCCACCACTGTAGGGGATCAGTTGGCAGGGGAGGGGGAATCCCCTCCACAGGGTGGTCTGCGGCCGCAGCTATGACCAGGTGGGTGAGAAGATCCTCAAAACCAGCTTGAACCACTGGCCCTACGGTCTGCCACCAGGAGGCCGTCTACAGACAGCTGGCCTGTTCCTGACACCGCTGGGGGCCCACAGGCCTACTGGGAAATTCCAGTTGGCCTCTCATAATTGGCCTGTCACTTACCTTCAATCGGTTATCTTCCGCTTGTGGGTGGGTAGCTCTTCCACTCCCGATCCCGCCTCCAGGAAAATGGGCCAGGAGCGGGATGGTGCTGTCAAACTGGCTGGCAGAGTGACTTTACGCAACTGTCTGCCTGCATTCTTGCCCCCATATGGAGGTGAATATTCTGCCCATGTTAAACATGATTACACTAACTTATTCAACCCAGGGTTGGACATGGTGTTCACATTTTTATGCTACCCTAAGTTTGTGTCATTCAGCTCCCTTGTCTTTCTCCTGTGTCATCTCCTTTAAACACTGACATTTATTGGGACACAGATTGCATGAGCTCTAGCTACCCCCTCTTGTTACTATGCGCAAGTGAGCACTCTTTCAGCACGAGCCTGGGAATGTTGGCTGGCTATTCAACTGCAGCAGGCATCGCTGTCCAGTCCTATCCTCATCCCACTTTACATGCAGAGTTTCCAGTGAGGAAGAGGTTGGGGTAAGTCACTGGACTGCAATCAGCAAGAGGCCTGGCTGCTTTAATGCATCTTTGCATTAAAGCCAATTGTAGTGGTGCCAACAGCTTCCCCAGCCGGGATCGTCTAACTCAATGCTGGCCGAAAAGTAGACGTGTTTTACCCGGCTGAGTAGCACAACCAGAAAACACATTTACCATCCCGCCTGCCCGCCCGCGTGCCCAGCCATCAGGGGCTGCGTTGTTGCCAAGAAAAGCACCAGGCTTCTCACTCTAGGTGTTCACTGTGATTCAGTGGTAGCACTCTCATTGCTGAATCAGAAAATGATGGTTAATGAATCCGCACTCCAGAGACCTGGGCACAAATTCCAGGCTGGCACTCCAGTACTGAGGGAGTGCTGCACTGTCAGAGGTGCCGTCTTTCAGATGAGATGTTGAACCGAGGCCCGTCCGCCCTCTCAGGTGGACATATAAGATCCCAAGGCACTGTTTTGAAGAAAAGCATGGGAGCTTTCCCCAGTGTCTGAGCCAGTAGTTATCCCTCAACTAACATCAGTAAAAGAAAATCAGATCATTGTCAGATTATCTTTTGTGCAAAATGGCAGCTGCGTTTCCTGCAGCAGTGACTATAAAAGTACTTAATTGGCTGTAAAGTGCTTTGGGACATTCTGAGGTTGTGAAAGGCGGTATATAAATGCAAGTCTTTTTCTTTATTGATATGGTCGTGCCTCTTTGACTGAATGCTGTGTAGGGTGAGCAGGCTGTACCAGTAAACAAGAGAGAGAGAGAGAGGACAGAGTCTGGGAAACGTTATCTGACAGGCCCTCTTTTGTTAGACGGGCAATCCCATCTGTAATTAAGCTAAAATCATACCAAGTTTTTTTTTAACTCCTCTAAGGCGTCTCTCAATGTTTCACCAAAAGAGCTGCATTCCTCACTTCTACCGTCACTGACTATTCCATTGTATGTGTAATTTTCACATTCCCCTCTTGCTGTGCCGACTTTTTTTTCACGCAATATTGAATCGGGGAATGGGTCTGTCCATCCCAGATGTGCTGAGTCTGCATCTCTCCTATGTGTTATTAATGGTCATCATTACAGAACAGGAGGAGTCCATTTGGCCCATCATGTCCATGGCAGTTCTCTGAAAGAGCTATCCTATTTGTCACACTCTCCCCCTGCCCTTTCCATATAGCTTTGCAAATGTCTGCTTTTCAAGCGTTTATCCAATTCCCTTTTGAAAGTTACCGTTGAAACTGCTTCCACTGCCCTAACAGCCATTGGGGGTGAGTGTCGCCTATTTTACCAATAGGATTGATACTGGGCTGTTCCAATGTCACTAACAGAAAGGCAACTGCACTTGAGCCCCACTCAAACGGAAGAGGCGCCACTTAATGCAATCAAACATAAACTCTAATTAAACTAAAATAAACGTATAATTTAAATCGTAATATTACTGCTGTTGATTAGACACTCTGCAGTGCCCAGAGGTTGTGGAAAGCCTCCAAGGCACACTGGCATTGGAGAACTTGGCAGCAGAATTCCAATAGTGTAGTTTCCACCAGTGCAAAACTAAACCTACACGACTTGCTGCAGTGCTTCTCCTCAGATCTTTTAGTGAATCATTTTGAGTGCACTATGAGTCTGCGAGCTCTCCAGTGAGCACGACAGAGACACAACAGGTGAATATTAATCAGACTGGTTGTGACCAAATTGTATAACACTCTGCACCTTGAAACCATGAAAAGATGAGCTGCTCCGTCAAACCGGCCTCACACTCACAGTGCCAGCGGCATCACAACTGGACACTTTTCACCCCAACCCCCCGCCCCCTCCGCAGCCATATAATCCCCCGGGTGTGACTATCCAGTTGTGGTCATTTAGGAATGAGGGAGAAATCAAAGCCCTGGAGGCAGTACAGAGAAGGGTCAGAGGCTGATCCTTAATGTCAAACATCTTGAATTATGAGGAAAGAATGGAGAAAGTCTGGAAAGGAGGCATCTGAGAGGTGCACTTGTAGAGGTGTATGAGAGACTAAAGAGAGGTGGTAAAGGTATATCTGGAACACCACGTCAAGTTGTGACAATGGGACAAGGACACATAGGTTCAAACTAGTAGATAGATTGAGGTCAGGAAATTCTTCACACAAGTGAGTTGATTTTGACTTTGAGCAAGAGTGCAAAAGGGGTGAGAGTGAGTCAGCAGCCTGACACAATGGGCTGAATGGCCTCCTTCTGTGCTGTACTTTTTCTATGGTTCTATAGTTCTCCATTTTGCCTGATATTTATTTCCATTTTGGGAAATTAGGTTCCCTCTGTAGTTCCCTCTGACGATTGGGAGAATCCCAAGGAAATTCCTGCCTTTGTGTCTATTTTATCAGCACCACCAAGATCATCACTGCTGTAAACTTTCCTCACTTGTCCCCATGAGTTATAAATACAATGTCTGCTGGCCCTGCTGCACCCTCACTATGTTGGCGTCCAGACTCAAGGCACTGCCTCCCAGAGTCCAACTCGTGCTTTCCCAGGTCGTCTCAGCTATACAGACCTTTAACTCTTGGACTTCCAACTCAATTGGCAGAAGCTGGCCATGTGCAGAAGCTTCCAGAATATATTTGATGGTCCTGTGGGGCAGGGATTGTCCTGAGGCTGGGAAATATCGCTAGGCTCGAACTCAACTGTTGTGCCCAGCGTGGATCTGAGATAGGATATGTGATTGAATTTCATAGAGTCATCATAGAGTCATATATGGCGTAGAAGGCGGCCATTCACCCCATCGAGTCCATGCTGGCCCTCCACAGAGCAATCCAGATGGTGTCCAGTTTGGAGCAGGGATAAGGTTCCTAAGATGCCGTTTTTGAGAACATTGGAAACCAAACAAGTACTTGTCAAAATGATAGCAAACATGCTTCTAATTTTTAAAAAAGGAAACAGGATGTGTATTAATATTTAATTTGTAGTCATAATATTTATTTATTTTGATCTGTTTAGCTGTTCTAGACAGACCTCGTCCTCCAAGGCGTTAACCTGAGCCCCAACCAGCAAGGACACAATGAAGGGTGCTCTACAAGGCCTGCTCCTTGCTGCGGTGCTTCTCCTTGACAGTTCATTTAACCCCTGCAGCGCCAGGACTGCCTCAGGGCAGGCACCAAACCAGGGGGAAATCATGATCCGCCTCGGAGGAGAGAAGCGGACACACCACGAAGGGCGTGTGGAAATTTTCTACGATGGGAAATGGGGCACGGTGTGTGATGATGATTTCACCATTCACTCTGCAATGGTGATATGCAAAGAACTGGGCTACGAGGGCGCACTCACCTGGGCCCACAGTGCGAAGTATGGACAAGGGGAAGGTAATACACTTTTCCCTTCCTGCTCCATTTTAAGAACGTGGGGATTTAAGAAACAGGAACAGGGGTAGCCAATACAGCCCCTCGAGCTTGCTCTGCCATTCAGTAAGATCATGGCGACATCATGTCCCTGATTCTTTTAGTGCCCAAAACCTATTGATCTCAGTACTGAATATACTCATCGACTGAGGATCCCCGGCATTCCAAAAATTCACAACCCTCTGAGTGAGGAAATTTCTCCTAATCTCAGTCCTAAATGTCCAACCCCTTTTCCTGAGACAATGACCCCTAGTTCTAGACTCACGAGCCTGGGGAAACAGCCTCTCAGCATTTCCCCTGTCAAGCCTCAAGGAGTTTTATGCATTTCACTGAGATCACTTCCCATTTTTCTAAACGTCAGAGAATATCGGTCTATTTTACTCAATCTGTCCTCATAGGACAGCCCTCTGAACCCGGGAATCAATCTAGTGCACTATCATTGCATCCCCTCCAAGGCAAGTATATCCTTCCTTAAGTGAGGAGACCAAACTGTAACAGGACTTCAGGTGTGGTCTCACCAAATCCCTATATAATTGCAGCAAGACTTCCTTATACTCAAGCCACCTTTGCAATTTGATGAACATGTAGGTTTTGAATCTAGCTAGGATTCAGTCCCACAGGTGCCCTCATCCTACCAGTACCTCATCTAAGTAATCATGATTTAAACAAGTGCGCTGAGAGCGAGTATTGGCCAAGCTATTTGACTCTGATGGTATGATGAGGCTGATCCAGCTCAGGGTTGCTGGACAGGAACAGGAGAAAGAATTGTGTCCCATTTTTTTGTTTTTACCCCTTTGTAACACAGAACCTGTCATAGCTCCACTGTGCCATTCTGTGGTCAGCTGACCCAGTGCAGAACAGGCTTTGAACGTGGCACGTCCATTGGTCTGTATGGCACGGCCAATTATTACTGTAACCAGCTGAGCATCAGCCTTATCCCTTTGTGTTTTTTCACACTTACAATGAACGTGTTCTTTCAGTCACCTGTCCTCAATGAGTTTGTTCCACCTTTTGGGACCTCATCTTTCTGCAGAGGGTTGCATATCCATCCATTCCTCATTCAGGTGGTGGCAGGTTCTGCAGCAGCTCTGGCTATGTAACCGGGTAGGTGGGCAGACGCCACCTAGGTCACTGCCAGTGTTGTTGTTGGCCCTGTGCTCGGAGGAGCCTGAGGACTACGAATCCCTGTCTGACCATATTGTATATGCACCATTTTCGTAAATCTTTTCTGCACCCTCTCTAAAGCCTTCACATCCTTTTTAAAGTATGTTGTATAGAATTGGACACAATACTCCAGCAGAGGCCGCAGCAGTGATTTATAAATGTTCATCATAGCTTCCTTGATTTTGTACTCTATGCTTCTATTTATAAAGCCCAAGATCCCATGTGCCTTGACATTAATGCTTTTACCAATGCTGTAATCCTTTTGTCTAGGTCCCATCTGGCTGGACAATTTGAATTGCAAGGGTGATGAGGCATCAGTTGCTGCATGTGAATCTAACGGCTGGGGGGTTAATGACTGCAAGCACAGTGAGGATGTTGGGGTTGTCTGCTCCGAGAAGCGACTGGCTGGATTTGAGCACAAAGAAGCCTTTTCTGAACTTCAGGTAGGCTTCAAACCTTCTGCTGCCATCATCTCTTCTCCTGGGCAACCGTGTAGCCCTTTCTGTTTCTTGACCAGCTATATTGAGACTGAGTGCAGTTGACCCATGCAATGAGCCTCAGTGAATCTGCTGGCTATTTGCCGACTATTGGATTTTTGTGCTGATGTGGTAGGTTAGTACTCCAATGAGATTGGCTTGGTGTCTGTTTTGCCAACTCTAGTTGGGTGTAGAACCAGGAACTTTCATTACATGACCTTCTGCCTTGAACTGCCCCACCCCCATACTCCTGCCATCGGCCCATTGTCCAGGCGCACTGCCTCCCCACAGCCAACTGGAAAGGGAATTCTTTGTAACCCGATTCGATTAATCTTGACTGTCTCTTTCCCCCATGTTCAATACTTTCATAACTAATAAATTAAAGTATTCAATGAAAATTTTTTTAAAAATCTCAATTTTGTTTATTCACCCCTATGATTTTGCTCGCAGTGGTGTCCTCGTGATTAATTCCAATTCTGGGCAGACTCCAGGACAATCCTGGAGGGTTGGTAAACCTGCCTGGGTGCAAATATGGGGCTCGATCAACCACATAATGAGTTACTGATCTCAAACAGAGTGACAGAAGTATTGAGAAGACGTCAAGATTTCCAAGAGGAAAAGTCTAAGGCTGTCTTGTCCTGTCCTAGGCTGTTTTCTAGGTTATTGGATGGCCAGAACACAGAGGCCTTAGTAACATGGGCTTGTTGCCTGCCCTCATAGCCTGACGATATGTGCATTCAGCTGCCTGGGACCATCCTGAACAATAGCTGAAGAAAGCCTCCCTGAAAGTCAGTGTGGATTCATACCCAATAGGGGAAGTACAGATATAAGACAGATCCAGGAGAAGTGTAAAGAACAAAACATGGGCCTGTATGCTACTTTTATCTATCACACCAAGGCATTCGATACGGCCAGTTGAAACGGACTTTGAAAGATATTATCTAGACAGGAATTCCCTACCTAAATCTCTCCACCTCTCCGCCTCTCTCTGCTCCTTTAAGATGCTCTTTAAAACCTACCTGTTTGGCCAAGCTATTTGTCACCTGTCGTAATATCTCCTTATGTGGCGCGGTTTCAAGTTGGGACTGATAATACTCCTGTGACATGCCTTGGGATGTTTCATTAGATTAAAGTTGCTTTAGAAATGCAAGTTGTTGTTATAGCACATGGAGAACCTAAAGTAAAGAGGGAAGGTTAAATAATGATCTTAAAATAATTTTGAATACATTTTTGCCAGATATGAGGGGACCACTTACTTCGATCACTGTGTGTAACAATATTGTGAACGCAGTTAGAAAACACCTGCTTGCGACATCAGGTTACAAAGCTAGGGAGGGGCGAGGCCAAGGTGGGATTGGAACACAAGGATGAGTATTTTAAATTTGAGGTGTTGCCAGACTGAGAGCCAGTGTAGCTCAGCGAGCACAGGGGAGATGGGTGAACAGGACTGGTGTGCGTTCGGCTATAGGTAGCAGGGATTAGCTGAAGTTGGCGGACTTTGACTGTGACATGGACAGCACGGAGCCAGACTGCCACGAGCCTCAAGCACTCAAATCATTAGGTTAACAGTTTTATTTTAATGGAGCATATTATTTTCTAAAATAACATTTTGCAAATCCAACTTCAGCAGAAGGTTGGTCAAGTGGAACCCAAGATTGTCGTGACGTACCTAATAAACCCTTCTCAGTGTAATTTGCCTTTTCTTGTCTCATTTCCAACTTCGAGGCCATGCTATAGTTGCGTCTGTTGGGTCTTCACCCCCGTTTCTCAATTCCAGAGCAGTCAAGCCTGCGGAATCTCAGAGTGTGGGGGAGGGAAAAAGAAATGAAAATTTTGCTTTCTTAATATATTTGGACCTTCGGCAAGACAAACTTGTATATTATATAACTGGGAAAGGTGAGAACGAGGAGTTGCTACAGTCTGGCTGGCTGGAAAACACTCTAGTGGATATCTGAAAGCTCCATTTGAGAGACAGAGACAGGTTATATTCAGAGAAAGTATGTCTAAAAGTCTGACAGAGGGGCTTGTGGGCACATTTAGAGGTTGAAAGCTTCATTTTTCTCATATGCAGATGAAGAGAACTTGAGCTGAATGGAGGCAAGAAAGGAGAGGAGCAGTGTAGAGGGAGCTTTACTCTCTATTTAACACTGTGCTTTGCCTGCCCTGGGAGTGTTTGATGGGGACAGTGTAGAGAACATAAGAACATAAGAAATAGGAGCAGGAGTAGGCCATTCAGCCCCTCAAGCCTGCCCCGCCCTTCAATAAGATCATGGCTAATCTGTCCCAGGCCTCAACTCCTCTTTCGGGCCTGCTCCGCATAACCCTCGACTCCCCGAGACTTCAAAAATCTATCTACCTCTTCTTAAATACATTTAGTGACCTAGCCTTTACAACTCTCTTGAGGCAGAGAATTCCAAAGATTCACCACCCTCTGAGAGAAGAAATTCCTTCACATCTCAGTTTTAAATGTGTGACCCCTTATGCTATAATTATGTCCCCTAGTTCGAGATTCCCCCACCAGTGGAAACATATTCTCAATATCTACCCTCTCAAGCCCCCTTAGAATCTTATATGTTTCAATAAGATCACCTCTCATTCCTCTAAACGCCAATGAATAAAGGCATAACCTGTTTAGCCGTTCTTAATAAGACAACTCCTTCATCCCAGGAATCAGCCTAGTGAACCTTTTCTGAACTGCCTCCAATGCTAGTGTACCCTTCCTTAAATATAGGGACCGAAACTGTACGCAGTACTCCAGGTGTGGCCTCACCAACACCCTGTAGAGTTGTAACAGGACTTCCCCATTTTTAAGGTCTAACCCCCTAGCAATAAGGTCAAAATTCCATTTGCCTTCCTAATTACTTGCTGCACCTGCATGCTAAGTTTTTGTGTTTCATGTACAAGAACACCCAGATCCCTCTGTACTGCAATATTTTGTAGTCTTTCTCCATCTAAATAATAATCTGCCTTTTTATTCTTCCTACCAAAGTGGATGACCTCACACTTTCCCACATTGAACTCCATCTGCCAAGTTTTTGCCCACTCACTTAACCTATCTATATCCCTTTGCAGATTCTTTGTGTCCTCATCACAGCATGCCTTCCCACCTATTTTTGTATCATCAGCAAATTTGGATACACTACACTCTGTCCCTTCCTCCAAGTCATGAATATAGTTAGTAAATAGCTGAGGCCCTAGGACCGATCCTTGTAGCACCCCACTAGTTATGGCTTTCCAACCTGAAAAAGACCCATTGATCCCGACTCTCTGCCTTCTGTGTGTTAGCCAATCCTCAATCCATGCCAACACATTACCCACAATACCCTGAGCTCTTATCTTGTGCAATAATCTTTTATGTGGCACGTATTCAAACGCCTTCTGAAAATCCAAATACACTACATCTACCAGTTCCCCTTTATCCACCTGCTTATTACATCCTCAAAGATCTCTAACAAATTTGTCAAACATGATTTCCCTTTCATAAAACCATGCTGACTGTTTGATTGCATTATGTTTTTCTGCCTTAATAATGGAATCTAGCATTTTCCCAATGACTGATGTTAAGCTAACTGGTCTATAGTTTCCTTTTATCTGTCTCCCTCCTTTCTTGAATAGGGGTGTCACATTAGCGGTTTTCCAATCCGCTGGTACCCTACCGGAATCCAGTGAGTTTGGTATATTACTTGCCAATTTACTCTCATAATCAATTTTCCCCCTTTTTATTAGTTTTTTAGTCATCTGCTGCTGGTTTCTAAAAAATTCCCAATCCTCCGGCCTATCACTAGCTTTCGCCGCTTTGTACACCTTTGTTGTTGATTTGATACTCTTAACTTCCTTTGTTGTCCCCGGGTCGTTCATCGTTCTCATCGAGTCCTTCCTTCTGACTGGAATAAGTGTTTGCTGAGTGTTTTGAAATATCTGCTTAGAAGTCTGACATTGCTCATCTACTGACTTCCCCTGTAGTCGATCTTCCCAGCCCGCTTTAGACAACTCTTTCTTCATACCTCTGTAATTGCCCTTGTTTAAGTTGAAGACACTGGTTTGAGACCCGAGTTGCTCACCCTCAAACTGAATTTGAAATTCTCCCATGTTATGATCGCTTCTCCCTAGAAGATCCTTAACTACGAGATCTCTTATTAATCCTACCTCTTAACACAATACCAAATCTAAAATAGCCTGTTCCCGGGTAGGTTCTACAATGTATTGTTTTAAGAAACAATCCCTGATGCACTCTACAAATTTGTCTTCCATGTTACCCTTGCCAATTTGATTTGTCCAGTTTATATGCAGATTAAAATCACCCATGATAATTTCAGTGCCCTTCTTACACGCCTCCATTATTTCCTGATTAATAGCTTGTCCTACAGAGAGGCAACTCCTCGGGGGCCTATAGACCACTCCCACCTGTGGTTTCTTTCCCTTGCTATTCCTTATTTCCACCCAAACTGATTCTACATCACGATCTATATCATTTCTCACAACTGCACTGATCCCTTCTTTTAATAACAAAGCTACCCCACCTCCTTTTTCTTTCTGCCTATTCTTCCGGAACGTTGAATATCCTTGAACGTTGAGATTCCAGTCCTGGTCATCCTGCAACCACGTCTCAGTGATAGCGATCAAATCATATTCATTTATTTCTATCTGTGCCATCAGCTCATCTGCCTTGTTACAAATGCTGCGTGCATTCAGATACACATGCATAAGTTTTGACTTTTTACCATTTTTACCTACTCTGGTTCTAATTTCTGCTGTACTCTTATGCTTGTATTCTCTGTCCCTTCCTGCCACACTCTGATTAATGTATGCCTCTTCACTACCCTGCACCTCTGCTCTCTCATTACTTTTCAACTTTTTAAACTTCCCTTCAATTGAACCCTCCCAATCACTATTTAGTTTAAAGCCTTATCTACAACCCTAGTTATACGATTGGCCAGGACACTGGTCCCAGCGTGGTTCAAGTGAAGCCCATCCCAACAGAACAGCTCTCTCTTTCCCCAGTACTGGTGCCAGTGGCCCATGAATTGGAGCCCATTTCTCCCACACCAATCTTTGAGCCACACGTTTACCTCTCTAATCTTATTTACGCTATGGCAATTTGCATGTGGCTCAGGTAGTAACTGGAGATTATTACCTTTGTGATTCTGCTTTTTAATTTAGCCCCGAGCTGCTCATAGTCCCTCAGCAGAACCTCTTTCCTAGTCCTACCTATGTCATTGGTACTTACGTGGACCACGACAACTGGATCCCCCTCCCACTCCAAATTCCTCTCTAGCCCAGAAGAGATGTCCTTAACCTTGGCACCAGGTAGACAACACAGCCTTCGGGACTTTCTATCTTTGCTGCAGAGAACAGTATCTATTCCCCTAACTATGATATCCCCTATTAATACTACATTTCTATTTTCTCCCCCCACTTGAATGGCACTCTGAATGGTGCTGTGGTCAGTTCGCTCATCCTCCCTGCAGTCTGTTCCCTCGTCCACACCGGGAGCAAGAACCTCGTACTTACTGGATAAGGGCACTGGCTGAGGCTCCTCCAAAGCTAAGTTCTGGATCCTCATACCTGCCTCACTCGCAGTCACACCCTCCTGTCCCTGACCATGGTCCAAATAGAGGGAGCTTTATTCTGTATATAACCTGTGCTTTGCCTGCCCTGGGAGTGTTTGATGGGACAATGTAGAGGGAGCTTTACTCTTTATCTAACCCCATGCTGTACCTGCCCTGGGAGTGTTTGATGGGATAGTTTAGAGGGTGCTTTGAAACATAGAAAATAGGAGCAGGAGTAGGCCATTCGGCCCTTCGAGCCTGCTCCGCCATTCATTATGATCATGCTGATCATCCAACTCAGTAGGCTGTTCCCGCTTTCTCTCCATACCCTTTGATCCCTTTAAACCCAAGAGCTTTATCTAACTCCTTCTTGAAAACATACAATGTTTTGGCCTCAACTGCTTTCTGTGGTAGCGAATTCCACAGGCTCACCACTCTCTGGGTGAAGAAATTTCTCCGCATCTCAGTCCTGAAAGGTTTGCCCTGTATCCAAAGACTATGACCCCTGGTTCTGGACTCCCCCACCATCGGGAACATCCTTCCTGCCAAGGAAGTCTTGTTAGAATTTTTTGGGTTTCCATGAGATCCCACCTCACTCTTTTGAACTCCAGCGAATATAATCCTAACCGACTCAATCTCTCCTCATGCGTCAGTCCTGCCATCCCAGGAATCAGTCTGGTAAACCTTCGCTGCACTCCCTCTACAGCAAGAACATCCTTCCTCCGATAAGGAGACCAAAACTACACCCAATATTCCAGCTGTGTCCTCACCAAGGCCCTGTATAATTGCAGTAAGACATCCCTGCTCCTGTACTCGAATCCTCTCGCTATGAAGGCCAACATACCATTTGCCTTTTTTACCGCCTGTTGCACCTGCACGCTTACCTTCAGCGACTGGTGTATGAGAACACCCAGGTCTCGCTGCATATTTCCACTCTCTCAGTTTATAGCCATTCAGATAATAATCAGCCTTCCTGTTTTTGCTACCAAAGTGGATAACCTCACATTTATCCACATTATACTGCATCTGCCATGCATTAGCCCACTCACTCAACTTGTCCAAATCACCCTGAAGCCTCTCTGCATCCTCCTCACAACTCACCCTCCCACCCAGTTTTGTGTCATCTGCAAATTCTTTGCTCTGTATTTAACCTGTGCTTTGCCTGCCCTCGGAGTGTTGATGGGACAGTGTTGCGGGAGCTTTACTCTGTATTTAACCTGTGTTTTGCCTGAGTTGGGAATGATTAATGCAAACACTACAGTTTATCCCATTCCCCAGCACTGGCATCACATACCTTGAGCACAAAAATAGATTTAAACTGCATTTCATGCATTTGGACTTAAGGATTCTGGGAAACGAACAAACTTGCTAACTTTTCAACTGCTTATAGAGGCAAAATAGAAGGATTGATCAGAAATGTTAATGAATTCCTCCAGTTCTGGCCTGTTGCCCATTCCAGATTGTCTTCGCCCCTCTATTGGCACCCACGCCTTCAGCTGTATAGACCCTAAGCTCCAGACTTTCCTCCCTAAACCTCATTGCTTCTCTGCATCTCTCCTTCTTAAAACCCATCTCTCACCTGTGCCAATATCTCCTTATGTGGTTCGAGTGTCAAAGATTGTCTGATTTATGCTCCTGTGAAACACCTTGGGACATGTTACTATTTTAAAGACGCCATACAAGTGCAAGTTGTTGTTGCTTTCTGTCAACTTTCAGATGAACTGGTGGGAACACACAATGAGTAAGCAAACTTGTGAATTCCCAGGATAAGCCTTTTCCTCAATTACTGGAAGAGAACTTGGGAGCAAAGGACAAATGACACAATGTGTAATTAATTGGAGCGTGTTTGAAGCACAGCAGCTCCATTCATTCGCAATAACGATGGGAAATAGAGTGGAATGTGAGCTGCTGGCTGAGGTCATTTGGTTGGAAAAACACATGCTGACGTCTAGACAATAATAGCTTTCTGAGATAAGGGCAGCGACTTGCCTTGCCTAGTCAGATGAGTCCTCACATTCCTGAGCTCCATACATGGGCAGACAAGGAAGGAGACTCAAATCATCAGTGTCGAAGTTCACTTGATGGAGAAGACGGGGTCGATGCAAATATTGATTTAATAGTTAGGCACGCTAATATGGAATCATAAGAAAACAGCCGAGCAGGTCTGTTCAGCACTTCTTAACTCATCTATTCAGCAATATCCTAAAAAAGCTGCATGGAAGCTTGCATACTGCTTCTTAATTCATTCCAAGGTTTTTGCATCTTCTGTGGGGCATGAGATAAGACATGGGTCACTTTCTAACTTCACGTTACAGGCAGGGAACGCGTAGTGAAAATTCTGCAGGTGTGCTGCTCACCGTAGCCTGACTTTTTATGTTAGTGAACCCACAGTCTTGGCTGACACTCAGTGCAGCACTCCCTCAGTACTGCACTGATCAGAAGTGCCGTCTTTCAGATGAGACGTTAAACTGAGTCCCCGTCTGCCCCTCTCAGATGGGTGTAAAAGATCCCATGGTACTATTTTGAAGGAGAGCAGAGGAGTTCTCCCCAGTGTCCTGGCCAATATTTAGTCCCTCATCCAACATCACTGAAAAACCTTATCTGGTTGTTATCACATGACTGTGGGATCTTGCTGAGTGTAAAATGCCTGCACATTTCCCTACGCTGCAACTACACCTCTAAAGTACTTTATTGGCTGTGAAGCACTTTGGGTTGTCTTGAGGTTGTGAATGGCACCACAGAAATGCCAAGTTGTTTTCGTTCCTCTCTTCCTCCGCTGCAGCTCACACCCTTCACTTTTCCAGCCCTGTTCTGCTTTCCTCTGCTCCCTCCCTTTACTTTATCAATCTCAGAGCCTACAGTCATTGATTTCAATGGGCAGTTCAGGCACAGTGACAAAGGGTCGGGTGGAGAGTGAACTTCCCCCTACACTGCCTCAAACAACGTGCTTCAAGTCCAGCCTCGAAGATTTATCCTCACTGCATCACGGAGGCATTTCCAGGTCCCCACCTACCAAAAGGGGGACTTTTCTTTTGATTGAGGTGCTGTCAATTTATTTTGACCAGTTTGGAACTGAAGTGAGACGCTTGAGCACCCTTACTCAGTCTGGGTTGGGTTGAAGCCAAGTAAATGTTGGGAACCAAAAGCTCCGCCCCCAACCCCAAAGAGGTGCAGGTTTAATGAAAAAGCAAAATGCTGGAAATCTGAAATAAAAACGGAAAATGCAGGAAATACTCAGCAGGTCTGTCAGCACCTGTGCAGTTAACGCTAACTCTGTTTCTCTCTACACAGATGCTGCCAGACCTGCTGAGTGTTTCCAGCATTTTCTGTTTTTATTGCAGGTCTAATGATGTTGGATGAAAGGCAGCTGGTACTGACTGAAACTTGTTTCCAAATTGCTTCCTTTTGAGTTCTTACCCTCTGTTATATTTTTATCTTTGCACCTTGTCCTCCTCTTCAAGAGCACTTGATTGGACCACATCCTTCAGGAGTGTGGAGTGAGGATGGTGTTCGGAACAGACAGCTGTCTGCCACTGCCCAATGCCCTTGTGTTTTAGACTAGAGCCCTCATGTTTGCTAATAGTTGGCCCTGCCCTGTTACCATGGTGACAGATGCAGCTATGATCCTCCATGGACAATGCAAAGAGTGATTGATGAGGGCTTTTTTGATGCTTAATGTGCAGCTGGCAGACAGCTGTGTCCTCTTGGCTTGATCCTGATCCTTAGCCTTTCATAGGATTTTTCAGACGGTTTCATATTGCAGCATTTTAGAGAGAGGATATCGTCTGTGTTACAACTGCAATAAGGTTAGCAAATACATTTGTGGCCCCTTTGTAGTTAGAGATAGACATGGAGCTAAAATGTTCATCAATACTTGGGTTCATACTTTTGGTCCAAATTCAAGCTTTGTTCTCCCTTTTAGCCCCCCCCCACCTCCCCCCACCTCGCTCTACCCTCACGTTTTCTCCATTGATTTCCCTCTGATATCGGTGCCTCATCCTTGTTGTCCCTGTTTTCCTAGCTGATGCCGAGGGTCCAGTTCTACAGGCATTTGTGGTCCTTTAGCACCGCATTCAACTGCCCATTCTTCACATATGAGACCAGACAACGTACTGATGGGTTTCTCCATCACAACAGAACCTGGTCTTTTTATCGTGCCTGGGGATGTTAAAGGTGCTATGTATATGCAAGTTGTTGTTGTGCGTGTCATTTCCCCCTGCAATGTCTACACTCGAGCACTTTCCAGAAGATAGCAATTAAGAGCTGTGACCGTTTTTTTTTTTGGCCTATCTTGGCACATGGACACTCCTGCTGGTTGTTGTGCTTGTACTGCTGCCCTGGCTAAGGTCGGCTGACCCAGCACAGACTAAGGATACATCCTGTGATCTTGCTGTTTGGTAGCAGATGAAATACAGCAGATATCCCCTCTCCGAGGCAGCAGAGAGGCCATTACAAGAGGAATGATAGAGTAGAAAGCTATCTTGGGCAGTATAGCAAGTGCCCGATGGTGAATTGGCAGCCAATCTTCCAACCTTCCCAATATTCTGAAGTTGTTATAGAAGAACATGGGGCATAGTGGGAAGAGACTGATGGTTTTCTATCTGCCATTTTCCTCCACCATCTAAGATTGATTTAAATCCCAGTGTGTTTCAATTTGGTTTTCCACATGCAATACCAGTTCCACTTGCATAGGTAAAATCCAGCCCAATCTGTTTTTAGTGATGTTGGTTGATGGATAAATATTGGCCAGGATACTGGGGTGACCACCCCCGCTCTTCGAAATAGCACCAAGGAATCTTTTATATCCACCTGAGAGGACAGACAAGGCCTTGGTGTAACTCAATACTGCATTGTAACATCAGCCTTTGTTTTGTGGTCAAATGTCTAGAGTACAACTTGAACCCACAACCTTCTGGTTTAGAGGTGAACCACAGTTGACACAATTAAAATTAACATAGATATAACTGGCTGAATTCTGTACCTGCAGCAGGGGTTCCCGACCCCGGGCCGGAAAGCTGGGGAAACCATACCTCAGCCATTTGGGGGAACCCTGCCCCCCCACCCCCCCCCCCACCCCAGCTGCACTTTTTGGTGCTCAGGCAATTAACTGCCTGGCGCTGGGGCTCCCATCTCTTTAAAAGCCGGGAGCCCGCCTCCAACAGCTGCCAGCCAATCGGAGGGCTGGTAGCTATTCCGTCTCTGCAATGCCACTGGGAGCAGTGACCACTGTGTTGGGACTGCTGCAGGCCAGGAGCAGCCAGCACGGAGGAGGCCCTGGAATAAAGGTAGGTTTGTGAGGTTCGTCAGAGCTGGTCAGGTAGCCCTCGGCGGTGGGGTGGGGTGTGGTTGATTCTGAGGGCCTGGGGGCGTCTTTCCGTGAGGGTGGCCCTTGCCACCGGGGTGGGGTGGGCCCTCCATGGGCCACAGAATGTTTGATCAGGGGGCCCCCCCCCAACTCGAGCCGGCAGGGAGGCTGCCAACATTTACTGGGCGGTCTCCTCACATGGCAGCAGGGCCCACCTACCATTGGTAAAATACCAGCGGCGGCGGGAAGAGGCCCTTAATTAGCCACTTAGGGGGCACTCTATCTCCTGCCTTTCCTCACCATTTAATGCCCCTGCCACCTCCAGCCCGTCCAAAAAAGGTTGGTAAAATCCAGTCCAACATGCATTTTTTTTTCACAATTTGTGTCTTGTGTGAACAGGGATCCTTAACGCTCTGTCTGACCTCACAGGGGTGACCCTTGGCCAATCTCCAAACACACATGGCTGCCATTTTGAAAACTGCCTCAGCAGAGATTTCAGCTCAAAAGAATTACTCATACTCATCACATAACTATTTAAGTTTCCACTTAAATGTTTATCTGATGAGGGAATCTTCAGCTGGAATTTAATGATCAGACAGAACCAAATGTAAATAACAAATCATTGCACCATCTTTTACAATTAACTCAATCTTTTCCAGGACTTCAATACTGTAGAAGCTCCCAGTCATCGTTTTCTCCTGTGATCTACATGTTTTTTGAATGCCACGTTTAGCATTGTCTAATCATTAGTTATCTCACCTCTCTTCATTCTTTTTTTCAACCTTGGTGGGAGTCTAGCCCAATAGGCCTGACTCTTCAAATCAGAATCCTCAAAAGAAATAATCAAACACAAAGAAGGCTTTGATGTAAACCAATAACGTATAAGAAATATAACCTAGTGTTATTTTTGGAAAAGTATGCAATGGTCCTCCTGACATCCTGTGTGGTTTCCTATCCTTTGGAATGCTGGAGGGTAGTAAGAGACTGGCACACAACCAAGGCACGGAAAGGTGGAGGCATTCCTGGTGCACTGTTTGCTTGCTTCCATGACGATTTCCCTTGACAATTTGATTGCAGTGTTGACACAAACCTTTAAAGTCTCAGGCCTTTAATTTAAATTAAAAAGATGATAAATAAATCATTACCAGTTAAGCTGGGGATGCAACAGCTGCACCAAAAAGGAGTCACTCGCGTGCTAATCTAATTACTGACGAGATTAGAAGGGTCTTTGATTTTCTCTCATTGACTCCCATTTTTCTTTATTACTTACACTTTTTCATTTCTTTTGGGCTCCGCTTGCACAAAGTTTGAAGTGATCCACTCCCAGGCCTCTGTCACTAGCCCAGGGTACTCTAGTTGTAGGGATCTGCAACTTGGGGTGTTCTATGATTGGTCAGTCCGGTTTTGAATCGCTGTCAGAATTTTATTTTTTATAAAAAAAATTATAAATCACCTGATCAGATTGAAGTCAAGAAAAAAAACCTGCATTTATATAGCACCTTTCATTACCTGAGGACGTCCCAAAGCACTTTACAGCCAATTAAATACTTTCGAAGTGGGGTCACTGTTGTAATGTATGAAATGCGGCAGCCAAATTTGCGCACAGCAAGCTCCCACAAACAGCAATGTGATAATGACCAGATAATCTCTTTTTAATTGAGTTGAGGGATAAATATTGGCCAAGACATCAAACAGCACTGCCCTGTCTTAAAAAGCGTTAAACAATGGTTTGGAGTGTAGTGACTGTTGTTATATAGGAAATGCAGCAACCATTCAAACTAACAAAGAATCCCTTTCTTCCTCCCCAATAACTGCAAAGTGATGAATGTCCAGTTAAACTATTTTTCGGTTGGTGTTGGTAGAGAAATATTGTTTACGATTTCTGGAGAAGACCCTTGCTCTTTCAATAAGGACCTTTAATAGCCATACGTCTCATTGGAAGAATAGCACCTCCCAACAGTGCATCAATTCCCTTGTACTGCACTGGAATGTCAGTGACTGTAGATTGTAAACTGGTCTGTACGGTCCTCTAAACCAGAGGTGAGGGCAATACCAAACCAAGCCAGGCTAAAACTTCATCTTGCCTCTCCCGCCCACACCTTCTCCCTTTTGGATGGTGGGATCTGAAACTCTGGATGACAAATTGAGGGAACAGCATTCGTCCTGTCACCCCTCAGTGATTGTAAACTGCAGTATGCTGATTATTTAACCAAAGCAAAGAGCTGTTGACCACAGTGCTTGACAGCAACAGGAGTGCCTCACAAACCAGTGCTCCACCTGTAATGCTGCACAGGGCTGGCACACCATTCAAAACTCCTATTGTCGTCTTTCTGTCACCAGGGCCGGAACAAGGTGGATGAAGTCCGCATTCGGGCGGTTTTGGCCTCCGCCAGGAGACGCAACCCAATCACTGAAGGAGTCGTGGAAGTTAAATATCAGGGGAGATGGAAACAGGTCTGCGATGCTGGCTGGAGCTTCAACAACAGCAGAGTGGTGTGTGGAATGTTGGGATTCCCAGGAGAGCTTCCAGTGAACATGAGGATCTACAGGTAAGGTCAGGACATTCGCCTGGTGCCGACAACTTACAAAAAACCCTACAGCATGGAAACAGGCCATTCAGCACAACGGGCACATGACAGTGAATTAAACATTAAAATAAAAGCAAAATACTGCGGATGCTGGAAATCTGAAATAAAAACAAGAAATGCTGGAAATACTCAGCAGGTCTGTCAGCATCTGTGGAAAGAGAAGCAGAGTTAACGTTTCGGGTCAGTGACCCTTCTTCAGAACTGACAAATATTAGAAATGTCAAAGGTTATAAGCAAGTGAGGTGGGGGTGGGGCAAGAGATAACAAAGGAGAAGGTGTAGATTGGACAAGGCCACATAGCTGACCAAAAGGTCATGGAGCAAAGGCAAACAATATGTTAATAGTGTGTTGAAAGACAAAGCATTAGTACAAATAGGGTGTTAACGGACTGAAGATTGAACAGCAGCAAGTGCAAACATGAAAAAAAACAGTGGGTAAGCAAACTGAACAAACTAAGATG
Source organism: Heterodontus francisci (assembly GCF_036365525.1). Lineage (NCBI taxonomy): Eukaryota > Metazoa > Chordata > Chondrichthyes > Heterodontiformes > Heterodontidae > Heterodontus > Heterodontus francisci. The sequence continues at coordinate 80,631,870 of NC_090390.1, forward strand.
AAATGAAATAAACATGTAAAAAATGTAAAAAAGATGAAAAAAAGAAAAATTAACTAAAAATAAAAGTAAAATGGGGGGCTGTCATGCTCTGAAATTATTGAACTCAATGTTCAGTCCGGTAGGCTGTAGTGTGCCTAATCGGTAAATGAGATGCTGTTCATTGAGCTTGCGTTGATGTTCACTAGAACACTGCAGAAAGCCCAGGATAGAGATGTGAGCATGAGAGCAGGGGGGTGTGTTGAAATGGCAAGCAACCGGAAGTTCAGGGTCCTGCTTGCAGACTGAGCGGAGGTGTTCCGCAAAGCAGTCACCCAGTCTGCCCAGAAGACAGATTATTATTTGAACGGCGATAGACTGGGAAAGGGGGAGGTGCAGCAAGACCTGGGTGTCCTTGTGCACTAGTTGCTGAAAGTAAGCATGCAGGTGCAGCAGGCAGTTAAGAAGGCGAATGGTATGTTGGCCTTCAAAGCTTGAGGATTCAAGTACACAGGGCGGCACAGTGGCGCAGTGGTTAGCACCGCAGCCTCACAGCTCCAGCGACCCGGGTTCAGTTCTGGGTACTGCCTGTGTGGAGTTTGCAAGTTCTCCCTGTGACCACGTGCTCCTTTTTCCTCCCACGGCCAAAGACTTGCAGTTTGATAGGTAAATTGGCCATTGTAAATTGCCCCTAGTGTAGGTAGATGGTAGGGAATAAGGATTAGTATAAATGGGTGGTTGTTGGTCGGCACAGTCTCGGTGGGCCGAAGGGCCTGTTTCAGTGCAGTATCTCTAAATAAATAAAATACAGGAGCAGGGATGTCTTGCTGCAATTATACAGGGCCTTGGTGAGGCCATATCTGGAGTATTGTGTGCAGTTTTGGTCTCCTTATCTGAGGAAGAATGTTCTTACTATGGAGGGAGTGCAGCTAAGGTTCACCAGACTGGGATGGCAGGACTGACGTATGAGGAGAGATTGAGTCGATTAGGCTGGTATTCGCTAGAGGATAGAAGAATGAGAGGGGATCTCATAGAAACCTACAAAATTCTAACAGGACTGGACAGACTAGATGCAGGAAGGATGTTCCCGAAGGTGGGGGAGTCCAGGACTAGGGATCACAGTCTAAGGATAAGGGGTAAGCCATTTCGGACTGAGATGAGGAGGGATTTCTTCACCCAGAGAGTGGTGAACCTGTGGAATTCTCCACCACAGAACGCAGTTGAGACCAAATCATTAAATGTACTCAAGAAAGAGTTAGATATAGTTTTTAGGGCTGAAGGGATCAAGGGATACGAGGAGAAAGCAGGAACAGGGTACTGGGTTTGGATGATAAGCCATGATCGTATTGAATGGCGGTGCAGGCTCGAAGGGCCGAATGGCTTACTCCTGCTCCTATTTTTCTATGTTTCTAGGATGGCAACAATACTTGGGCAGCCATTCCTCTCAATGTCAGCTGTGACTCAGTTGGTAGCATGCTCATCTCTGAGTCAGGCAGTTGTGGGCTCAAATCCCACTCCGGATGTAAGCACAAAAGTCTTGGCTGGCACTTCAGGGCTGCATTGTCGGAAGTGCCACCTTTTGAATTGAGACGTTAAACCGAGGCTCTGTCTGCCCTCTACTGTGGATGTGAAATATCCCATGGCAGTATTTCAAAGAACAACAGGAGAGTTATCCCCGCAGTCCTGGCCAATGTTTATCTCTCAGTGAGCTTGAAACAAATTATCTGGTCATTCTTATGTTAGTCTTTGTGGGATCTTGCTGTGCGCAAATTGGCTGCTGCATTTCCTTCATTACAATGATGAGTGCACTTCAAAAGTACTTCATTAGCTGTAAAGTACTTTGGGCATTCTGAGGTCATGAAAGGCGCTATATAAATGCAAATCTTTCTTTTCTTTCTCTCTGGCAGTAATGTGTCAGCTGGGGCAGTCAAGGAGTGAATGTTTGCATCTTTGAACTGCAGTCTCAGAAAACCTCATCAATCAGTTGTTTTCCCTTTAATTACTGCCAAGTGGGCAGGAGGAGAAGCAAGTGTGTTTGGATAAACACTGCTAATAATTATTTCATTTGACTGTGTAACTGGTGTGAGGCATGAGGTTTCTGGCCTTGGATGGCGTGTAGTGTTGATTAGGTTCAACATAAACCAGTAAGGGTTCCAGCCCGTGTTTTATAGCTCAATGCCATTTTCCTGGTTTCAGCCCATACTAAATCCTCCATAAAGCCAGATATAGGTGATCGTGGCCTAGATTTATTCGTATTTAATCTAAACCCTAGACCCAGTCCCCATTAATGGCCTTCAGTCCAAACCTAAAGCCTTTCTGCGGTTGCCATAGAAACATTGATGGATTTAGCTGTAACTTTTCATTCCAAGCGAAACATTTCTGTTTCAGAATTAATGGGACAATATGCTTCGTGAATGACTTAATAAAGCTTGATTAATTAGCAAAGATGGAACTTTGAAAATTCAGTGTCAGGATTTGTTTAAAATTATTTTTAGTTTTAAAGGAAACTTCCACATGGTTTAGAAATTGAATGACGTCACTGCTGGAGAAACGGGGACCCCTCTTGTTTATTTTGCACCCTGTGTGTGAGAATCAATGTACTCCCAGAATGGATGCAATGCAGTTAGAGGTAGAGTAAAGCCAACAGTGAGGCACTCCATCAGTACTGCACTGAGGTTTTAGCCTGGATAATGCAGTCTAGTCTCTGGAGTGGAACCTAAACTCAGAATCTTCTGGCTCAGAGCTGAGAGCGTTCCTACCGAGCCACACGTGATACTGTGACAGGAGGCTGGAAGAATTGCCAGGGAAAATTGAGTTCCTAGTCTAGGCTGTTGCACTGCAGTATGCAGGGAGTGCTGCTGCTAATGGAGGTGCTGCCTGAGGATGGAATGTTAATTGATGCCCGTCTGTTCAAATGGACATCAGAGATGCTATAGCACCATGTGAATACAGGTAGAGAACTCTACCTCAACAATGAGCATCAACCCTGGCCTCATTAGAGCTACCCTTTCACCACTGCACTACTGTAATAATTACATTCCCCAAACCTGCCAACCCACAGAATCACAGAATAATACAGTGCAGAAGAGGCCCTTCAGCCCATCGAGTCTGCACCGATGCATTAATGACACCTGACCTGTCTTGCTAATCCCATTTGCCAGCACTTGGCCCATAGCCTTGAATGTTTAAAGGATGTGAGGCAACCTGCATCTACCACCCTCCCAGGCAGGGCATTCCAGACCGTCACCACCCTCTGGGTAAAAAGGTTTTTCCTCAAGTCCCCCTTAAACCTCCTGCCCCTCACCTTAAACTTGTGACCCCTCGTAACTGACCCTTCAACTAAGGGGAACAGCTGCTCCCTATCCACCCTGTCCATGCCCCTCATAATCTTGTACACCTCGATCAGGCCATCCCTCAATCTTCTCTGCTCCAGTGAAAACAACCCAAGCCTATCCAACCTCTCTTCATAGCTTAAATGTTCCATCCCAGGCAACATCCTGGTGAATCGCCTCTGCACCCCCTCCAATGCAATCACATCCTTCCTATAATGTGGCGACCAGAATTGCACACAGTACTCCAGCTGTGGCCTTACCAAAGTTCTATACAACTCCAACATGACCTCCCTGCTTTTGTTATCTATGCCTCGATTGATAAAGGCAAGTGTCCCATATGCCTTTTTCACCACCCTATTAACCTGCCCTTCTGCCTTCAGAGATCTATGGACAAACACGCCAAGGTCCCTTTGTTCCTTGGAACTTCCCAGTGTCAGGCTATTCGTTGAATACTTCCGTGTCACATTACTCCTTCCAAAGTGTATCACCTCACACTTTTCAGCGTTAAATTCCATCTGCCACTTTTCTGCCCATTTGACCATCCCGTCTATATCTTCCTGTAACTCAAGACACTCAACCTCACTGTTAACCACTCGGCCAATCTTTGTGTCATCCACGAACTTACTGATCCTACCCCCAACATAGTCATCTATGTTGTTTATATAAATGACAAACAATAGGGGACCCAGCACAGATCCCTGTGGCACGCCACTGGACACTGGCTTCCAGTCACTAAAACAGCCGTCTGTCATCACTCTGTGTCTCCTACAGCTAAGCCAATTTTGAATCCACCTTATCAAATTACCCTGTATCCAATGTGCATTTGCTTTTTTTTATTTTTTTTTTATTTAGAGATACAGCACTGAAACAGGCCCTTCGGCCCACCGAGTCTGTGCCGACCATCAACCACCCATGTATACTAATCCTACACTAATTCCATATTCTTACCACATCCCCACCTGTCCCTATATTTCCCTACCACCTACCTATACTAGGGGCAATTGCTAATGGCCAATTTACCTATCGACCTGCAAGTCTTTGGCATGTGGGAGGAAACCGGAGCACCCGGAGAAAACCCACGCAGACACAGGGAGAACTTGCAAACTCCACACAGACAGTACCCAGAATTGAACCCAGGTCGCTGGAGCTGTGAGGCTGCAGTGCTAACCACTGCGCCACTGTGCCGCCCTTTCTTGATAAGTCTCCCATGTGGGACCTTGTCAAAGGCTTTGCTGAAATCCATGTAAACTACATCAACTGCACTACCCTCATCTACACACCTGGTCACATGCTCAAAAAATTCAATCAAATTTGTTAAGCATGACCTCCCTCTGACAAAGCCATGCTGACTATTCCTAATCAAATTTTGCCTCTCCAAGTGGAGATAGATTCTCTCCTTCAGAATTTTCTCCCAATAGTTTCCCTACCATTGACGTGAGACTCACTGGTCTCTAGTTCCCTGGCTTATCTCTACAACTGTTCTTAAATAGTGGGACCACATTAGCTGTTCTCCAGTCCTCTGGCACCTCCCCTGTGGCTAGAGAGGAATTAAAAATTCTGTGGGAGTCTTGATTATTTCTCAGATTCTGAGAGGCAAAAAATGGAAGACCCGTGGATATCTAATTATTTATAATGATTCTCAGAAATACATCAAAACATCTTGTACAATTAATTACTTTGAACAACAGCTTGTATTTATATATCAACTTTAAAGTAGTAATAGGTCCCAGGAACATTATCAAACAAAATTTGACACCGATTCACATGAGGAGATATTAGGGCAGGTGATCAAAAGCTTAGTCAAAGAGGTGGGTTTTAAGGAGCGCCTTAAAGGAAGAGAAAGAGGTAGAGAGGTGAAGAGGTTTAGGGAGGGAATTCCAGAGCTCGGGCCCAAGCAGCTGAAGACACGGCCATCAATGATGGAGCAATTAAAATTGGACATGCTCAAGAGGCCAGAATTAGATGAGCACAGAGATCTGGGAGGGTTGTAGGGCTGAAGGAGGATACTGCAATATGGAGGGGTGAGACCATGGAGGGAATTTAAGACAAGGAAGGGGATTTTAAAATCGAGGCATTGGTGAACCAGGACCCCATGTAGGTCACCAAGCACAGGGGTGAATTGGACTTGATGCAAGTTAGGATACAGACAGCAGAGTTTTGGAAGAGTTCAATGTTGTGGGACCACCTTAAGAAGGGATCACCTTAAGAGGCTGTAAGTGAAGGTCACCGGAGGAAGTGATGTCACATCACACATGACTAGTGAGTTGTGGCTGTAGCCCAAAAGAGTAAGATGTGTGTGGGTGTGGCCCCAAATATATATATCTGTTCTAGTTTTAAGTTATAATAAAAGCCCACATCTTCTTTGGATATTACTTGGAGTTCTGTGAATCTTACAATCGTTCACATCCCAAAGGAACAAGTAATATTAAACTCAAATTTATGGAGGCACAGGTTGATGGTCCCCGTGCTTGATGCCCTACTAACAATCTGTGTTAAAATAGTCAGTTGGAGAAGGTGTTAGAGGGTGTTCATTAGCTGTGTAACTGTTGCCAACAAAGAGTCGCACCTCTTGGAGAGTCAGGAGGAGAAAATTTGTGGAAAAATTGGGATGATAGAGCAGAAGTGATACATGGATTGGAAATAGCAACAATAATGCTATTATATTTATACAACATCTTTAACAGTAGAAACATCCAAAGTAAGGTTACTAATCCCTCAGGATTGACTTGGAGTCTCCAGGAATTAAAAATTATTCTCCCTGGCATTGTTGTGAGTGACACAGTAGGCGTTTTTTAAAAAAAAAACTGGCATTTTTCATTTTCTTTGAATACTTTTGTTAATTTGTTACAAAAATATTGGAGATGGGGAAAAGATTTTTTGACTGGGTGGGGTTGTTGAAGGCTGGAGGACAAATGATGAAACCTCCAGGAATATGTCTAACCCTAATCCCAAGGCTCGTCAGAGGTAGGGAGAAACTGAGCTAGGAAGGTAGAGGTTAGGAGTGTGACAGAAAACTAGAAGAGGTGCAGGTTTTAAAGGAGGGCTGACAGAGGTAGAGGGGATAAAAGGTTTAGGGAGGTAATGTCCAAGACAGGGGTCAAGGTGACTGAAAGCTCTGCCAACAATTTTGGGTGAAGTTGGGGGTTTGGGGGGTGTGGGGTAGGCGATACGGAATGCCAGAGTCTGATTAAAGCATAAGTTACGTGATTGTGGCATTCACATCATCACTCAGTTCCTGTGCGATGTGCCATGAAGGACTTCATGGAAAGCATATATTTAAGAATAATAAATGATGAAACCCTAAATCATACCCTAAACTTAAGATACACAAATATATATATAGAAGGGTCAGGTAGCAGGAGAGTTTCAAGCAAATGCCTCAATGCAGTTGAAGATTTTATTGGCTCCTCCTGGAGCTGACTGGCCAAACGGGTCTTGGAATTTGTGTCGAAAACATTTGAGAATTTCCTTTATGCTCTGTTCATGGACAGGTCTACCTTCTACTGTTGTCTCTATTCTAAGCCGTTGAGTCCATCTAACTAAGAGTCAATGCTAGAAAGAACTTGCATTTCTACAGCGTCTTTCATGACAGGACATCCCAAAGTGCTTTACAGCCAAGGAAATATTTTTGAAGGGTAGTCACTGTTGTAATGTAGGAAACGCAGCAGCCAATTTGTGCACAGCAAGCTCCCACAAACAGCAATGTTATAATGATGTTGATTGAAGGATAAATACTGGTGAGAGCTCCCCTCCTCTTCATTGGAATAGTGCTGCAGGATCTTTTACATCCACCTGAGGGGGTAGATGGGGCCTCGGTTTAACAGCTCACTGCACTGTCGGTACCTCTGGCAGTGCAGGGCTCCGTCAGTACTGCTCTGGAGTGTCAGTCTTGATTATGTGCTCAGGTCTCTGGAGTTGGACTTAAACCCACAACCTTCCGAGTCAGAGGCAAGAACACTACCCACTGAGCCACGCTTGACACCATCTGAGTTGTGGGTCCAATGCGGTATGTTCAGCACTGGAACATCGGGGTAGGAGTAGTCCATTCAGCCCCATGAGCCTACTCCCCCACTGTGAGGTCTCCATGTTCTACCTCTGGGTCTATGAGCTCTTCTGAAAAGCTGCTCCTTCAGCCTAGCAGCCTGTTGAAATCAAAATCCAATTCTCTATCTCTGGAACCACCAGCATCTTGGAATTGGAGTCTGGTGCATTTGGCCTCCCATTTGAATAGCAATACAACGAACATAAACATTACCTGCTGCTGTGAATGGGAATTCAACATGCAACCTGACTGAATGGGAATCCAGTCAACTGACCATTAAACTATCAGGTAATATAAATATAAGATGTTCAGTCACTTACAGTCACCAATAAATCCAATAAGCAGTTCAAGAGGGACTTCTTTGCACAGAGAGTGGTTTGAATATGGAACATGTTACCATTGAGGAATAGTTGAGGTGAATGGCATAGATTCATTTAAGGGGAAGCTGGATGAACACATGAGGGAGAAAGGAATAGAAGGTTTTTTTTAATTCATTCATGGGATTTAGGCGTCGTTGGCCAGGCCAGCATTTATTGCCCATCCCTAATTGCCCTTGAGAAGGGCAACTGAGTGGCTTGCTAGGCCATTTCAGAGGGCATGTAAGAGTCAGCCACATTGCTGTGGGTCTGGACTCACATGTAGGTCAGACCAGGTAAGAACAGCAGATTTCCTTCCCTGAAGGACATTAGTGAACCAGATGGGTTTTTACAACAATCGACAATGGTTTCATGGCCATCATTAGACTAGCTTTTTAATTCCAGATTTATTAATTGAATTCAAATTCCACCTTCTGTTGTGGTGGGATTTGAACCCATGTCCCCAGAACAATACCCTGGGTCTCTGGGTTCCTAGTCCTGATAGGCTGAGATGAGGAGGCTTGTGTGGATCACAAACACCAGCATGGAATAGTTGGGCCGAATGGCCTGTTTCTGCACTGTAAATTCTATATAAGGCCCATCTTGCAATTTTCCAATTAGCTTAGATGTGCAAAATAGTGGCGTCCCAGAGGGAGAGAAAATAACACTTTCTAAACTTGTTCTTAGACCTTTTATTGATGTAGTTGAATTGAAGTCTGGTGCTCTGTAACCCCAGCGTAGTCTATCACTCGAGAAGATCACTAAAATATTTTCCCATACAAAATCCTTTACAAGTGCCCTGGTTAAAGAATGTATTATCTACTGCAACTGGCACCTGAACAAACACTGGAACGTCTCCCCCTCCAACCCTCACCGTATTTAGGGTCATCAGTACCATCCTGTATAATGACCCCAGATTGGTTCTACAATTGACGTGCAGTGTTTAAGCAAGGAAAGGGCTTTTGTCCGATCTCCAGATGTGTCACTGAGCCTCTCGGATAGTTTGAATCATTTGTTTGCCTAGGTCTGACGTGTGTGATGTCCTGCTGAATAGATTTTCACACATGGCCAAACAAATCCTTACATGAGGACCATCACGTTTAAGTCATGAGTCATTCCAGAGATTCCACCACCACCCCCCCCCCCCCCCCCCACCACCCCCACTCTTTTTTGTAAAACAGTAACTTTCTTATTTTCTCGGTTGCCAGTTGCTTCTGGAATGCAGTCCAGGAATGTGGTGTTATAGATTCATCCAGTCTCCTGGCAACCTCCGAGAAATGCTTAATTAAACACAAGGATGATTTTGTTTTGCTGGAATGAATTGGGTGCATTTTAGCAATTTTCAAACTCTTTATTTCCCTTTAGTGTGCAGTGACAGTGATGGGTCACCGTCCTTTCTTGTCATTTAATGAACTGCAATCGGGTAATGTGGTTTGTATATATTTTTAAAAGGAAGCTCTGATCTCAAAGCCAGTATTTGATTCAGACTTCTGAGTTAAATGTCAGACTCAGTAAGACCAGGAAAGGTATTGACTCCAGACAGAAGCAGCTTTTTCATAGACCTTTTCATATATAAAGTCATGAGCATATCATCTAGGTTGACACCTGACACTCCTAGTGCAGTACTGAGGGAGTGCTGCATAGTCAGAGGTGCTGTGTTTCAGATCAAACTGTAAGATTTAGGTTCGGGAGCCACAGATTACCCAAAAGAGGTGGTTGAGAACTCATAAGTAATTTTTAAATAGTTTATTAAGATGGATAAGCTAAATAGACAGAATTTGCAGATGACACAAAACTGGGTGGGAGCGTGAGTTGTGAGGAGGATGCAGAGAGGCTTCAGGGTGATTTGGACAAGTTGAGTGAGTGGGCAAATGCATGGCAGATGCAGTATAATGTGGATAAATGTGAGTGTGAGTGTGGATACACTTTGGTAGCAAAACCAGGAAAGCAAATTATTATCTGAACGGCTATAAACTGAGAGAGGGGAATATGCAGCGAGACCTGGGTGTTCTCGTACACAAGTCGCTGAAGGTAAGCATACAGGTCCAACAGGCGGTAAAAAAGGCAAATGGTATGTTGGCCTTCATAGCGAGAGGATTCGAGTACAGGAGCAGGGATATCTTGCTGCAATTATACAGGGCCTTGGTGAGGCCACACCTGGAATATTGTGTGCAGTTTTGGTCTCCTTATCTGAGGAAGGATGTTCTTGCTATAGAGAGAGTGCAGCGAAGGTTTACCAGACTGATTCCTGGGATGGTGGGACTGACGTATGAGGAGATATTGAGTCAGTTAGGATTATATTCGCTGGAGTTCAGAAGAGTGAGTGGGGATCTCATAGAAAACTATAAAATTCTAACAGGACTTGACAGGGTAGATGCAGGAAGGATGTTCCTAATGGTGGGGGAGTCCAGAATCAGGGGTCATAGTCTAAGGATACGGGGTAAACCTTTCAGGACTGAGATGAGGAGAAATTACTTCACCCAGAGAGTGGTGAGCCTGTGGAATTCACTACCACAGAAAGCAGTAGAGGCCAAAACATTGTATGTTTTCAAGAAGGAGTTAGATATAGCTCTTGGGTCTAAAGGGATCAAAGGGTATGGGGCAAAAGCGGGAACAGGTTACTGAGTTGGATGATCAGCCATGATCATAATGAATGGCGGAGCAGGCTCGAAGGGCCGAATGGCCTACTCCTGCCCCTATTTTCTATGTTTCTAAATATACGACCCGTGACATATGACTTTGCAGCTGATTTCTGCAGTTGAAAGGGCAGTTTCTCTCTCTCTCTCTCTCCCTCTCTCTTTCTCTCGCTCTCCCCCTCTGTCCTTTCGCGTTCTCCAGTTAGCCGAAGTGTCAGGAAGCTCTCTATCTTCTGCAAGATGGGGACTGCTGTCTCTGTTCCTCTGAGCATCCATTGATATACCTTATTTCTGGGGGCTGGTAGTTCACCCTATGTCAATCATTTGTTCGAACCCTTTTAACCAGTGAATACAGGGCAGGTACCTGAGGTGTCAGGAGTGGTGACCTACCCCTTGTCCATCACTCTGCCCCCACCAAAGTCACCTTTCACCTTATCTCATGCTTGATATTATTTGTAAATTTCTGCCAGATGCTTGTTTGGAGAGGGTGCATGGCTCCATCTTATCAGCTTTAGGAATGTCTTGTTTCAGAGCTAATGCTTAAGTCATGTCCTTGGCAGAGATAACAGGCCTGCACTGTCCTAGCTGCCTGCTATCAAATATTTCTTAATAAGAGAGAGAACAATAAGAATTTTGTATTATTATGAGAAGTATCATTTGTTAAAGGACTCATTTCTTACAAGACGTTAAAACGAGGCCCCGTCTGCCCTCTCAGGTGGATGTAAAAGATCCCACATCACTGATAGAGAAGGTTAAGAGGTGACTGAATAGAGGTTTACAAGATGATGAGAGGATTTGAAAGAGTAGAGAGAGAAAAATTATTCCCTCTGGCAAGTGGGTCAATAACCAGAGATCATAGATTTTAAATCATTGGCAAAAGGTCTAGAGGAGAGAGGAGGAGAAATTGGCCGGAATTTTACATTGGGTGTGAGGCCACTCCCCAGGCTCTTAATTGGTCTTGGGCGGGACTTCCACCTCCTTGAAGTCTTGCCTAATGGTGCTGCTGGCCAATCAGCGGGCCGGTAGCTCTTAGTCCCAGCAGCGCCACCAGGAGCGATGGCCACTGCTTGGATTACACCCAGCTTCAGGAGGAAGCAGAAGGATAACCTGGGAAAGGAGGTAAGGTTTTGGGGCCTTGCCAGAGACTATCGGCCAGGTCCCAGCAAGGCGGGGGTGTGGGGGAGAGATTGGGTGGTGTTGTGTTTTGGGACTGGTTGAGGCTTCGGGGGTGGCCCTCCATGGGGCACAAGGTAACCGATCAGGAGGGGCCCTGTCCCCCAAGTCCGCAAGAATGCCACCTGGTTTTACCAGGTGGGATTCTTGAGGCCTTTGCGTCCGGCTGCCGAGGGTAAAATACGCTGTGGGAGGAGGCCCTTAAGTGCCAGTTAATTGGCCAATTAAGGGCCTTGACTGTCCTTGGGCAAGTGGGCTGTTTCTCACCACTGCCGCCCCTCGTAAAATTGCAGTGTGAGTGGGCCCCCCACCACCGGCCTGCTTGTCTCGGGGGCATTAAATTCCAGCCATTATTTCACTGAGTTGTCGGGATCTGGGATGCTCGACCTGGAAAGGTGGTTCCATAAACAGTTTTACAAGGGAGTTGGACAGGTGCTTGATGATGAGGAACCTATTTACAGTCAAAAAGCACGGGATGTGGGACGTAGCATGATTTCGCTTTCAAAGTGCCAGGTTTGTAATTTTCAAACTGTTGGGCAGGCCTGAGATGGTACAGTGCCATATTTTTTGTTACTGGTGCTATGAAATGTAGCCCACGCTGCAGAAAGGGGCAGTTTCTGCAGCCCTGGCTTCTATAGAACTGCTTCGTGATTCTTGAGCATGGCTGCGATGGAAGGATTCAGGAGTCAGATCAAGAGGTTGTCGGGGTCCGGACTCATGAGCAGAGGAATGTAGGACATCATCATTTGAATTTTCTGACCAAAATATTTATTGTTTATTCCCTTCCCACCACCCCGTACCCCGATCCAGTAGCAAAGGTCACACTGACTGCAGTCGTGATGAGCAGTTCTAGGGTTTGGTTTCCTTCCTAATGAGGCTGTCATTTCTGTAATGGTGATGGATGAGATCCTGGGGCCTTGGTTCACCGAGGCCATGTTCAATCAATGATACCACTCAACTCACAGCACAGTTCAAAGCGTTCGGTTTTCCTGCTGATGCGGACCACTGAAGTTGCACACCTCATTTATTTTAGTTCCCTTTACAGGCCTGAATAATGCCGAAAAAGGTGTCTTGCCTCCTCACTGGGAAAGGTTACAGGTTCAAATCTGAGCCCTTCTCCATCAGTCACAGTGTGTGCATCCCGAGGGAATATAAATCACTGCCCTGAAAGACCCTGTCATTAATGAGACCACACACAGTGTGTAATCCCCATGCATATAGAATTATATCGAGGCAGAGCAAAGAATTCAAACAACAAGTCCAAGTTTTAGGCCTTTCTTTTTTTTGCGGAGCTGCATTTCTATAGCACCTTTGATGTAGAAAAACGTACCAAGGTGCTTCAGAGGAGCAATTATCAAACACACTCTGACACCGAGCCACATCAGGAGATATTAAGACATGAACAGAAACTTGGTCAAAGAGGTTGGTTTGAGGAGCATCTTCAAAAAGGAGAGGACAGAGAGGTGGAGAGGTCTAGGGTGGGAATTCCAGAGCTTAGGGCCACGACAGCTGAACACACAGTCACCAACGCAGAGCGATGGAAATCAGTGATGAGCAAGCGACCAGAATTGGGGAAGCAGAGACCTTACTTGAAATTGTTGCTCAGTATGTTTTGAAAAAAATTAATTCTGGGCACATGGGCATTGCTGACAAGGCCTGTATTTATTGCCCATCCCTAGCTGTCCTAGAGAAGGTGGTGGTGGGTCTTCTGAAGCCATTGCGGCCCATGTGATGAAGGTACTCCCACAGCGCTGTTGGGTGATGGGCTGCCAGAATTTTAACACAGCGATGATGAAGAAGGGGCTGATACATTTCCAAGTCGAGATGGTGGAGGGGAATTCAATGGTGATGTTGATGCCATGCCTTTCTAAGCAGTGAAAGTCATGGGCTTGAGGTGCTGTTGCTCAAGAATACTTGCCGAGTTGCTGCAGTGTATCCTGTGGATAGTTTCAGCTTAACAAACTCTGCGATCACTCCGCTTACATTCCGAAGCAGTGAAGACAATGGGGGAAACATGATAGGGCTCAAGCAGTTGCTGGAAGATTATAATTGCCTTTTTGGCCAGGTCAGTCCTCTCCAGTGTCGGGATGAAAGATCGGAACAGGCCAGAATACTCAGAAACATGGTTGCCCCCTCTGGTAGCCTTCAGTCGTTCTCTATCTCTTAAACCAGAACATACAAACATACGAATTAGGAGCAGGAGTAGGCCACTCGGCCCCTCGAGCCTGCTCCACCATTCAATAAGATCATGGCTGATCCGATTGCAACCTCGACTCCGCATTCCCGCCTACCCTCAATAACCTTTCACCCCCCCTTGCTTATCAAGAATCTATCTAGCTCTGCCTTAAAAATATTCAAAGATTCTGCTTCCACCGCCTTTTGAGGAAGAGAATTCCAAAGACTCACAACCCTTAGAGAAAAAGTTTCTCTTCATCTCTGTCTTAAATGGGCGACCCCTTATTTTTAAACAGTGACCCCGAGTTCTTGATTCTCCCACAAGGGGAAACATCCTTTCCACATCCACCCTGTCAATACCCATCAGGATCTCATATGTTTCAATCAAGTCACCTCTTACTCTTCTAAACTCCAGTGATACAAGCCTAGCCTGTCCAACCTTTCTTCATAAGACAACCCGCCCATTCCAGGTACTAGTGTAGAAAACCTTCTCTGAACTGCTTCCAACACATTTACATCCTTCCTTAAATAAGGAGACCAGTACTGTACACAGTACTCCAGATGTGGTTTCACCAACGCCCTGTATAATGTGTACTCTGCCGTTTACTGAGCCTGCCCAAATCATTTCTGATTGCTCCAGCCTTGCTAAACTGTCTCGAATCCCAGTGAGCCAGCTCCAGCTTTGCTGTTCTGTCTGATGGCACTCTTAAAAGCCACATGGCTGAAAGATGGTCTTGTAAATTAGTCAGTTAAACGATATGGTCATGCATTAGGTTCCAGTTGAGGGTAGTGGTTTGATTGGATGCCTAGCCTGCTAGCTACATGTTACCGTGGATCTGCTTATGCTGGTTACAGTGCCCTCAAACCCATCATTATCTTCTGATGCTTGTGTTACATTATTGTGGGTGGAAAGACAAGAATTTGGAAGAAGAGTAACTAATGTGCCCACAACAGGGTATAGACTGAGGTGAATAAAATCATAGAGTCGCTACAGTGCAGAAGGAGGCCATTCGGCCCATCAACTTCATGCCGGCTCCCTGTAGAGAAATCCAGTCAGTTCTATTCTCCCGCTCGATCCCTGTCGCCCTGCAAGTTTCTTTCCCTCAAGTGCCCATCCAATTTCTGTTTGAAATCATTGATCGTCTCTGTTTCCACCACCCTCCTCGGCAGTGAGTTCCAGGTGTTTACCACCCGCTGTGGTAAAAATTTCTTCCCCACATCCCGCCCCCCCACCAACGCCCACCCCCACCCCCCCACCGGCATCTCCTGTCCAAAATCTTAAATTTGTGTCTCCTAGTCCTCGTACCATCAGTTAATTCAATCTGTAGGTTCAACGTTTCATGAGGTGCATCAAACTAAGTTAAATTCAGCCTTATTTCAGATTTCCAGAATCCGGTGTATTTTGCTTTTTTGTAGCAAATAAAGAACCATAGACACCTCTTCAAAGGTGAGCAACAACTTTCCAGATGTAGGAAATTTTCAGCCTGTTTACCAAATTTACTAATGTTGGAATGCATGGAATTCTTTCCCAAACTATGGGATCCTACGTCTTATTTGCTGTGGTGACGGGAGAAACAGTTTGTACCCCAGTGAGTTCCTCCGATAGGCTGCCAGAATCAGAAAGGCATTTTTATTTCACATTCTGACTGCTGTGATTGGCATTCATCCCGGAATATCAGAGCCTGATTGAAGGATTCTACAAGGAAACGGTAAAAGGCAGGAAAATAATAATTTGGGTGGAACATTCTGGTCCTTTAAGGGATCCGGTGCTAGGGTCAAGTCAACAAGCTTTTGCAGCTTATTTCTATCTCCCTGAGGTACAAGAGGCACGGTCTTCCAAACCAGCAAGACATCACTCCATGTTGCAATCGAGAACAGAACCTGCAGCTCTGAAATTGCACACTTTAAACTGGAACTGCTGGTTGTATATGCAATCGTACAGCACTCAAGGAGCCCATTCGGCCCATTCTATCTGTTCCGGCTCTTTGAAAGAGCCATCCAATTAGTCCCCCTCCCCTGTTCTTTCCCACACCCCTGCAGATTGTTCTACTTTCACACATCTATCCAATTTCCTTCTGAAAGTTACTATTGAACCTGCTTCTATCTCCCTTAGGCAGTGCATTCCAGATCATCATAACTCACTGCGGGAACAAAATTCTCTTCCTCTCCCCTTTGGTTCTTTTGCCAATTACCTCAAATCTGTGTTCTCCGGTTACTGACACACCTGCTGGTGGAAACAGTTTCTCCCTATCTGCTCGATCAAAACCCTTCATAAATTTGAACACCTCTATTAAATCTCCGCTTAACTTTCTCTGCTCGAAGAAGAGCAACCACAGCTTCTCCGGTCTCTCCACAAACTGAAATGCCTCATTCGAGTAAAATCTCCTCCGCACCCTCTCCAAGGCCTTGATATCCTTCCTAAAATGTGACACCCAGAATTGGACACAGTACTCCAGCTCGGGGCCTAACCTGTAACTTGTTAGCAAAACTTTCTTGTGTATGTACTCTGTGCCTCTATTTATAAAGCCAAGGATACTGTACGTTTTTTTAACGGCCTTGTCAACTTGTCCTGCTACCAGGAAGTGTTTTAGCCCTCATTTATTGACTATACAGTCTACAGTGGCCTATAACTAGAAGTGTCTGGGTCAAGGGATCATTTGAGTGTGGATTGGGATTAATGTTTGTGGGTTCCTCAGCAAAGTGTTTTGCTCATTACGTTCATTCAAAGTAAAGATGCGTGCTTCGATGTGATGGATTGCCGGTAACGAGGGGCAGGATTGGTTACAGTGGTTGCAGTGCTGGACCGGGAGCACAAAAGGTTGTGAGTTCAAATCCTTCCCTGATTGAACTTTGTTTTAATAAATCTGGCCGTTTGTGGGCCAGAAACAATTGGGGTGGGGGGGGGGGGGGTAGTTTTTACCTTCACAAGCTGGGGGCTTCATTATAGAACCTACCTAACTGTTCGACAACGCCTCAATTTTAAAATTCTCCTCTTTGTTTTCAAATTCCTCCATGGCCTCGTCCCTCCCTATCTTTGTAATCTCCTCCAGCGTACAACCCTCTACGATCTCTCCATTCCTCCAATTGTGGCCTTTTGTGCATCCTCGGTTGTAATTGCTCTGCCTTTGGCGGCAGTGCCTTCAGCTGCTGAGGCCCTAAGCTCTGGAATTCTCTCCCTAAACCTCGCCCCTCTTTTAAGACGCTCCTTAAAAACTACCTCATTGACCAAGCTTTTGGTCACTCTTCCTAACAGTGGCTCAGTGTCAGATTTTGTTTGATAATGCTCCAATGAAGCACCTTGGGATGTTTTACAATGTTAAAGGCACTATTTAAATGCAAGTTATTGTTGTCTCATCAAATGCACATGAAAGCTACTGATAAGAAAATGATGGGTTAATTGATGCCCTGCTGTAGCATACGTGTGACCCCAGTCCTCACACAAAGCGGGTAATTTTAAACTTTTGTTGCCAGGCGGGGAAAAGTGTGAAAGTGAATCGGATGCTGGTTTTTACACATTGCCTGATTATTTTCTCGAGTGGGAGTGTAAAACAGGTGTCTGATTGGCTATCATCTGTTCCTTTGTCCAGCAACTCCCCACTATGGGGGTTGACTTTTAAAGCTTGCTGAAGTGGCCTGAGAAACCAGGCAGTCATACGAGCAAAAACTCAGAGCAACATCCTGAGAACAGACATGGTGAAAAGCAGAGCATATCCTTGATGTTCTTAGTCACTTTGCAGATTAAATCGCCTTCTGTGCTCAGCCCAGGCACATCTTGAAAATGTTTTTCTTCTCTATTTTACTCCCTTCTTCACCTGACAGTGCTGGGGTGTGCAGCCCATGTTTTTTTTTTATTATTTGTTTATGGGATGTGGCTGTCATTGGCCAGGCCAGCATTTATTTCCCATCCCTAATTGCCCTTCAGAAGGACTTGACAGGGTAGATGCAGGAAGGATGTTCCCGATGGTGGGGGAGTCCAGAACCAGGGGTCATAGTCTAAGGATACGGGGTAAACCTTTCAGGACTGAGATGAGGAGAAATTGAGGAATGCAATTGAACTCCATGATCTGGGTTAGGGAGGTGGGGGAGAGAACAATCCCATTCCCAATCGTCATTCAGTGATCCCAGCTTGAAATTGCCTGGGGCTTTGAGTGAGGGCTCACCTGTGATGCTGCCTGTGGTTGACCAGCCAGAACTCAGACATTCATTGAGGGATGGTAGGTGAGGGGGCAGTGATACAAGAGGGAATTACTGTGATTCAGTCATATCAGAGCATGAGTTACTGTCTGCAGGTGAGGAAGAAAAGTGCCATCCCAGCATATGCACATTCAAATTAGGAGCAGGAGTAGGCCAGGGCAGGGGGTGGGGGTGTAGGTGGGAGAAAAGCTCAGCTTGAATTACAGAAGGCCTACAGTTTGGAGAAGCTGGGTTTTACAGCCTCGCTATTGAAAGGAGCTGTGATTTTCCTTGGTACATAGTCAATGTCCCTATCAAAATGGCCTAGTACTTTAGCCATGGTTCCCTGTGTCTGCACTGTGAAACATCGAAGCAGCAATATAGGGGAAGAGAATGTTGAAATGTTCTACCCAGTCCAGTTCAGAGGCTGCTCTTGTGCAAAGCCAAAACAGGATGAAATCTTATTTTACCTGGAATGCACTTCAAGTGGCTTCTTGGTGTTTTTAAAAAAAATTCCATTTAGCACACCGTATTCTGTGCTATTTTTAAGGCCTGTTTATTTTGTGGGAGGAGATTAGTATCAGATCTTACCCATAAACAAATCATGCAATACAGGATGAGTTTGGTCAGACTATTCAAGGAGTGAGGAAAAGATCTGGCCAAACATATCAGGAAGGTTCAGCTAAACCTTGAGGGATAACAAACTGATGCAGATACACAACGGATTGGTCAGCATGCGAAAGAGGGATTAATGTTTGAAGCGGAGATCTTTCATGCAGATTTAGAGAGTACCACCACCATCACCTCGTGGGCAATTAGGGATGGGCAATAAATGCTGGCCTGGCCAGCGACGCCCACATCCCATGAAATGAATAATTAAAAAAAACAATTCCCACTCCAGGGTCCGAGCTAGTCAACAGCCTTGAACCAAAGGGACATCAGCCAGGGCTCGAGTCTTTAGCGAGTCTGTTATCTGAATCGTTCTATTCAAATTTCTAGTGCTCAAGACAACTGTCTCCTCACTGCCCTATCCCCAGCATTGTAGTATCCATCAGCACTGCCTCTGATAACTGACCACTCTCCCCGTGCAGTCTTCTGCTGCTCTTGCCAGGAGCAGTGACTTCGGTGAGGATGCAAAAGAACCAAAAGAGAAAACTTGCATTTCTATAGCACCTTTCACAACCTCAGGACTTTGCAAAGTGCCTTACAATCAATGAAGTATTTTTGAAGTTATATGAAGTTCAGTTGCAGATCAGTCATGATCTCATTGAATGGTGTATCAGGCTCGAGGAGCTGAATGGCCTACTCCTGTTCCTGTGCTCCTATGAAGTGTAGTCACTGTTGTGATTGAGAGGGCAGATGAGAATTTTTTTTTTGTATGCAACAAGTTGTTGTGATCTGGAATGCGCTGCCTGAAAGGGCAGTGGAAGCAGATTCAATAGTAACTTTCAAAAGGGAATTGGGTAAATGCTTGAAAAGGAGACATTTGTGGGGTTATGGGGAAAGAACAGAGGAGGAGTGGGATGAATTGGATAGCTGTTCTAAAGCTCCTTACTTCCCACCCTGCTCTTTTTCCAATTATCTTAAATCCATGTTGTCTGGCTATCAATCCTCCCAGCGATAGAAGCAGTTTCTCCCTATTTACACGACCAAAATCTGTCCTAATTGTGAACACCTCTGTTAAATCCACCCTTAACTATCTATGTTTTAAGGAGAACAATCCCAGCTTCTCTAGTTTCTCCATATAACTGAAGTCCCACATCCCTGGTACCATGTTTGGTAAATCTCCGTACCCTTATTATGCCCTTCACACCTTTCCGAAAGTGCGGTGCCCAGAATTGAACACGTTACTCCAGTTGAGGATTAACCAGTGATTGATAAAGGTTTAGCATCACTGCTTTGACCAGGCTTCCATCCACTAGAACTTGTGCAATTCTGTGGAAAGCACAGGTCTCTCATTCACCGGAATATTTTGATACTTTTTTTTTCAAGCAGTCTAGAAATACCAGCTTCCGATCTCCACAGGTGAGAAAAACCACGAGCAAAAACAGAATATTTTAGCGTTCCTTCACCATTATTGGGTTCCCTCCCTTATTTACCCTCCTTATATATAAGATGTAAACAGTTTAGATATTTTGAGTTCTTTGCTGAGTGCCGGGTTGGCTGTGGTTTTTCTCACACTTTTTTTGGCTGCTTGTGTTTCCTACCATCTTAACATTGGCACGTAATTTGACCATTTTGTAATGATTATCACAGCTAAGGAAAAATATCTCTTTTTTTAGGCAAAGGTTATATTTACTAAAACCCTGATTTCATCACGGTAACTGCGTGGGTGGGAGTTAGGAAACTATCCTGAGATTGAGGTCCAGGAGACTTGAACCCTCAACCAACGTCACTGAAACAGAGGCTGGAATTTTCGTGATGGCAGCAGGACCCGAAAGCAGGGTGTGTGGGTGGGCGACCCTGCTTCGGTAGTCAGCAGGTCCAGGGCCACATCTCGTTAGTGGCAGTCAATTAATTAGTATATTGATAAAATGCCAGAGGAGGCGGGAAGAGGTCATTAATTGGTCACTTAAGCTGCTCAATTGAGCTCTGGGTGGAAGGACTGGATGCCACATTCCCCACTGCTGGCAAGATGGCACAGATTTTCTGGTCATTATCTCATTGCTGTTTGTGGGAGCTTGCTGTGCGCAAATGTTTCCTACATTGTAACAGTGGCTACATGTCAAATGTACTTGTTCGGTTGTCAGAATCATTTACAGCACAGAAGGAGGCCGTCCAGCCCATCGAGCGCGTGCCAGCTCTCCCCGGAGCTATTTAGTCAGTCCCACTGCCCTGTTCGATCCCTGTAGCCCTCAAATCTATTTCCTTCAAGTGGTCATTAAATTTCCCTTTGATTTTCTTTTGGTTGTGAAGTGCTTTAGGACGTTCTGAGGTTGTGACAGGCACTATAGAAATGTACGTATTCCTTTCTTTTAGAGACCAACTGGGGTCCAGGTTCAGTCTGTAGTCGGTGAGGACTTAGCTGATCTGAGCCAAGATAGTGGTCAAGTTTCTACAATTGGCCTCAGTACACCAGGCTGACACCACGGGGGAGAATAATTAGCCCGCGTTCCTGTTCCTGATCTCTATCCCATTAGTATTCCTTTGGAATGTCTTAAGTGTTTGGATGATGAGCATGCTGCCGAAGTGTTATGTGAAGCTTTGTAAGCGATAATGCAACAATTTCAGACCAGTGTTCACAAAGAAGTTGGGCTTTGTAGAGAGTTGTGAGTTGTTGTTGACAGAATATTCTAGAAGTGTGGAAATTCTGGCATCGAACAGGACACTTATTCCCAGTAGTTAGAACTGGGGAATTAATGGTCCAAAATGTTAAACAGGAAGTACCGGAACAGGCCAAGTTTGAAGACTGAGATCCTGTGAGGCAGATTCAGACACATGTCCCAGGGTATAATCTATCAGTGTTGTGGGGGTCACCACAGTTTAATATGTTCAACTCCATGCATAAAATAGGGCAGTCATATGGAGGGAAATAGACTGATTATCATTCTGAACCAAACCATTTTTAAAAGCTTCTCTACATTGAGGAATACTGTGCTGTTGAGTCTCCCTTCAGGGAACCAGAGGTCAGGATTCTCTTATTCATTCATGTGGACACTATTGGCAAGGCTAGCATTTATTGCCCTTGAACTGAGTTGTTTGCAAGGCTATATCATGGGCATTTAAGTGTCAGCCCATGTGGACCACCTAAGGACAGGAGATTTCCTTTCCTAAAGGGCACTATTAGACTTGATTTTAATTCCAAACTTTTACTCATTAAACTCAAATTTCACCATCTGCTGTGGTGGGATTTGAACTCATGCCCCTAGGACACTAGGCAGAACCTCTACATTACTCGTCCAGTGACATTACGACTATGCCACTGCTTCCCCCAGGGTTATAGCTAGTAGAATGTTTGCTGACCAACTGTGGCTCCTGATCCAGCAGCACCTCAAATTTCAAATTCTTATCCTTGTTTTCAGATCTCTCCATGACCTCGCCCCCTTCCCTCTCTCTGTATCCTCCAGCCCTGTAACCCTCTGAGATCTCTGCACTCCTCTAATTCTGGTGTCTTGTGCAGCTCTAATTTCCAATGCTCCGACCATTGGTGGCCAAGCCTTTAGCTGAGCCCTGAGCTCTGGAATTCCCTCCCTAAACCTGTCGGCCTCTTTATCAATGCTTCTTCAAACCTACTTCCTTGGCCAAGCTCGTAATCACCTGCGTTAATATCTCTTTATGTGGTTTTTGGTGACAATTTCTTTGTCTGATTACGCTCCTCTGAAGCGCCTTGGGTCGTTTTTCTACGTTAAAAGTGCGACAGAAATGCAAGTTGTTTTTGTACAGTGTGTGCAGTTCTGTGGATGGAAAACACGGGTTTCTTGATCACTGGAATGTTCTGATTTTTTATAAATGACACTCTGAAGGAGTTTTGAAATACCCATCTCCACACTTCAGCAATAACCACGAGCAAAAACAACATATTTTAGAGTTCCTTCACCATTATTGGGTTCCCTCCCTTATTTACCCTCCTTATACAGAAGATGTAAACTGTTTAGATATTTTGAGTTCTTTGCTGAGTGCCGAGTTGGCTGTGGTCTTTTCTCACACTTTTTATAGCTGCTTATGTTTCCTACCATCTTAACATTGGCACGTAATTTGACCATTTTGTAATGATTATCACAACTGAGGAAAAATATCTCTATTTTAGGCAAAGGTTATATTTACTAAAACCCTGATTTTAACCCCTGCCCTCCCGTGCCCGATGAGAATTGAGTGTGCTGCGAGGTTTTACATGATTGCAGTGATATAGTCACCCCCATCCTTGCTGTCTTTGCTCCACCACTATTTCAACAGGCTGGTTCTGACCAGCCTACAAAGATCCTGATTGAAAGTTAAATGTTAGGGTCTGATGGGGTCCTTCAGACCCCAGCTGAATTTTAACCGCAGACCTTGCCTGAACGACTGGCCTCGAAGGACCATCCTTCCCAGAAGGCAAGCCAAATTTATTCTTTAACTGTTTCCATGTGAGTCAGGCGCAGCTGCTGTGAGGCCTCACAGGGTCCAACTCTTGACCACAGTCACCTACCCCCTCCCACCATACTGCCTCGGAGCATTCCTGCAGGTCCCTGGTCATGGCCTTCTGCCACTCACGCCACACTCCCATCCGCTGGCATGACGTCATTGATCTGGGAGTCGGACCTGGTATATTCAAGTGAGGCCTGAGTTAAAATGATAATGACTTCACGTCAGTGAGCAGGTTGAACCTGACATTCACTCTACTGGTTCCACATTTTCCCCTCTTCTCCCTCTCGCCCCTCGTCCCTCGTTCCTCACTTGCCCCCATCCCCCCCTTGTTCCTGTCACCCTTTGTCCCTGACCCCCTTAATCCCTGTCCCCTCTTTCTCCTTGTCCCTCTCTTTCTCCTTGTCCCCCTCTTTTTCCTCATGCCCCTCTCTCTCCTTGTTCTCTCTCTCCCTGTCCCCCTCTCTCTCCCTGTCCCCCTCTTGCTCCCTCTCCCCACTCATTTCTCCTCTCACTCTTGCATGTCCCCACCATCCCTCATTCCCCTCTCATCCCTCATTCCCCCTCACATATTTAAAGCCCTCAGTTTTTGAATCCCCCACAAGTGGAAACATCTTCATTATGTCTACCCCATCGAGTCCCTTCATCATTTTATTGGCCTCTATTAGGCCACCACTTAGCCTTCCCTGATATTTATAACCTCTCAATTCTGATATCATCTTTTTTGCATCTTCCCCAATGCCTCTATATGCTTTTATACAATATTTCCAGAACTGTACCAGTAGTCTAGGTGTGGTCTAACCAACCTTCTATACGTGTGTTTGTTGAAAGTTCTCCACTGCCAGATGGGGAAGAATAACACCAGAAATCATAAAAGCAAAATAGTGCGGATGCTGGAAATCTGAAACAAAAACAAGAAATGCTGGATTCACTCAGCAGGTCTGGCAGCATCTGTGGAAAGAGAAGCAGAGTTAACGTTTCGGGTCAGTGACCCTTCTTCAGAAATCATGATGGTTCAGGGCAACTTTCAATCGAGCACAAGGTGATTTATCTCAGAGCGTGCCCAACAGCTTAGTGGCCTGCCAGGAAGACTGGTTCAGCTCATGAGCTCACTTATGAACAAGTAGATTCTGTAATGGGAAGCAGGAAGGGAGGAAACAAGTGAGTCAAAGACCCTCTATGTCCTCACCAGACCTGCAAATAAAAGTAGGTGGCCGTCCCTTGCTTTCCAGGCCATCACCGGGAATGAAGCATAGGTTTACCTGAATGATATCTGGACTCCAAGGATTAAATTACAATGAGCGATTACACAAACTAAGGTTGCATTCCCTGGAATTTAGAACGTTAAAGGGTGATTTGGCCGAAGTTTTCAAGATATTGAGGGGAACATATAGGGTAGATTGGGAGAAACTATTTCCACTGGCTGGGGAGTCTAGAACTAGGGGACATAGTCAAAACATTGGAGCCAGACCTTTCAGGGGCGAAATTCAGAAACACTTCTACACACTAAGGGTGGTAAAGATTTGGAACTCTCTTCCGCAAATGGCAAATGATGCTGGGTCAATTGTTAGTTTTAAAACTGAGATTGATAGATTTTTGTTAACCACAGGTCTTAGGGGATATGGGGTAAATTTGAGTATATGGAGTAAGGTCGTAGATCAGCAATGGTCTCATTGAATAGCAGAACAGGTTCAAGGGGCTGAATGGCCTCCTCCTGTTCCTGTTCCGATACTGCTTTGTTCTTATCACCTTGTTTAGCCATTGATAGACTTAAGCCTTTAGTCTGCTGATGTGGGCCAGCTGAGAAGTTTACAATCTCCTGCAGCCTCTACACCCAATCTCAGAGAAGGGCTGTGACCAGGAACATCAACCTATATTTAACCACCCTCACCAAACCCTCCCGATGGGCAGAAAGTTTCAGGCGATGGGTTAAAATCCTAAATATCAAGATCCCTTCTCCAACCCTCCATATCTCTGGCCAGGCTGGGGTGATCATCTGCTCCCGGGCGCCCACACACCCTTCTTGCCTCCCCATTTAATATCGAGGTTGCATAATATCTTCATAGCAACCGCTGTGCACATACCTTACACATGTGCAACAAGTTTCGATGCTGCCATCTCTCTCTCAATCTAGCTTCAATATAAAATTTGATGTCTTGGGTTATGGTTATATTGTGAAGATCATGAGATAGGTTTGGTTGAAAAAAGCTGTTTAGTGCATTTGGTCTCAACCTTTTGGCATACTGTCTTCCCATTGCAGCGACCAGCAGTGGTTTGTGTGAGTTCAATGTTATAAGAACATAGGAACCAGGAATACTTGTAGACCAATACATTAAAAGCAAAATACTGCGGATGCTGGAAATCTGAAATAAAAACAAGAAATGCTGGAATCACTCAGCAGGTCTGGCAGCATCTGTGGAAAGAGAAGCAGAGTTAACGTTTCGGGTCAGTGACCCTTCATCGGAACTGACAAATATTAGAAAAGTCACAGGTTATAAGCAAGTGAGGTGGGGGTGGGGCAAGAGATAACACAGGAGGTCTAGATTGGACCAGGCCACATAGCTGACCAAAGGGTCACGGAGCAAAGGCAAACAATATGTTAATGGTGTGTTGAAAGACAAAGCATTAGTACAGGTTAGGTGTAAATACACTGAATATTGAACAGCAGCAAGTG
This sequence comes from Heterodontus francisci, assembly GCF_036365525.1. NCBI lineage: Eukaryota > Metazoa > Chordata > Chondrichthyes > Heterodontiformes > Heterodontidae > Heterodontus > Heterodontus francisci. The sequence continues at coordinate 80,657,468 of NC_090390.1, forward strand.
CAAACCTGAAAAAAAACAGTGGGTAGGCAAACTGAACAAACTAAGATGAAATGAAATAAATGCAAAAAAAAATTGTAAAAAATACTTGTAGACCATATGGGCCCTCGAGCCTTCTCCATATATCCTTTGATTCCCTGAGAGACCAATACTCTGTCTATCTCAGCATTAAATGTATTCAATGATGGAACATTCACACCCTCTGGGGTAGAGAATCCCAAAGCTTCATAACCCTTTGAGAAATTTCTCCTTATCTCAATCCTATATGATCGGCCCTGAGGCTGTGCCCCCCACCCCCACCCCCCCATGTTCTAGATGCCCCAGCCAGGGGCAACAACCTCTCAGTGTCAATCTCCTGTCAATCCCCTTCAGAATCTTGTGTTTCAATGAGATCATCTCTCATTCTTCTAAACACCAGAGAGTATAGATCCAATTTATTCAACCTATCATAACACAGCCCTCTCATTCAAGGAACCAATCTGGTGAACCTTCCCTGTACTGCCTTCAATGCAAGTATATCCTTGCTTAGATATGGAGACCAAAACTGTGCACAGTACTCCAGGTGTGGTCTCACCAAACCCCTGTACAATTGTAGCAAGACATCCTTATTCTTTTCCTCCAACCCCCTTTCCATAAAGGCCAAAATACCATTTGCCTTTCTGCTTGCTTGCTGTACCTGCATACCAACTTTCCGTGTTCCTTGTACAAGAACACCTAAGTCTCTATGAAAATCAACATTTAGAAGTTGCACACCTTCTGAAAAATATTCTATTTTTCTATTCTATTCTTACCACCAAGATGAATAACCTCACATCATGCTCCATCTGTCACCTTGTTGCCCACTCACTTAACCCGTCCATGTCCTTTTGACCTGGTCTTGACTAGACGACCTGCCTACTCATTCCAGATGTTGGTCATGGTGGGTGCAAGGAATCACTTCCTGATATCTGAACTTGCACTTCTGCACGCTTGGGAGGTGGTGGTGGAGTGGTAATGTCACCAGACTAGTAACCCAGAGGCCCAGGCTAATGTTCTGGGGACCATGGGTTCGAATCCCATCACGGCAGATGGTGAAATTTGAATTCATTTAATAAATCTGGAATTAAAATCTAGTTGATTGTTGTAAAAACCCATCTGGTTCAATAATGTCCCTTAGGTGTGGTTGACTCTTAAATGCCCTCTGAAATGGCCTAACAAGCCACTCAGTTCAAAGGTAATTAGGGATGGGCAATAAATGCTGGCATAGCCAGTGGCACTACATCCCATGAACAAATTAAAAAACCATTTCACAACCCTGACCCTGTGCCCTCTTGTCCTGGTGGATCTGAAAGTATGGTTTCAGGTTTACCCTATCCCCTGTTGTATCTTGTCTCTAAGATACCTGAAGAGCCCATGTTTAAGACTGGTTGCACCCTCTGTAAACTTGACTTCATCCAAAACTCTGCCTCCCATACCCTAACTCGCACCAAGCCTATTCACCTATCACCCTCTTGTGCTCACTGACCTACACTACAATCGGTAATGCTTTGATTTTAACATTCTAATCCATGTTTTCAAATCCCTCTATGGCCTTACCCCTCCCTAGCTCTGTAATCTCCCCCAGCCCGACAACCTTCCGAGATATCTCACCTCAGTTTTAATCACTCTGCCATTGGTGGCTGTGCCTTCAGCTGCCTGTGCCCTAAGCTCGGGAATTCCCTCCCTAATCCTTTCACCGTCTTGCTCCTTAAAACCACGTTTTTGGTCATCTGTCCCAATATCTCCTTACGTGGTTTAGTGTCAAATTTTGTTTGATAATATTCCTAGGGAATGTTTTACTATGTCAAGGGCGTTATATAAATGCAGGTTGTTATTTCGTTGACTTGCAGCATAAAATAAACAAGTTATCAGTGAGTTAGGTGCGCAACCACAGAATGCCTGTGTGGTGAACAAAGCATAAAGTCTCATTGGCTATTGATAGTTTCATTATTAGCCATTCACATGTCACTAAGCTTTGAGCCTCCCTAGTTTCTCTCAGGTCTTGACTTCATTCCCAAAGTCAGAAAACTCAGTGGCTGCCTTGCAGGCAAACGTTGCACAGGGGTGGTAGGTTATCGGAGGTAGGTGGAAATGTAGAGTAATCAGTTCAGCCATGAACTTATTGAATGGCGGAGCAGGCTCAAAGGGCCGAGTGGCCTACTCGTCCTAATTTGTATGTTCGTATGTAACTGTTTTTCACACAGCAAGATCCCACAAACATCAATGAGATGAAAAGATCAGTTAATCAGTGATGTTGGCATGAACCTACACCACAAATAACTCTGGTTAGCACTAAGGTATCTAATGTCTGATGCCTGACATCGATGATTGCCTTTGAAATGTTGCTTCCAGGAACAATGTGGATCTGAGCTATTTGAAGCAGCAGGGAATGTCAAGGGGTGAGCGGTGATGAGGAGTTTCATGGGTCTTATCCATCAGTTTAATTGGCAACCCATTTAGTATCAATGGAAGGCCTGGTCCCAGACTATGTTTACTCTACAAAGCAGCTGCTGTGCAGGTTGAGACAAGGCTGAGTCAGAACATTCCTCATGCAGCAGCTGCTTTGGTGTCTCTCCCAGTGGACTGGCCAAGCGGTAAGCAAAGCAAGCTACTTGTCAAATTACAAGAAATGCTGCATCTGTTCATGCCCTCCTTTCCTTTCCATCTCCAAGATTACAAAAGGAACTGACTAAATGTATCCATGGTCAGAGGAGCTGGGAGATACAATGAGAAGATGTGTAGGATGGAGATGTTCTACAGCGAAGAGCGGGCTTGTTGTGGTTCACAGACTTTTTGTTGCTAAACATTCTCCTCCCGTGTTCAATATTTCAGTATCTTTTGCTGCTTCTTAGCAAAAGCTTTGACCATATATTGCACCTTATTTCATCTTTCAAGAGCATCGCCTAGAATGAATTATATTACTGTTAGCCCTTTTGCACACAGCAAGATCCCGCAAACCACATTGAGATGAATGACCAGTTTACCTGGGTTTTTTTCGTCAATGGTGTTAGTTGAGGGAGGAATGTTGGCCAGGTCACTGGGGTCACACTCTGCTCTTTTTCCTTAATAATGCTACTTAGAGGTAGATTTTGAAGCGAGAGAGAGGAGGAGAGGTTTAGGGAGAGAACTCCAGAGCGTAGGGCCAAAAGTTTGTAGTATGACAACAGGAATGCCTGCAGTGACATGAAAGAAAGTCTTGGGGTTGGGTGATTTTAGTCTGCATAAGGCCATCTTATGTGTCCTTGTTATGTGAATGGAAACTGAGAATAAATGGTAACTTTGTTGCCTTAATTGGAGCAATAGCTTCCATAATGAGCCCCAGCCCCAGATATGAGGGAAAGGAATCTCTTGGGATTGTGGGTGGAAGCAAAGAATGGTAGCCCATCCTAATAAAACTTCTGTTCCTGACAGCTTCTCATGGGATGACATGTCGTTAAAATGTGATGAAACTGGAAGGTAGCCGGTGCTTTTTTGGTGCCATCCCAATGGCAGGCCACCTATAATGAAAGAATTTGCATTCCTATAGCACCTTTCATGACTGCTGGACGCCCAAAGCACTTTACAGCCAATGAAGCACTTTTGAACTGAGGTCACTGTTGCAGTACAGGAAACACGGTAGCCAATGTGCACATATGAAGATCCCACAAACAATCACTGATTCTTAGCCTCCATCAGGGACCAGGAGGCTAAGGAAAATTCCAGTCGGTCTCTGACAAAAGGCCTGAATAGGCCTTTAAAGGGCCTTAATTAGCTACTTGACCACCCTGCTGCCTCCCCCCACTTCCCGCTGCCGGGAGAATTGCCCGGAGGCAGCATTGTGCCGGAGAACCGGCATGCCAGCCAGGAATGCAAAATTCTGCCCCCACCCACCTCCATGTTTGCCCCAATTAGGGCCAAAAAAATCCTCCCCCAGATTTCCACTACCCTTTGTATGAAAAAGTGCTTCCTAATTTCCCTGCTGCAAAACAGTCTGGCTCTAATTTTAAGATTCCCCACCAAAGGAAGTAGTTTCTCTCCATCTACTCTGTCGAATTCTTTTATCATTTAAGCACCTTGATCAGATGACCCCTCGATGTTCAGTATTCAGGAAAGTGATGCCCCATTTCCAAGTTAATATTGCTACCTCACTATTGTCTGCTGACTCCCTTGTCAATCTTTACTGGAACATTTATAAAAAATGTCTTTTGTCATTCTTTCCTCACCTCCAATATTTCTGCCCTCCTCCAATAGAATCTTATAGAAATGGCAGAAGCCATTCAGCCCATCATGCCAGTGCTGGCTCTTTGAAAGAGCTATCTAATTAGTCCCACTGCCCTACACTTTCCGCGTAGCCCTTTGCAATAATTTATCTAATTGTGCCTTCCAGGTCGTAACAACTCCCTTTACATAAACAAGTTTGTGTATAGCAAGCTCCCACAGACTGTAATGTGATAATGACCTGATAATATGTTTCAGTGATGTTGACTTTATAGTGACCTTTATAGCCACTCCAGGCGCTGCTCCACACACCACTGACCACCTCCAGGCGCTTACCCATTGTCTCTCGAGATAAGGAGGCCAAAGAAGATGTTGACTTGAGTGATAAATGTTAGCCAGGACACCAGGAGAGCTCCCCAGCTCTTCTTCAAATAACATCATGGGATCTTGCACGTCCAACTGAGAAGGCAGACATGGCCTCATCCGAAGGACGGCGCCTCCGATAGTGCAGCACTCCCTCAGTTACTGCACTGGAATGTCAGGCTAGATTTTTGTGTTAAAGCCTGTGGAGTGGAAATTGAACCCACAACCTTCTGACTCAGAGGCAACCCACAGTTGACACTGTGTTCGATGTAGTTTGGTGACATTACACTGAGAATATAGCTGATTTATTGGGTGTTATGACTATAAGTGAGGTTTCATTGTTATCAGAACTAATTGCATTTTGTTTTTTTTAAAATAATTCTTACTGTCGGTAGCTGAGACTCCAATGATTGGAAACTAATAAACATAAAGTAAAAAAAATTAGGACTGAAATTTGCTGCTAATACAAAAAGAATGGTTTTTGATTGCACTGCAAGTGGCCACATTAATATAGGTAGTGCTTTACTTTAATTCAATGACTTTCCCATCAAAGGGATGCCATAGATTACATACAGATGATCTGCGTGCTTTCTGCTCCATTCTGGAAGATAAAGTGATCCAGAGCTGACCTCTTAACGTTAATTAAAGCCAGTATGTTACTTTCAGAAAGACATAAGCTGACAGCAGGAGGCAAAACAGCAGTGCCAGATTCTGTTCTTGAAGCTAGATTCTGATGGGATCAAGGATACCTCTTTGTGGCAGGCAGGAATTTTACAGGAACAGAATTAGAAGATTTTGTGAGAGTCACCAGTTCCCCTGTTTGTACATGCCCATTGGTGTACTCTACAAAAATGATTGCATGGAGGAGCAGCCAATCCAGTTCACCTACGATGCCTTCCACAGTCAAATAGCTCACCGGCCTGCTAGGCTCACACATGAGGAACAGGAACTTGGGCGAGATTTCCAAGGGAAGCTGATCTCGGTGGAACCACAACTAAGCGAGAGTCAACACCTTCCAGGACATTCAGTGGGAAGAGAAAAAGCGCTAACCTGACTCAGAAGCAGGACAGTTGTGGACAGAAATTACGATACTCTTTGCTTTTTACTACTTTCACGTTGCAAAGGGCAGGATGTATTCCGTCATGGTTATCGGTCTTTGGGAGCTGAGGCTCCTGATGGACAACAGGCATTGGAGACCAGCAACATCAGGTTTTCACACAGCCTTTCGGAAAGTCTGTTCATTCAGAGGTTTGCAGGGCAATGTCCCGTTCGAAACCATTAGTGTGCATCTGGCACTGATTTAACCGAGGCAGGGTATTGGTGGTCTCTCCTTAGTTCAGGGCCTGGCTTACATTAGAGAGAAAGTCTAAAAAGACACTGAGGAGATCACTGTTTATAATTTCTGAGCCTGTGGGAATTAATTTGCAAACAAGGGCGTTTGTTCAGTTGACCCAGTGACACCCAAGTCGCTGGCGCTTTTGGACTGAGTGTTCCTTGTGTTGAGCAACTGTGAGCATTAGAGGGCTGTCAGGGAACTCCGTGTGTGCAGGCACGAATGACATCTAGCAGATCCTATGTTAAACAGTTAGCTTGCTAAATAAATATCGCAGTTGGCTCCTTTGAGAATAGCTGGTCACATTCTCGGTACTTAAGTCTGAATTAATAACGATGGATTGGGGGCTTCAATTTCTCTGTTGAGTGAACACAGATGGCTCCATATAGACAGGCATTGCTGTGCCCGTGTTATATAATATCCCTTTGTGAAGTTATTGTGTTTAAGGGTATAGTGTGTTGCACTGGAATCTTCCTTTTCCCTCACTGAATTTCTTGCTCTTAGGAACAGGAAGCCATTCAGCCCTTTGAGCCTGCTCTGCCATTCAATGACCTCAACTCCATTTACCCACCATGGTTCCATATCCCTTGATACACTCTCCTCTCTTGGTGCTGCTGACTGTCTCTAAGGTATGGTTCCATGGGGACCAGCACTCCTTTGGTACCTCGCCCAAGTGACCATTCTTCGTGCATGAACTTAATGAGTGTCAATGGGCAATTTTACTGTGGCGACCATAACATGTGGGCCCAATGCTGTCTATATTTGTTGTTTGTTGTTTCACCATGATTTTACAGAATGGTAGAACAGGTTCAAAGGGCTGAATGGTCTCCTCCCATCCCTCTGATTCCAGTAGCTGGAATTGGGCAGCAAATAGAGGCTGAGTCACCTGCCTGGCCTTCAGATTCCCGGAGAAGGTCTGTATGGTCTAGTGGTCATAGTACAGAAGAGGAGGAGGAGTAGGTCAGGGGGGATGAGTGGTCTAATCAGTTAGAACTCTCGCTGGGAACTTCCTCTAGGATTCTTCCTTTGGTTGTCCTAACATTGGTGGAAGATCAGTGCAAACTCTGGATTCATGGCCTTTCCACGAACGGTCAGGAGACCCCTGAGGAAATTCCCAGTTTCTTGACAGTTCACCTCTGCTGCCAATTTTGCTGAGTTTGCTCTGTGAACCCATGCTTTGGGCACTAGGCCCGGAATACAACGGGTTGGAAATTATGTCACAGTTGTATAAAGCTCTGGTTAAACCTCATCTGGAGTACTGCGCTCTGTTTTGGATTCTGCATCTCAGGAAGGGTATACTGGTCTAGAGGGATTACAGCAAAATTCACTCGAATGATAACTGGGCTAAAAGGGTTAAAATATGAGGACAGGTTATATAGACCAGGCTGGTATTCCCTGAAGCATAGATTAAGGGGTGAGCTAATTAAAGGAGTTGTTGGGGTAGATAGAGCAAAACAATTTCCTCTGGTGAGGGGAGTCCAGGACAAGGAGGCATAACTTTAAAATTAGAGCTGGGCCGTTCAGGGGTGATGTCAGGAAGCACTTCTTCACACAAAGGGTAGTGGAAATCTGGAACCCTCTCCCCTAAAAAGCTGTTGAGGCTGGGGAGGTCAATTTAAAATGTCAAAAACTGAGATCAATAGACTTTTGTTGGGTAAGGGTATTAGGGGTTAGGAACCAAAGTGCAGTAGATGGAGTTAAAATACAATCTGCCATGTTTTAATTGAATGGCGGAAGAGGCTTGAGGGGCTGAATAGCTCCTATTTAATAGTTCCTATTAAATAGCTCCAAACTCACATTACAAATAGCCAAATAATGTTCTTGAACTTGTTTTTAGGGTTTGATCATAATCCAAGATTGAATGGAAAAGGACCAACTGTTCCATTCAAACTCTGCTAACAAACTCTGTCTCACTGGCACCTGTCTCGCTCTAACCCACTGCTCAACTGATACATTATCAGATATTTGTTAAAGGATTGTGTCTTAATTACATGATATGCAACAATGAGAGGTAATGGAACCCGCATCAAGTTCCGTTCGCCCATCACCCCTGTGCTCACTGATCGACATTAGCTCATCAATGTTGAATTTAAAACTTTCATCCTCATGTACAACTCCCTCCATGGCCTTGCCCCTCCCTATCTCTGTAACCTCCGTCAATGCTCAGAGAACTCAGTAGTCCTCCAATTCTGGCACATCCCCAAATTCCATTCCTCCACTGTTGGCAGTCGTGCCTTCAGCCATCTACGTCCCTCGCTAAACCTCTCCGCCTCGCTCCCTCACTGTCCTCTTCTTAAGACTCTCTTTCAAACCTTTCTCTGACCAACTTTTGGTTGTCTGTCCTAATGTCTCCTTCTTTTCAATTCTCGTCACCCTTGGGCAGGATTTTTCCTGTGCCCCTCAGGCTCAATTGGAAGGGTCAGAAACCCACACTGTGTGGGCAACAGTCACTCAATGTGATTTTCTTGGAGCGACCAATTAATGGCCAGAGGGTGGGCTCGCTGTCTAATTAAGGATGGTGGGCAGACTGTAGAAGCTGGACACCAATAAGAGGCCTCCCAGCTTGGAAGCAGCAGCAGGATGCTATGGCAAGTAAGTGAGGGAGAGAGTGCTTCAAAATGGAGGCGTCCTTTCTCCAACGCTTTCAAAATTGAAATAAAAAATGTTCTTTGTGGGCCACAACTGGTTGGGGGGGGGGGGGTGAGGGGGAGCTGATGGTGGTGGGGGTGGGGGGTGGTGGGTGGGGTGTGGGGTGTGGGTGGGGGTACCCGTCTACAGGACAGCCTGTGGCCAGGAAGTTGAGAGTCTCTCTAAGCTTGCCAGTATTCTGGCACGAGGCCACCTCCAGGCAGCTTAAAGCGGCCCCCGCGGGAACCTGGAAATCCCCAGTCGGCCTCCTTCAGTTGGCCTTAGGTATCCCCTAACGAGCCGAATCAGCTACCCACTGATGAGGGCAGTAGCCCTGCCGTGCCACCCCCAATCCCCCTTTGCTAAAATGGCCCAGGGTGGGATGGAACCCGGGAACTGGCACGCAGGCTGGCGGGGCTATTCTTACTGCCCACCTACCTCCGTTCCATGCCCTTGCGAAGGCTCAAAATCCAGCCCCTTGTGTCTGATTATGCTCCTGTGACGTGCCTAGAGATGTTTTACTGTGTTAAAGACACTATATAAATGCAAGTTGTTGTTGTATTGCTAATCCAATTTGTACCTCGCCGAGCTGGGCTAGAGTTAAACTCATGTGTCAGAAATGGAAATATTACAGTTCTACATCCAGCCTTGTCTCTTTTACTTTTAAAAAAATAAATTATTTCAACAGAAAAGGTCTAAGTTTAATAGGGCTGCAATATATCAAAAAAAAAATACATGTTTTTGGCAGCATCTTATAACTTCTTTAGAGTTTGAAACTACATTATTGAAGTAACACAGACCTTCGATGTGACAACTAAAGGTCAGTGGGTTGTTTTGCTTGTCGCAGAATAATAGGATATTAGCTCTGCCATCGTTCACTGGCTAAACAGTGATAGGTTATTTATGTGGAACAGGAATGAACAGTAGAAGGTTTTTAAAGAGAAATATTTCTGCTACAATTGCCCAGGTGTTCTGAGAGGTGTTCAAGGTGCTGAGGTTTCTTTTGCCAGCTTTCTTTTCCCGACTGTATTGTTTCCTCCCTGGATTGACCCCATGGGAACAATTGTCTTTCCGTCCGTTGCCCAGAGCGAGCTCGGGCAGGGAGTATTGGCAGGCTGTTTGACTGCACAGGGTGCAGAGCCGAACCCAGCACTCTGCTCACACATCATCCACAGACAAGTACCTTCCAGCGAGATTTGAACTCACATTCTCTGGATTATTAGGCTAGGCCTTTAGATTACTAGTCCAATAACATCAATACTACACAACCACACTTTTAACACACAGTGGCAGGCAAAATCTACCCCTGGCCTCCCACTCCCCTCCAAATATGGTTCTCGGTCTCGATTTGGTTGTAAATAATCTTTATTGATTTCAACTCAGTCTTGGCACACTCAACATCTTTAGCAATAGCCATAAAGAAATAAACAATATTTCCTTCCTTTGCTCCAGATTGAGAACAAAGTCTTTGTTGATTCTTTCGTTCTTGTCTCTGTATGAATTGTAAAAGAAAGCTTAAGATCTTTATAGGGCTCTAGTCACGCAAAGCCATCGCTTAAAAGGAGTTTGTTTTTTTACTTTCTTAACTGATCTGTTAAACATTGTGGCATTTTCTTGTGATATAGACTACCTTCCTATCTGGGAGACCACTGGCCCTGATGCACTGTTCCTTGCCAATAAAAGACATTTGCTTGCTGACCAAGCTTCGTCTTGCTAAATGTCTTTCCAAAGAATGAATTCTGGAAATGAGCAACTTGATGATTTTATTATTCTTGACTACAGTACGATTCCACAAGCTATTTATCAATCAAACAAAATCAGAAACTTTAATGATATGAGATTAAAGCCAATGCTAATCCTACGTATGTACATAATAATAGGGTTTCTTACACTCCCCTGTTCATCATGTGTCTAACTCTAATGTTTTGCATCAATGCTCCCTGGTAACATATTAATCTTTAGCATTTTTTGTTACAGGAAGCAGTGGGATCAAAAGATGAAGAACCCTAAAGCCAGGTAACACTTAGTCTATTTTTCAGATGTTACGACCAAGGTGGGCGGAGTGCACTGTTTATTCTAGTCTCACTTCTTCATGTGTCTCAACATATATTTAAATTTTCCCACTTACCGATACGGTCAATCATAGACTCTATTTTTCTCCAGAATAAAACGCACCAATCGGGTTTCTTTAATAAACAACAAAATTATCAGTTTATTATAAAACAAGTCATAACCAATAATGAAGTGAAACATACACACAAATCAAAATATTTAAGCCCCTTATTTATCTTAGCCCCCCCCACACACACATACATACATACATACATACATACATACATACACTGGTTAACCAGAAAAATAAAAGGGATTTTGTTTATAGCACTGTTAAAAAGAAAACAGAATAAAAACCCACTTAGGCTGAATACTTGCTCATACTTGAAAAAAATTGGAATGGAACAATGTCCTTTGTTTTGGTTTGGGGTCCTAAATGCATATAGACGGCTGTCACTGGGATCTTCCGAGAATAGTTCTTTCCAGGCGATGTTGAAGATCAGTTTGGGTAGGCTTTCCAAGAAATGCCTCTACAGAGGCTTCAGGTAGGTCTTACAGCAGAAATGCGGCAACAAGAGTTTCAGTTCCCACACATTCAATATGCAGGGTTTCTTCAATTATACAGAGTTTCTTCAAATACAGGAGGGAATAGGAATCTGACACACTTTATGCAGGGTTTCTTTTCAAGAGAGGGAGAGCAAGCTGGGTCTTCTTGGTAGGCAAAACCCAACAGTCTTTTGCAACAATTCAAACTGAAACAAAAAACACTCCAGAAGTCAAGCCTCCTGACTTCTATAAATCTTGGCCTGTCACTTCTTGGTAAACATCTCCCCAAGTCAAAAACAATCCCTGTTGGCTGATTATCCACAGACAGGTGCCTTCCAGTAAGACTTGTTTACAAGCTAAATCCAGGCACCTTCTGGTGACTAATTTAAAAAAAACACACAAAGCTCAGCATCTCTTCAAGATTCCAGATGAATCAGTGTCCATAATTCAAATATAAGTCTTTAAAACATATTTTACAAAAATGTTGCAGCACTCTCGTAACACAGACACATCAAACATTTTCTTTGAACAGCAGGTGACCTGAAAGCCCTCTCTATGACCTTCTTGCATGGTGAATTAATTTAGCATTGACAGCCAAGCCAAAGGCCTTTTTTATGAGACTTATGAGGAAACAGAAGGTTTGCATTAGTTTAGATCTAAACGCTAAAAGTTTGGAGCGAAAGAACAGTTATTACTTGCTAATATTTGTGAAGAATGTTTCCTGTAAACTGCCGTTGTGCCAGTTACTGCTGTGCAAACACTGGTGACCCTCTGCCTCCTCACTCAGGAGGATATTCTTCATCTGTGACTCTTGGTAACATGTATGTAGTGGGCTATTCTGCCAAATCTGGTTGAATGTATGCTCCTGCCATTTGGTTGACTGACACGTCCTTCCTCATGGCACACGCCTTTTCCCTCCAATTGAAAAGAGAATAGACTCTTCATTAGCCAACTGGATTATTCTTGACAGTCAAATAGCCATTTCCCCCGATCCAGCTTCCATAGTTTTTACAACCAATAAACTAAATTATTCAAAAAAAAACAATTTTGTAATGATCTTTTCATTTTTCTTCTGGGTATTGCTTACAGTACTGGCCTAGAGACTAATCTTTAATTCCTGGAGACTCCCAGCCTGTTGTGGAGGGTTGGCACCCTAGTGATGTTACATATGCTCCAAATACTATCCACACTCAACATAGGTTCACTTTTCAGCAAGATGCTCAGGAGCAGGGGCCCTGATGGTTGTCCGTCTTTTGCCGAGCAACACTGAAACCAATCATAGTACCCCACCCCAACAACTCCAACCCAGATCCAGACCAAGCGTCCCGGGTTGCCATGACTTGGTATCGCACTGCATCAGGTGACGTTCCCAACCACATCACTCTTTTTATGATACGGGGCAGTGCAGACTTACAGTGGCCATGTTGGCATTGGCCTGACTTGCCGGCTATGCACGGTGGTCGCTGGAACCTGGCGCCAGAGATGTGGGTTGTAGGAGGGCGAGTTAAACTGTCTCCCTCCCATCTCTGTTCACAACAGAAAAGTTTGTTCAGTCAGGGCGGGAGTGTATCCCATTAGAGATACTGTGAACGGGACTAAAGAAAACAAGGGGAGAATAACTGCCCAAAATAGGCAGTGAAGGCAGGTTTGTAATTGGCTTCTATGGTGGTATATAGGTGGCTGTCCTGGGATAATCCAGGATGGTGTAAGTGGGACGCAGTTTGTGTGCAGGAGGTGGGAGGGTTTAAATGGGGTGCAGGAACATGGGCCAGTAATTGGGCTACAGTAAGAGGGTGCAGTAAGTGGGAACTGTATTTGTCATTCTCTGTCTCTATTTTATGTTTGAAAGGCTGTACTCAGCCACCAGGAAGAAGAGCTTCTGGATCCACAAGATGTCATGTGATGGCATCGAGTCGCATCTAACCGAGTGCAAGATCCAGGTCTCCGCTGGGAAAAAGCGGCACCCCTGTGAGAATGGGATGCACGCAGTGATAAGTTGTGTTGCGGGGCCCGCGTTCACACAGGGAAGCGCGAATCGATTCAGGAAGGCCTATCAAGCCGAGGTAAAATGGAAATTCCTGCAGCCGGATGATTAGGGCTATTAACGGGGCCAGACTGATTCCTGGGATGGCGGGACTGACGTATGAGGAGAGACTGAGTCGGTTAGGATTATATTCGCTGGAGTTCAGAAGAGCGAGGGGGGATCTCATAGAAACTTATAAAATTCTAGCAGGACTTGACAGGGTAGATGCAGGAAGGATGTTCCCGATGGTGGGGGAGTCCAGAACCAGGGGTCATAGTCTAAGGATACGGGGTAAACCTTTCAGGACTGAGATGAGGAGAAATTTCTTCACCCAGAGAGTGGTGAGCCTATGGAATTCGCACAGAAAACAGTTGAGGCCAAAACATTGCATGTTTTCAAGAAGGAGTTAGATATAGCTCTTGGGTCTAAAGGGATCAAAGAGTATGGGACGAAAGAGGGAACAGGTTACTGAGTTGGATGATCAGCCATGATGATAATGAATGGCGGAGCAGGCTCGAAGGGCCGATTGGTCTACTCCTGCTCCTATTTTCTATGTTTCTATGACAGATCTCCTGTGGCGTTGCTCACATGGAAAGCCTTTGTATATTGGGGATCGGTGAGTGCAGGTTGATCTGAACTTCTGATGTGAACTACCTGCCTGAATTAAGGAAACCCTATCGCCATGTATGGAGTACAGTTGCAATTTTAGTTCCAACCTGGCCTGTCCCTTTTGAGGAGGTGATCCAAATAGATACATACTGGTTAATTCCAGCCTCTGGATCACTGATGGTTTGATCTGCACTCATGCTGTGGCCCCGTACTGAATTTCAGGTCCTTAGTTTTCACCTACCCCTAAAACCATGTTCCTATTCCCAACCAGATAACTGTCCAGTTCCTTATTGTTCAACAATTCAACTACAGCTATATTTTACTGGGAATCTGTTCCAAAATGCCACTATCTTTTTGGGGGAAATGTTTACTTCAAACCCTACATTACAACAGTGATCACACCTCCTGAGATCATGAAAGGCACAATATAAATGCAAGTCCTTTCCTTTGCTCCTTCCTTTTCTTTTCTTTCTTTCGCTTTGCTTTATGCTGAATTTCAGACTTGCATCAGCTCATTCTGTGTTCATAATCTAAAGACGTTTTCCGATTGCCTCCCTGCTTTTGGGAGATATGCCCAGCCCACCCTCCCCATATTACTTTCTACCTGGTGCTGCAGACTGGGCAGAAAATGAAAGTTCACAAGGTCCTTGATAAAGAACAAGGCAAGTTGGCCGACTTCCATTTCTAAATGCAGCCAACAGCTAGAAGCCCCTTGGGTCACTTACACATTAGCCCGACTGCCTAGAGTGCTACTTGCATGGAGGCTATATGGAAAAAGCAGACGTGGGCAGTCACACGCCTCAACAGAGGCTGTCGACTTTCAGTCTATAATTAAACCAAACCAAAAATTGCTCCTTTTTAAAAAAAAATTAAAAATAACATCCATTCAAAAGCATAAAAGCCCATGTGACATCATAGCAGCAAACTTGGCAGATGAACTTTTACTGATCTCGCTGAGTTTGGTAAGAATAATTTTTGCGTTTTGTAGCCAGAATTAATTTTGTAACAGATGGAGGAATGTAATACAAGTTTGTTTTTTTTTTTGGCCAATTCCCTCTTGCCAATTCTTGAAAATTCTCCCCGCGAACTGAATGCTGTTAGCTGGAAGCTGCACTGTCAGTGCTGAGAATGGGAGATTTCCATCTGTTTGTTCTCCTGCTTGTTTGTGATTCAATGGGGCACAGAATGCCCCAGTGCTGCGTGTAAAGTTGCTCAGTTAGACCATGCCACTTATGGACGGGCATAATGCGAGGATAGGCGTGAGGATTATCTTCTCCCCGTGGTAGCTCCAGCTGCTGCCTTAGTTTTCATTCAGCAGTAACACCTATCGGGAAGGGTTGATCAGGCTGGGGCTGTTTTCTCTAGAAAAGAGAAGGCTGTAGGGTGACCTGATAGAGGTCTTCAAGATTATGAAAGGGTTTAATAGGGTAGATGTAGAGAAGATGTTTCCACTTCTGGGCAAGACCAGAACTAGAGGTCATAAATATAAGATAGTCACTAATAAATCTACTAAGGAATTGAGGAGAAACTTCTTCATCCAGACTGTAGGTAGAATGTGGAACTCGGGAGACAGAAGTGTAGTGGTAATGTCGCTAGGCTAATATTCCAGAGACTATGCTAATACTCTAGGGATGTGGGTTCAAATCCCACCACAGCTGGTGGAATTTAAACTCAATTAATAAATAAAAATCTGGAATTGAAAGCTGGTTTCAGTAATGGTGCCATGAAGCTGTCATCGATTGTAATAAAAACCCATCTGGTTCACTAATGTCCTTTTAGGGAAGGAAATCTGCTGTCCTTACCTGGTCTGGCCTACATATGACTCCAGACCCTCAGCAATGTGGATGACTCTTAACTGCCCTCTAACATGGCTTAGCAAGCCATTCAGTTGTACAAAAGCTGATGGACTGCAGCGATTCAAGAAGGTGGCTCACCACCACCTTCTCAAGGGCATTTTGTGATGGGCAATAAATGCTGGACTTGCCAGTGATACCAACATGCCATGAAATGAATCACTCACTACCACAGGGAGTAGTTGAGGTGAATAGTATAGATGCATTTACAGGGAAGCTAGATAAGCACACGAGGGAGAAACAAATAGGATATGGTGATGGGATGACATGAGGAGGATGAATATGTTGTGCTGAATGGCCTGTTTCTAAGCATTTACTTTGTAATTCAGGGAAATGTAATAGAAGCAAGGCACTGGCTGACCTGGGCTCAAATGCATCCCAGATTGGGGTGGGTGAGGTGTGCAATGCCGACAAACTTTTTCCACTTAATCAGAAGGGCCAGCCGTGGCTCAGTGACTCTTCCCTCTAAGTCAGAAGGTTGTGGCTTCAAGTCCCACTCCAGAGATTTGAGAAGACAAATCTAGCCTGACACTCCCAGTGCAGTGCTGAGGGAGTGATGCATTGTCAGTGGTGCTGTTTTTGGCCGAGACATTAAATCAAGGCCTCCTCTGCCCTTTATGATGGACGTAAAATATCCCGTGGCACTGGTTTGAAGAAGAGCGGGGGAGTTACCCCCAGTGTCCTGTCCAATATTTATCCCTCAATCAACATCACAAAAATTGAAGATGACCTGGTCAGTATCTCATTGTGGGATCCTGCTGTGCACAAATTGGATGCCATGTTTCCAAGAGTGACTGTACTTCAAAAAACTTAATTGGCTGTCAAGCACTTTGGGACATCCCCAGGCCGTGCAGGGCGCTATAGAAATGCAAGTTCTTTCTTTCTTTAACTGACATAATGACAAAGTATTTTGCATTAAAATTAAAGGATGCTCTGATGATGTTTAAGCTGACAATGAGCATTTCATGATTTATTTAACTTCTTTTTCTTAGCAACCTCTCGTGCGGCTGAAGGGTGGAGCGCAGACCGGTGAAGGGAGGGTGGAAGTCCTGAAAAACGGAAAATGGGGAACTGTCTGTGACGACCGATGGAACCTTCTTTCCGCCAGCGTCGTGTGTCGTGAGTTGGGTTACGGCACCGCACGGGAGGCATTAACTGGAGCGCGGCTTGGACAAGGTCAGTAGTACGTGGTGCGTAGGGAGGGGGATGGGTCAACAACTGTCCTACATTGACTACCGTTCCAGCAGCCCTTCGCATTTACAATTCTCATCTTTGTTTCAAATCCCTCCACAGCCTCGCTTCTCCCTATCTCTGTAACATCTGCCAACCCTACAACCCTCCAAGATGGAATCATAGAATGAGCCAGCACAAAGGAAGGCAATTCTGCCCATCATTCCTGTGCCAGCTCTTTGGTAGAACTATCCAGTCCCCTAATCCTTCCCTCCTCTTTATCTCTCTTCCTTTAAAGCACTCCTGAAACCTCTTGGACCAGGTTTTTGGTCACCTGCATCTAATACCACCTTATGTGGTGCAGTGTCAAAAGTTTTGTTTGATAATCACTCCTGCAAAGCGGGGCAGTGCAATTTAAATGCAATTTGTTGTTGTTGTTCATTTAAACCGGATTAACCTGCTTCCAGCGGTCAATAAACAAACAAATTCCATAATGGCACTCATCAAAGTGGAGGGTGCCCATGCTGGAGAGCAGATTGCTTTGCATGAGAAATAATCTTCAGAAAATAGAGCTTCAAAGAGGCCATTCAGCCCATCTAAGTCTATTCCTTCCATAGAACGTGGACAATCTACTTCATCAGGGACTCTATCCAGCGCTTAACTTCCTGAGGAAAATGTCTCCCTGAGCCCCCAAAGCAAATGAAGCTAGGCTCCAGAATATCCATCCCCACATCTCAATTTTTTGTTAACCTTGATGGCTTTCCACAGGTAACTTACCCTTGGACCCACCAGCACAGGAACTGATTATTTTATCATTTCGGTCCACAGTTATCTTTATATTTTCAGTCTAATTGCTAACCAGTTATGTTTATAAAGAGTTAATCACCTCAATTACAGCAGAGGGTTGGATGCAGAATAAACTTTCTTTTAGAAGAAAGTTAGAGAGAAAGACTTGCATTTATATAGCCCCTTCCATGACCTCAAGACGTTCCAATGCATTTTGCAGTCAATGAAGTACTTTTGAAGTGCAGTCATTGTTGTAATATAGGAAAAGTGGCAACCAATTTGCACATGGCAAGCTCCCACAAACAGCAATCTAATAACATCTAAATCTTCTCCACTTGTCAACTTTCTGTTTCCCTTGACTGAACTGGTGGTTTAGTAACATTTTGCACTGAATTATGGTCAGTTTTACAGTGTGCTCATACCTACCAAGAATTGGACGTGACTCCCCTGGGCTCATTTTTTGTAGGACCCTTACAGTGTTTAAGAAAGGGGGAACATTCCCCACCCCCCCCCCCCCCATCCTCCATCATTCAGGGTGGAATCCAGACCCAGATGTCTAGGAGTGAAAGAACAGTGTGCTGACTCTGAACACAACCCAGTTCCAAAGGGTTGCAACTATGTTGTGTAGGTGTAAATTTGAGGTTGACTGAGGACAGTTAAAGACAGCATGTGTCCCACAGAATCAAAACAGAAAATCCGCAACAAGCAGTTCAATCGTGGGGCATGATTGGCAGCTGTGGAAGCGTTAACCTCTTGCCCAATGCAGATCCTCTCTCTGCATCTCAATAGACATGCTATGTTGTATTTGAATATTGTGGGTGGTCGTGAAGGAGATGGTAGTTACATTAGACAGTCAGTAGAGGTCTGCCTAACCTTTCATACCGACTTCATGGACCCTTAGTATATTTTTATTTATTTTCATTCATGGGATATGGGTGTCATGGGCAAGGTCAGCATTTATTGCCTATCCCTAGTTACCCTGAGAAAGTTTGAGACAATTAAGGGCTTGCTAGGCCACTTCAGAGAGCTGTTGAAAGTCTCACATTAGTGTGGGACTGGAGTCACATATAAACCCAACTCACATAAGGACGGCAGATTTCCTTCCCTATAAAACCAGTTGGGTGGGTGAAATCAACGGAGATTATCATGGTCAGTGGTTCTCTGACATCTTCTATTTTGTTCTTCCTAAATTCTAAATGAGCAATGGGATAATGACCAGATAATTTGATTTTAATGATATTGGTTGAGGGATAAATATTGTCCAGGACACCAGGAAGAACCCCCGGCTCAAATAGCATCATGGGATTGTTCACGCACCCCCCCCCCCACCCCCCCCCCCCAACCTCCCCCCACCCGAGAGAGCAGACAGGAACTCGGTTTCATGTCTCTTCCAAAAGATGGCATCTCTGACAGTGCAGTACTCCCTCAGTACTAGGTTTTGTGCTAAACTCTCTCAAGACCTTGCCCCTTCACCTGTGTTTCTCAAAGAAACTGTTCCGAGTCAATGAACGCTGCCTCTGTAGTTGCTCCAGATATCCCTTCATGGGAAGGACCTTCACCTGTGTGTAGCATGTTAATATTCATCTCACACTGTCTGTTATCACCCTTTAGTGCAAGCAAACACAATAACGAGGACATGCACTTTACTATTATTTTTTGAAACAGTGAGGTCACTGAATTGGAAACCTTCACATGTTGTTCCGCACACTGCTGCTTCTAGTTAGGGTGGATACCTCTGTGGCGTTTTTATAAACTGCTTATTGAAAGTATGGGAAAACATTTCCTGGGGATCTCTACATGTTTTAGGTTTCCAAAGCAAATAACATGTTGGGTTCTCTGTGGCAGGAAGTATTCAAATAGCAGACGGGTCTGATGGTATCATGGATTACCGATGGTATGGATTACTGATGGAAGCAGGATAGGAATTATCAGCCAGAGAAGAACATTATTCACATGGAAATTATTTATACATAAAACTTACTTCATTTAAAACACTTTAAAGGATTTTTTAAAATCTTAGTTTTTCTCCCCAGATCTCCTGAGGTTGGGATACAGTTCTCTTGGTGCTGGAAATCCTTTGCTATCGCACCTATAGTGGGTGGTCATTCTTCATTCGTGATTCATGGCAGCTATCGCCTTCTTCCTGTTCCTTCTACCATGGGTCATTGAGCACTGAGTCTGAACCAAAGTCTCATTGCCAAGGAATGAAGCTGATTTTACCATCTCCAACCCTGGCTTAGCTGGGGTTAACTTACTCAGAATAGGGTCCAGTTTGGCACCTTCTTGGCTTATGTGACTCATTACCACACCCCACAATGCACTTACCCAGTGCATTACCAAGCATTGTGATATCATCGAAAGGGGCACAGGAACAAAAGTGGGTAATTCAGCCCATCAGGGGTGCTCTGCCATTTTGCTACCATGGCAGGTTTATCCTTTAATCCCAGTTTCTCCACATCCCTTAATGACCAGACTTCCCATGGATCTATTCCCCTCAGTTAAGAAAGAACTTGCATTTCTATAGCATCTCTCAAGTCCTCAAGACATATCAAAGCACTTTACAAGCAATTGAGTACTTTTGAAGTTTAGTCACTGTTGCAGAGTAGGAAACACGGCAGCCAATTTGTGCACAGCAAGCTCCCAAAGACAGTTATGACACGATGACCAGATAATCTGTTTTAGTGACGTTGGTTGAGGGATAAATATTGGCCACAAAAAAGGGTGAACGCCCCTGCATTTCATCGGAATAGTTCCATTGAATTATTTATGTCCATCTGAGAGAGCCGATGGTGCTTCGGTTAACGTCTCATTATTAAAGGGCACTTCCAACAGTGCAGCACTCCCCCAGTACTGCACTAGGAGCAACAGTATCGATTTTATTTTCAAGGCCTGGAGCAGAACTTGGACCTGTGACCTTCTGATACAAAGCAAGAGTGCTCTCCACTGAGCCATAGCTGACACTGTTAACTTTGCATCTATGATTTCCAGGGAAATCCTTCGTGTGAAGGAGATTTTCTTTTGGTTTGCTTTTCATTGACATTTCCAGTTCTAAGATCACGGGGTAAATTCACCGGACCCGGGAGCTACACCCGAAATGGGCGCAGGTCAGAGAGAAAGCAGCAACACTGTAGTGCTGGTTCCCCTGACCTGTGCTCTTTCCTAGTGTGTCACACTGTGCTAGAGCTCCAGGATTGGTGATTACACCCTGATATCTCACTCCATAGCCCACAAGAGACACACTTGTGGAGGAGATTTTCAATAAGTAGCAGTTACCTAGGAATAGTTTCAGGTCTATAATCTAATGTAGAGATAAATCACCAAGGACTTGGCAGTGAAAATCGTAACTCTGCATTTGACTTTCAGACTGAGTTGCCTGTGGCATCAACGAGCATGTATACGTAACAGCACCGGCCTCACGAAAAGTGACTCGATGAGTGTCCTTTATTTCATGTCAAATTTCTTGATGTAGTTTGGCTTCATTAAGATTCTCAATCACAGAATCACAGAATCAGAATCACAGAATAATACAGTGCAGAAGAGGCCCTTCGGCCCATCGAGTCTGCACCGATGCATTAAAGACACCTGACCTGTCTACCTAATCCCATTTGCCAGCATTTGGCCCATAGCCTTGAATGTTATGACGTGCCAAGTACTCATCCAGGTACTTTTTAAAGGATGTGAGACAACCAGGCAGGGCATTCCAGACCGTCACCACCCTCTGAGTAAAAAAGTTCTTCTTCAAATCCCCCTAAAACTTCCCGCCCCTCACCTTAATCTTGTGTCCCCTCGTAACTGACCCTTCAACTAAGGGGAACAGCTGCTCCCTATCCACCCTGTCCATGCCCCTCATAATCTTGTACACCTCGATCTGGTCACCCCTCAGTCTTCTCTGCTGCAGCAAAAACAACCCAAGCCTATCCAACCTCTCTTCATAGCTTAAATGTTCCATCCCAGGCACCATCCTGGTGAATCGCCTCTGCACCCCCTCCAATGCAATCACATCCTTCCTATAATGTGGCGACCAGAATTGCACACAGTACTCCAGCTGTGGCCTTACCAAAGTTTTATACAACTCCAACATGACCTCCCTGCTTTTGTAATCTATGCCTCGATTGATAAAGGCAAGTGTCCCATATGCCTTTTTCACCACCCTATTAACCTGCCCTTCTGCCTTCAGAGATCTATGGACAAACACGCCAAGGTCCCTTTGTTCCTCGGAACTTCCCAGTGTCTGGCCATTCATTGAATACTTCCGTGTCACATTACTCCTTCCAAAGTGTATCACCTCACACTTTTCAGGGTTAAATTCCATCTGCCAAAATTCTCTCAAATTATAAAGTGATTTGTATTAAGTAAAAAAAAAAAATTGGTGCAGTAGGTTAGACCCTGATTTCTCACCTGGGTTCAAGACCTGGGACCTGAGTTCAAAGTGGAAGTTGCTTCCCTCTGCTGAATGAATGAATTAAAATAAAGACCCTGGATATTGAAATGAAAGAATTATCCAATCTCACTCCGAGTGGCCTTCACTCTTTCTTTGTGGAATATCTTCCAGTCGTTTGGAAGCCTTGGTAATAATCTTCAGGGGAGGAAGTAACCATCTTGAATACAGCGGTCCTTTTGGAATGCTGTTTTCAATCAAGTGCTCACAGATGTCCTATCATGGACCTATTAAGTATGGTCAGATCATAGAATGATACAACACATTCGGCCCATTGTACCTGTGCCAGCTCTTTGGTAGAGCTATCCAATTAGTCCCACTCCCCTGCTCTTTCCCTACAGCCCTGTAATTCTTTTTTCCTTCCAAGTCTCTTGAATGTTCCTATTGAATCTGCTTCCACCAGCACTTTCAGGCAGCGCATTCCAGGTCTCAATATCTCTCTGTGTAAGTCTGCTCATTGATATGTTGCTACTGCCAGCATAATGTGACCAGTCTCTGCCTTTCCAAGAATTGTCAATGTGGCCCAGCACCTCATCGCTTAGAAAGAAAACAGCTTATTTGAAAGCTGTAATCTATATTGGGTTAATTAGAACCTTGCCAAAATAAATGGCTGCGCATGTACTTTTAAGTATAATGTTTTGTTTATTGGACAACATTCTTTCAAGTCTTATAATTGCTGTAATAATGGCTGTCGTTGCCATGGAATCGTGCCTGTCAGTATACTTTTCTACATTGGTATGTAGCGGGCCCAGTGTCTGGTGCCAGCATTCATCTGAGGGTTAATGTATACATGTGTGCAGTTATTCAGTCGCTGTGTTGCAACCTCTAAGTTTCTGGCGATGCAATGGTACACTCTGAGTATTTTATAGACATCCCCTTACTTTAGTAAGTTTAAGTAAGTCTCGTCAGTTTGAGTATGCATGTTTAAAGACAGTCTCTTTGTCACCATCAATGTTTGTCAATGTTTCAGATAAAATGCCTGCATAGATTCAGATCTGACACGTCAAGCAGGCTGCAAAATGTAAGCTAGTGGGAGCTTTTGAATGCGACTTTATATGAAGTTGCTTTGAGCCTGAATTAAATATAGCCATGATTAATTTCTCAGTTGTTGAATGAGCCCTATAGCAAATGGGAATTGTACAGACCATGTTCCTTCCCCAATATTGGGTGAGGGAGGTCCGTACAGATTAGCATTGTAACTAATATGAGCAGTCTAAGCTCCAATGGCAGCCAGAATGATGGCTTTTATGCTGGGAATTTCCTCGGGAGGTTCACTTGATCAATCGGCCGGCATAACCTCGGCAGAAAATTTGCCGGAAACTGCATTTAGATTCTGCCAATCTTGCGCCAAAGTTACGCCGATAGGATCAATGGGTCTCGGGCTTCTAGCTGCCAAGTTATTGCCACAGAACGATATGGCTGGTGCTTGCCTACGATATGGGAGAGACAAGTGATGTGGAGTTACCTCCTTGCGCCTGGTTGCCTAGCAGTAGCGGAAAGAGCCTGTGGGAGTAGGCCACATGCCTATCCTGTAGGCCAGGGGTTCGATAGAGGTACAACAGAAGAGCAGGCAAGAGGGAGAAAATAATAATCTCCTCTTCTTAAAAAAAAAAGTTCAAGCGGCAACATTGGAACTAATTGGAGCAGTTGAGTGTCTAAGTAATTAAAACCTAGAGATCAAACAACTGGAAGATATTTCACATTAAACAACTTAAACAAAGTGCTGATGCTCTCTTAATGAAGTCCTCTTCAGTGTGTACCAAAGGACAAAGATTTGTAGCAACCCATGTGTGGGAATTAAATTAATATGAAGTATTGCACATCTGGGCAAGTCAGTGTTCCTCTCCAGTGACTCATTTACTCCAGCAAACCACAAGCCTCTCCTGTAATCCATAATCTTTAACCTAAGCATTTGCTTTCTCTCTTTCTTCTCTGGCAATTACACATCTCCAGCTGACTGCTCACGGAGGTGAATGAAGCAGAAATATGAAAAGCATTGATGTTACGAGATAAATTTTTTTTCTTTCTCCTCCTCTAAGCTCCAGTCCCACTTGACTTTTGTGAATTATGTGCCTGTGTCCTCTAACCTGTTAATTTATCTGCTTACATTTGAATTATGTACAGCTCTCATCGTCTGATAGACTTGGAATCAAATGCTTCTTATTTTTCCAATGACAACGTGCTTAGTGGAAGCTTCTCGATGACCGAGTGGATAATTGTATAGTCTGACTTACTGCTGAGTCATAAAGCTCAGACAAATCCCAGACTCAGTTCCCAGTCTCTGCTGAATTAAAGAAGGAAAGACTTGTGTTGATATATTTCAGTCCAACAGATCTATGCCGGTGTTTATGCTGCACTCGAGCCTCCACCCAGCTTACTTCATCTCATCCTGTCAACATATCCTTCTGTTCCTTTCTCCCTCATGTACTTATCTAGCTTCCCTTAATTGCGTCTGTGATCAGCAATTGTACTGTGTAGTAAAGAGTTTAGTCATGTGAACGAAGCGGAGAAATGAGTTTGTGTTTTCAGTCAGTGATCCATCTCCAGGCAGTGTTTTGAAAAGGCAAAAAAAAATTTGAATTTATTTAGCGTCTTTTGTGATTTCCGGACGTCTTGATGCACTTTACGACCGATGAAATCCTGTTGAAATGTAGTCACTTTGTAATGTAGGAAATGCAGCTGCCAATTTGTGCACAGCAAGCTCACGGCACTGTGATAATGACCAAATAATCTGTTTTATTGATGTTGGTTGAGGGATAAATATTGGCCGGGACACTGGGGAGAACTCCCCGGATCTTCTTCGAAATAGGGCCGTGGGATCTTTCATGTTCATCTCGGAGGGCAGATGGGCTCGCGGTTTAACATCTCAGCCAAAAGACGGCACCTCCGACAGTGCAGTACTCTCTCAGTACTGGCACTGGGGCTGGTATTTTATCTGGTCAACGGGGGCCTTGGCATCCGGAAAAAGCAATGCCGAGAACCCTGCATTGCCCCTTCTATGGGAGGCCCACCGAATCAAGTGTCAACTAGACACTTAAGTGGGCAGCGGTGGTACTCCCACGGGATCAAGGACCTCGGCAACAGAAGTCCCGCCCTCGGAAAGCTGCTGGCCAATCAGAGGCTGGCAGCTGTTTAACTGAGCAGTTCCACCAACGGCCTTCACGCCCCGGACTTAATTTTGGTGGAGGTGGAATCCCCCTCCCCGCCGTCATCCCACCCGATTATATTATTATACCTACAAAATTCTAACAGGACTGGACAGACTAGATGCAGGGAGGATGTTCCCGATGACGGGGGAGTCCAGGACCAGGGAGTCACAGTCTAAGGATAAGGGGTAAGCCATTTAGGACTGAGATGAGGAGAGATTTCTTCACCTAGAGAGTGGTGAACCTGTGGAATTCTCTACATCGGAAAGCAGTTGAGGCCAAATCATTAACTATATTCAAGGAAGAGTTAGATATAGTTCTTAGGGCTAAAGGGGTCAAGGGATATGGGGAGAAAGTGGGAACAGGGTACTGAGTTTGGATGATCAGCCATGATCGTATTGCATGGCGGTGCAGGCTCGAAGGACCAAATGGCCTACTCCTGCTCCTATTTTTCTATGTTTCTATGTATATGCTCTCCCCACCTCCAAACACACCAAGGGGAAGAGCATAAAATTCCACCACCCCCCCCCCCCCAACCCCCGGAAGTGTCAGCCTGAATTTCGTGCGCAAGCCTCTGGAGTGGGTCTGGAACCCACTATATACACTCATTTCCTTGTTTTACCTCTGAATCTGGCCCTCCATTCATTGTCCCCGGCAAGTTCATGTTATCTTTATTCTCCACGCCCCTACCTTGTAATATACAATTAATATTTGGTATGCAACCCACTTCAGGAGGGAGGTAGGGAAGATCGCTTTAAAGAGTGAATCATAATTTCCTTGGGGGAGCTGTTCATTTTTGGTTTGGAAAAAGAAATAGGCCAATTTTCCTCCTACTTAAAATACTCAAACCTCTGATGGAAGGCATGTTGTTTATTGCTCTCTCAGTAATGGTTTGATAGCCAAGATGCTCTCTGAATGTCACCTCCCTTACAATAGCCCCGACCTTGGTTGGTTTCCAAGAAAGTTGGGAGGAGGTTATATATAGAACCAAGTATGAGACTGAAGACATTTGCTTTCACATCCTGTGGTAATTCTTAACAAGGTAATGGAGACTGGTGCATGCAACATTTCCGTGGATTACTTTGTGGAGTTAGTGCATTTAATAAATGTTTTCCCCTCTAGGGCGTTGACTCTGTTTTTCCTTGGTAGCAGCTGTATAACTTAGTTTATTTCTTATACAGAGTAGAATCAAAAAAACAGACAGAATTACATTGATATTTATTGCACATATTAAGGAATGATAAACTATTTGACTGAGAGTTTAATAGCCTTAAGCTCTGGAATTTCCTCCCTAAACCTCCCTCTCTCTTCCTTTCCTTAAAACCTACCTTTTTGACCATGCTTTTGGTCACCTGTCCTAATATCTCCTTATGTGGCTCGGTGTCAAATTTTTGTTCCAAAAAATCAAGCTCTTTTAATTTTCCCAATGACAGCATGCTCAGTGGGAGATTCTCAATAACTGAGTAATAATTGTAGTGTCTGACTTGCTGCTGAATCATAGATTTCAGACAAGTCCCAGACTCAATTCCCAGTGCGGAATTAAAGAAGGAAAGACTTGTCTTTATGGATTTCTGCCCAAAAGGTCAATGCCGGTGTTTATGCTCCAGACAAGCCGCCGCTCCTGTGCAGTGCCTTGTTCAAATTACCCTAAAGGCTCTACATAAATGCAAGTTGTTTTTGATAATCGCTGTGTCCTAACTATTCCTGGATTACACTGTAAACTGTGATTCCCTCCACCTTTGGGGAGTCCCAGCAGATTGGAAAACAGCAGATGTGACACCACTGTTTAAAAAGGGAGGTAGACAAAAGGTGGGGAATTATAGAAAGGTTAGCTTAACCTCTGTAGTGGGGAAGATCCTTGAGTCTATTATCAAGGAAGAAATAGCAGGGCATCTCGATAGAAATTGTCCCGTTGGGCAGACGCAGCATGGGTTCATGAAGGGCAGGTCATGCTTGACAAATCTTTTGGAATTCTATGATGACATTACGAGCAAGGTGGACAATGGGGACCCAGTGGATGTGGTGTACCTAGATTTCCAGAAGGCCTTCGACAAGGTGCCGCACAAGAGGCTGCTGCATAAGATAAGGATGCATGGCGTTAGGGGTAAAGTATTAGTATGGATAGAGGATTGGTTGACTAACAGGAAGCAGAGAGTGGGGATAAATGAGTGCTATTCTGGTTGGCAATCAGTCACTAGTGGTGTGCCTCAGGGATCGGTGTTGGGACTGCAATTATTTACAATTTATATAGATGATTTGGAGTTGGGGACCACGTGTAGGGTGTCAAAGTTTGCAGATGACACTAAGATGAGTGGCAGAGCAAAGTGTGCAGATGACTGTGAAACTTTGCAGAGGAACATTGATACATTGAGTGAGTGGGCAAAGGTCTGACAGATGGAATACAATGTTAATAAATGTGAAGTCATTCATTTCGGTAGGTGTAACAGTAAAAAGGATTATTACTTGAATGGTAAAAAGTTGCAGCATGCTGCTATGCAGAGGGACCTGGGTGTCCTTGTGCATGAATCGCAGAAGGTTGGTCTGCAGGTACAGCAAGTAATTAGGAAGGCAAATGGAATGTTGTCCTTCATTGCAAAAGGGATTGAGTTTAAAAGCAGAGAGGTTATGTTGCAGCTGTATAAGGTACTGGTGAGGCCGCACCTGGAGTACTGTGTGCAGTTTTGGTCTCCTTACTTGAGAAAGGATGTACTGGCACTGGAGAGGGTGCAGAGGAGGTTCACTAGGTTGATTCCGGAGTTGAGGGGGTTGGCTTATGAGGAGAGACTGAGTAGATTGGGATTATATTCATTGGAATTCAGAAGAATGAGGGGGGATCTTATAGAAAGATATAAAATTATGAAAGGAATAGATAAGATACAAGTAGAGAGGATGTTTCCACTGGCAGATGAAGCTAGGACAAGAGGGCATAGCCTCAAGATTAGAGGGAGCAGATTTAGGACTGAATTGAGAAGGAACTTCTTCACCCACCCAGTGAAGTAGTTGACGCTTCTTAAGAAAACTTTTTTAAAGTTAAGGTAGATATCTTTTTGAACAATAAAGGAATTAAGGGATACGGTGAGAGCGCGGGTAAGCGGATCTGAGTCCACGAAAAGATCAGCCATGATCTTATTGAATGGCGGAGCAGGCTCGAGGGGCCGGACGGCCGTACTCCTGCTCCTAGTTCTTATGATCTTATGAATTCATGTGGAATTGATGAAGGGGTGAATCTGAGTGGCTCAGACTGTATACAGTCAATGAAACACTTTGTTTTTTTTATTTGCTGAGTGGATCCAGAGTTGATGCTACCCATCCATGCAGGTACAAATTGGAATGCATGCCCTGGAGAGAGATAACTGGATTGCTTGCATCTTTCAAAGAGATGTGTGAGAAAGCTGAGGGTTTTTTCTGTCGGTACATTCAAATCAAATACTGTGGCCAAGACATACAGTCGCATGGTGAGACATTCTAGTTGTAAAGATAATTGCATTTGATCTTTTTTTTCATATGAGGGAGAGCCTTTTCTGTGTGGAGCTATTACGTATCATAGCTGCCTGGACTGTTCATCTGACATTCTCAGACTTTTCTTTGCCAACACAAGTATGAGAAGCAAGGGAGTATGTTGAGCAGCAGTTTGAATCAGTTTAGAATTAACTGGGCTCCGAGGCAGTTGTTGATGGGCTCAAATCCCACTCCAGAACTTGAGCACTTAATCCAGGTTGACACTTCAGACTGAGAGCTGCATTGGAGGAGGTTGGAAGTTAAACTGAGTCTACCCCTTCAGCTATTTGAAGTAGAGCAAGGGTGGTCTTCTGATCAGAGCCCAGCCTCACACACCATATCAAAAAAAGCAGATCATCAAGTCATTCATCTTATTCCTGCTCCTGTTTCACAAATCTCCTGATTTTAATTGGAAATCAAAATAAAAAAACAGGTGAAATGTAGAATGAGCTCCTGAATGGCTATCACCCACACAAAGGGAGGCATGGTGGGGGAGGGGGGAGGGGGTGCACACAGGGGAGTGGGGGAGTGTGTTATTGGGAGGACTCCAGGGACTGACGCCAGCCGGCAATCACCAAATCAAGGATAGAAAGGGGAGAACATTGAACAAACAGAAGTTTTAGAAAACATTATGTGAATGATGACATCCTTCCCAATTGAATTTTTAGCCCCTAATATGGGCAAGCATGGTGGCGGGATGATGCGCAAATCTGTGCCACCAGCCGGTGTACTGGTTTCCGGACACCATCCCACAGGATGGAGGGGCAGGAATACCTGCCCACCAGCAGCAGGTGTCGTGTTTGACTGATCAGTTTTGATTGCTTGGGCCTCTGGGTGGAGCTGCTGAGCAAGAGTGGAACTGTGGGAGTTTTCTGGAAGCTTCCGGGAGACATTTTGAATCTGTCTCACTGAACACAGGGCATGTTGAGACATGTGACAAAATCTGTAAGACCTTTTTGAGTTAATGTTAATGTGCTTTGAATAAACCAGTTGGTTATTTGACAGTAGTGTGAGATCTGCATTGCTCAGAATTAAAACAGATTCGAACATAACCCAGTATCCCAGCATAAACATAACAGCAAGTAGCCAATTCTGCTGGTTAGCGGCCTGTTAAGGCCTATTTTCGGAGGAAATTTCCAGTTGGACTCCAGGTCTCCGGAGGTATTAGGGAACAGGTGGCCTCCCGACGTCAGACAGAGATCCAGCATTCCAGGCAGGCTGAGAGCCCTCTCCACTTTCCTGGCTTCAGCTGAAGCTGCAGGCCGCCTGGTGGAGGGGTGTGTGGCCTGGAGGGGAATGTGAGGTTGGTGATGTTCCCATGCACCTATTGCAATTCTAGGTGGTGGCAATCCTGGATTTGGGAGCTGATTAATAAAATGGGAAATCTAAGTGCAGGAAACCATCAAGGCGCAAAGGAGTAGGAGAGACAACAAGATAAATCACTACATTGTGCCAGTTTGAGTTGAAAAGCCCAGAGATTATAGAAGTGTAAGGAAGGTAGGGCATTCCTAGGCTGGATATTCACTCCTGATTATCTGGCTCCATTCATGATTGCTACTCTTCTTCTGCTTTGTCACATGTACTCCCAATATACTTTCTATGTAACCCCACCCCCTCCCGTACCCTCCTCCCAGTTTATAGAATCATTCAGCACAGAAAGAGGCCATTCATGGCCATGCCAGCTCTTTGAAAGACTCGTCCAGTTTAGTCACACCCCAACTTTTTCCTCCTTAATTTAATTAGTCCTCTTTGAGAAAGAGCTAGATTGGAGATGGACTGAAAGGCCAGCTTCTGTCCTGTAAGATTCTGTGAATTTTTAAACTGAACTTGAATTCACAAACTGCCCATGGTGAGATTATTAGTCCAAGCCTCTGGATTGTTAGTCCAATCAGATAACTACTATATGAGCAAAGACTGAGTTCTCTGTGACCTGTTGTAGGTTTTGGGCCCATCCACATGAATGAAGTATCTTGCAGTGGCTTTGAGAAGTCCCTGACTGACTGCACCTTCCAGGAGGTGACCAGGGGAAGATGCAAACACGAAGAAGATGCAGCCGTCCGATGCAATATTCCACACATGGGATTCAAGAATAAGGTAAGGGAAGGTTTCCCAAACTTCAGTTCATGTTGTATAAAATGGCCCATTCTAGAAGGGGTGTATTAGAGGTGCGTGCATCCATTTGCTGTATGTGTGTATGTACCTTATGTATGTGTGTATTTGTTTTAGTGTGTGTGTGTGTGTGTATTTTTACGTCTGTATGTATTTGTGTGTGTGAGAGACACAGAGGGCTGGATTTTACAGCCCCGCTGATTTCGGGGGTCGTGGTGGGGGTGCCTGCCATGGACCTCGATGCCAGGGAGGCCCAACCCCATATTGCCGGTGCGGTGAGGCCCCCGACTGCTCGACGACGGGAGGCACATCTAAATATTCAAATAAATGTTAATGAATGAATGAAGTAGTTACCTGCTCCTGTTGTCCGTTTCACTCCAATGCTGGTGGCCGGCATTCCCGCGCCTTCGGATTTCTATCTGGAGATCTGAGGCATAACATTGATTGGGGGGGGGGGGGGAAAGGGAAGCAGGTAGATTTCTCTGAGCGGGAGTGGGGGGGGGGGGTCACAGTCATCTCATGGGTGTAGGAGATGGTGGGAAGGGGTAAAGATTAAAGTAAACTTTCGGGGGCGGGGGAAGGTCAGGTGCACAAGCTAAGTATTTTGGGGAGGAGAGGACAAGGAATGAAGTGTTTGGTCATGGGGAGGGTGGCACAGGGGCTAGAAACATTTAATTAATTTTTTGGAATAAATTCTAACTCACTATTTATTTAAAAATTCAAATGAAATGTAATTTTAAAATGTCATCGGTCCCTGAGCAGTGGGGCCTGATGCCATGGCCAGGGATGGACCTCCTCCCCATCATTGGGGGTGTGGGCAGTCTGCCCTGGCCATTTAAATGTGCTGCCGTGTTTAGTATCGTGTAAGCTCCGCGACGAGTGGTCCACACGTGTGGACCGTCATAGTTTACGTCCACTGCTGATCTCTGAGGCGGACATGTAATATTCAGCCCAGAGAGAGAAACTGGCCTTCGGATAAGTTACCTGGAGATAATGCTAATTACGCAAGGGATCTTTTATGTCCACCTGAGAGTGCAGACAGGGCCTTGGTTTAACGTCTTCAATGGAGGGCACCTCTGACAGGTCAGCACTCTCTCGGTACTGCACTGAAGTGTCAGCCTGGATTGTGTGCTCAAGTCCGGAGTGAGATCTGAACCCACGATCCCTCTGAGTATATCAGGGCACCACTGATTGTCCTTGTTGGACTTTCAATTCTTCCAAATTAGCATAATGTGAATCCCAAGACTTTAGGGTCAAAATTGGACCCGGTTGCACCTGTAAAATGAATGCAAGGAGACTCAATTTGGGGGACTGATATTCTGAGGCCTGAGAAACGTCCTGAAATTGGGTCAGGCCATTTTTCAAACATCCACATTGGCCATTGCATATGCAAATGAGGGGCTATTGCCTGTTTCAGCTGAACAGAAATGCTCTGCAATGAGTGGAGCAAGTGTTGGGCCTGGACTTTTCAGAGGCCACTGTGGCCTAAGCAACAGCTACCAATGAAAGATCTGTAATGCTCCTGACTCCAAACCACCCCCCACTCCTCCTCTGTTTCCCCCCCCCACTCCTCCTCTGTTCTCCCCCCCCACTCCTCCTCTGTTCTCCCCCCCCCACTCCTCCTCTGTTCTCCCCCCCCCACTCCTCCTCTGTTCTCCCCCCCCCACTCCTCCTCTGTTCTCCCCCCCCACTCCTCCTCTGTTCTCCCCCCCCACTCCTCCTCTGTTCTCCCCCCCCACTCCTCCTCTGTTCTCCCCCCCCACTCCTCCTCTGTTCTCCCCCCCACTCCTCCTCTGTTCTCCCCCCCCACTCCTCCTCTGTTCTCCCCCCCACTCCTCCTCTGTTCTCCCCCCCACCCTCCTCTGTTCTCCCCCCACCCCTCCGCTGTTCTCCCCCCCACCCTCCGCTGTCCCCCCCACCCTCCGCTGTTCGCCCCCCACCCCTCCGCTGTTCGCCCCCCACCCTCGCTGTCCCCCCCCACCCCTCCGCTGTTCTCACCCCCACCCCTCCGCTGTTCTCCCCCCCCACCCCTCCGCTGTTCGCCCCCCACCCCTCCGCTGTTCGCCCCCCACCCCTCTGCTGTTCTCCCCCCCCCACCCCTCCGCTGTTCTCCCCCCACCCCTCCGCTGTTCTCCCCCACCCCTCTGCTGCTCTCCCCCCCCCACCCCCTCCGCTGTTCTCCCCCCCCCATCCCTCGCTGTTCTCCCCCACCCCACCCCTCCGCTGTTTCTCCCCCCCACCACTGTTCCTCCCCCCACCCCACCCACCGCTGTTCTCCCCCACCCCACCCCTCCGCTGTTCTCCCCCCCCACCCCTCCTCTGTTCTCCCCCCCACCCCCTCCGCTGTTCTCCCCCCCACCCTCCTCTGTTCTCCCCCCCACCCCTCCGCTGTTCTCCCCCCCCCACCCCCTCCGCTGTTCGCCCCCCCACCCCTCCGCTGTTCGCCCCCCACCCCTCCGCTTTCGCCCCCCACCCCTCCGCTGTTCTCCCCCCCCCACCCCTCCGCTGTTCTCCCCCCACACCCTCCGCTGTTCTCCCCCCCACCCCTCCGCTGTTCGCCCCCCACCCCTCCGCTGTTCGCCCCCCACCCCTCTGCTGTTCTCCCCCCCCCACCCCTCCGCTGTTCTCTCCCCCACCCCTCCGCTGTTCTCCCCCCACCCCTCTGCTGCTCTCCCCCCCCCACCCCTCCGCTGTTCTCCCCCCCCCATCCCTCCGCTGTTCTCCCCCACCCCACCCCTCCGCTGTTCTCCTCCCCCCACCACTGTTCTCCCCCCACCCCCACCCCACCGCTGTTCTCCCCCACCCCACCCCTCCGCTGTTCTCCCCCCACCACTCCCTCCTCTGTCTCCCCCCCACCCCTCCGCTGTTCTCCCCCCACCCCTCCGCTGTTCTCCCCCCACCCCTCCGCTGTTCTCCACCCCCCACCCCTCCGCTGTTCGCCCCCCACCCCTCCGCTGTTCGCCCCCCACCCCTCTGCTGTTCTCCCCCCCCCACCCCTCCGCTGTTCTCCCCCCACCCCTCCGCTGTTCTCCCCCACCCCTCTGCTGCTCTCCCCCCCCCACCCCTCGCTGTTCTCCCCCCCCCAATCCCTCCGCTGTTCTCCCCCACCCCACCCCTCCGCTGTTCTCCCCCCCCACCACTGTTCTCCCCCAACCCCACCCCACCGCTGTTCTCCCCCACCCCCACCCCTCCGCTGTTCTCCCCCCCACCCCTCCGCTGTTCTCCCCCCCACCCCTCCGCTGTTCTTCCCCCACCCCTCGCTGTTCACCCCCCACCCGTCCGCTGTTCACCCCACACCCGTCCGCTGTTCACCCCCCACCCCTCCGCTGTTCTCCCCCACCCCCTCCGCTGTTCTCCCCCCCCACACCTCCGCTGTTCTCCCCCCCCCACCCCTCTGCTGTTCTCCCCCCACCCCTCCGCTGTTCTCCCCCACCCCTCCGCTGTTCTCCCCCCACCCCTCTGCTGTTCTCCCCCCCCCATCCCTCCGCTGTTCTCCCCCACCCCACCCCTCCGCTGTTCTCCCCCCCACCGCTGTTCTCCCCCACCCCACCCCACCACTGTTCTCCCCCACCCCACCCCTCCGCTGTTCTCCCCCCCACCCCTCCGCTGTTCTCCCCACCCCACCCCTCCGCTGTTCTTCCCCCCACCCCTCCGCTGTTCTTCCCCCCCACCCCTCCGCTGTTCTCCCCCCCACGCCTCCGCTGTTCTCCCCCCCACGCCTCCGCTGTTCTCCCCCCCACCGCCCTCCGCTGTTCTCCACCCCCACCCCTCCGCTGTTCTCCCCCCACCACGCCTCCGCTGTTCTCCCCCCCCACGCCTCCGCTGTTCTCCCCCCCCACGCCTCCGCTGTTCTCCCCCCCCCCACGCCTCCGCTGTCTCCCCCCCCCCACGCCCTCCGCTGTTCTCCCCCCCACACGCCTCCGCGGTTCTCCCCCCCCACACGCCTCCGCTGTTCTCCCCCCCCACGCCTCCGCTGTTCTCCCCCCACGCCTCCGCTGTTCTCCCCCCCCACGCCTCCGCTGTTCTCCCCCCCCACGCCTCCGCTGTTCTCCCCCCCCCACGCCTCCGCTGTTCTCCCCCCCACGCCTCGCTGTTCTCCCCCCCACGCCTTCCGCTGTTCTCCCCCCCACGCCTCCGCTGTTCTCCCCCCCCCAGCGCCTCCGCTGTTCTCCCCCCCACGCCTCCGCTGTTCCCCCCCCCCCACCCCTCCGCTGTTCACCTCCCCACCCCTCCCATGAGTAGGGGCTGACAGCCGTCCAGGATAGGCCTGGAGTCTCCAGGAATTAAAAAAAACCAATCTCCAGATCTGAACAAAACCTGGGAAACAGGAAAAATCATGGAGGCATTAAAAAAATTGTTTTCTTAAAAATAAAAGTTCTTTGAACCCTTTTTTGTCAGTTTTAAGAATATTGGCCGTGGGAATGGAGACTGCTTGATTGACAGTCAAGAAGCATCCCATTGAGAAGGAAGAGTCTGTTCGCTTTCCGATTGGCTGTGGGCATCATGTTGGGCAACCAATGGTAGGAGGGTGGAGGCAGGAGGTCATGTGACGAAATCTCCAGGACGACGTCAGACTAGAGTTGGCAACCCTGTGAGACCAGCTGATGCAGGCGGGCTGAACTTAGCTGCTGCCA
The DNA here is from genome assembly GCF_036365525.1 of Heterodontus francisci. Lineage (NCBI taxonomy): Eukaryota > Metazoa > Chordata > Chondrichthyes > Heterodontiformes > Heterodontidae > Heterodontus > Heterodontus francisci. Next base: position 80,692,868 of record NC_090390.1, read on the forward strand.
CATGGGAGGCTCGCCCAGATTACTGAGATGAAACTGGAGGTCTCCTGGTTCAGGAATGCGTTCCGGCTGTTCCAGGCACTGATGAGCTTCCTCCCCCTTTTCTAACCGTGAAGTCGGTGCCCCTTAAGAAAAATAAAAATCTGAGATTAAAAAAGAAGTTTAGGCAATACCAAAGTGGTTGTCGCACATGGTTGGAAATAATGATTAAGGACAGCGAAAGGCTCATTAATATTCATTAGCTTCTTAGAGCAATGTACAGATTTTTAAAGTAAGATTGAAGTCAACCTTGAATTCTTTAATAGTTCTGTTTTCAGTGAATTTGATTTTGTTCCACCCTTTATCGGTGGGCATTGCCGATGTACCCATTTGGCCTAAAGTTAGGCAGTGCCCTTGACCGCATGCTTGCTGACCTACAAAGGCTCCTAATCCAGCAATGCCTCAATTTTAAAATTTTCATCTTTGTGTTTAACTCCCTCCTTGGCCTCGCCCCTCCCTATCTCGGTAATCTCCTCCAGCCCCTATAACCCTCTGAGATATTTGTGCTCCTCCAATTCTGGCCCCTTGCACATACCCGATTTTGATCGTTCCACCATTAGCGGCCATGCCTTCAACTACCTAAGCTTTGGAATTCCCTCCCTAAACCTCTCTGCCTCTGTCTCTCTCTCTTCCTTTAAGACACTCCTTAAATCCCATCTCTTTGAACAAGCTTATGGCTGCCCTAATAACTCCTTACATGGCTCGGTGTGAAATTTTGCTTTATAACGCTCCTGTCAAGCTTCTCGGGATGTTTTACTAGGTTAAATGCAAGTTTTCCATACCTTTCACATTGTCCGACAGTGCAGTGTTCCTTCAGTACTGCCCCTCCGACAGTGCAGTGCTCCTTCAGTACTGCCCCTCCGACAGTGCAGTGCTCCTTCAGTACTGCCCCTCCGACAGTGCAGTGCTCCTTCAGGACTGACCCTCCAACAGTGCAGTGCTCCTTTAGTATTGACCCTCCAACAGTGCAGTGCTCCTTCAGGACTGACCCTCCGACAGTGCAGTGCTCCTTCAGGACTGACCCTCCGACAGTGCAGTGCTCCTTCAGTACTGCCCCTCCGACAGTGCAGTGCTCCTTCAGGACTGACCCTCCAACAGTGCAGTGCTCCTTCAGGACTGACCCTCCGACAGTGCAGTGCTCCTTCAGTACTGCCCCTCCGACAGTGCAGTGCTCCTTCAGGACTGACCCTCCGACAGTGCAGTGCTCCTTCAGGACTGACCCTCCGACAGTGCAGTGCTCCTTCAGGACTGACCCTCCGACAGTGCAGTACTCCTTCAGTATTGACCCTCCGACAGTGCAGTGCTCCCTCAGTACTGCCCCTCCGACAGTGCAGTGCTCCTTCAGGACTGACCCTCCAACAGTGCAGTGCTCCTTTAGTATTGACCCTCCAACAGTGCAGTGCTCCTTCAGGACTGACCCTCCGACAGTGCAGTGCTCCTTCAGGACTGACCCTCCGACAGTGCAGTGCTCCTTCAGTATTAACCCTCCGACAGTGCAGTGCTCCTTCAGGACTGACCCTCCAACAGTGCAGTGCTCCTTTAGTATTGACCCTCCAACAGTGCAGTGCTCCTTCAGGACTGACCCTCCGACAGTGCAGTGCTCCTTCAGGACTGACCCTCCGACAGTGCAGTGCTCCTTCAGTACTGCCCCTCCGACAGTGCAGTGCTCCTTCAGGACTGACCCTCCAACAGTGCAGTGCTCCTTCAGGACTGACCCTCCGACAGTGCAGTGCTCCTTCAGTACTGCCCCTCCGACAGTGCAGTGCTCCTTCAGGACTGACCCTCCGACAGTGCAGTGCTCCTTCAGGACTGACCCTCCGACAGTGCAGTGCTCCTTCAGGACTGACCCTCCGACAGTGCAGTGCTCCTTCAGGACTGACCCTCCGACAGTGCAGTACTCCTTCAGTATTGACCCTCCGACAGTGCAGTGCTCCCTCAGTACTGCCCCTCCGACAGTGCAGTGCTCCTTCAGGACTGACCCTCCGACAGTGCAGTGCTCCTTCAGGACTGACCCTCCGACAGTGCAGTGCTCCTTCAGTATTGACCCTCCGACAGTGCAGCACTTCCTCAGTACTGCCCCTCCGACAGTGCAGTGCTCCTTCAGGACTGACCCTCCGACAGTGCAGCACTCCCGCAGGACTGACCCTCCGACAGTGCAGCACTCCCTCAGGACTGACCCTCCGACAGTGCAGTGCTCCCTCAGGACTGACCCTCCGACAGTGCAGTGCTCCCTCAGGACTGACCCTCCGACAGTGCAGTGCTCCTTCAGGACTGACCCTCCGACAGTGCAGTGCTCCTTCAGGACTGACCCTCCGACAGTGCAGCACTCCTCAGTATTGACCCTCTGACAGTGCAGCACTCCCTCAGTACTGCCCCTCCGACAGTGCAGCGCTCCTTCAGGACTGACCCTCTGACAGTGCACACTCCCTCAGTACTGCCCCTCCGACAGTGCAGTGCTCCCTCAGGACTGACCCTCCGACAGTGCAGCACTCCCTCAGAACTGACCCTCCGACTGTGCAGTGCTCCTTTAGTACTGATCCTCCGACAGTGCAGCACTCCCTCAGAACTGACCCTCCGACTGTGCAGCACTCCCTCAGGACTGACCCTCCAACAGTGCAGTGCTACCTCAGAACTGACCCTCCGACTGTGCAGCACTCCCTCAGGACTGACCCTCCGACAGTGTAGCACTCCCTCAGGACTGACCCTCTGACAGTGCAGAACTCCCTCAGTACTGACCCTCTGACAGTGCAGCACTCCCTCAGTGCAGCACTCCGTCAGTACTGACCCTCTGACAGTGCAGCACTCCCTCAGTACTGACCCTCTGACAGTGCAGCACTCCCTCAGTACTGACCCTCTGACAGTGCAGCACTCCCTCAGTACTGACCCTCTGACAGTGCAGCACTCCCTCAGTACTGACCCTCTGACAGTGCAGCACTCCCTCAGTATTGACCATCTGACAGTGCAGCACTCCCTCAGTACTGACCCTCTGACAGTGCAGCACTCCCTCAGTACTGACCCTCTGACAGTGCAGCACTCCCTCAGTACTGACCCTCTGACAGTGCAGCACTCCGTCAGTACTGACCCTCTGACAGTGCAGCACTCCCTCAGTACTGACCCTCTGACAGTGCAGCACTCCCTCAGTACTGACCCTCTGACAGTGCAGCACTCCCTCAGTATTGACCCTCTGACAGTGCAGCACTCCCTCAGTACTGACCCTCTGACAGTGCAGCACTCCCTCAGTACTGACCCTCTGACAGTGCAGCACTCCCTCAGTATTGACCATCTGACAGTGCAGCACTCCCTCAGTACTGACCCTCTGACAGTGCAGCACTCCCTCAGTACTGACCCTCTGACAGTGCAGCACTCCCTCAGTACTGACCCTCTGACAGTGCAGCACTCCCTCAGTACTGACCCTCTGACAGTGCAGCACTCCCTCAGTACTGACCCTCTGACAGTGCAGCACTCCCTCAGTACTGACCCTCTGACAGTGCAGCACTCCCTCAGTACTGACCCTCTGACAGTGCAGCACTCCGTCAGTACTGACCCTCTGACAGTGCAGCACTCCCTCAGTACTGACCCTCTGACAGTGCAGCACTCCCTCAGTACTGACCCTCTGACAGTGCAGCACTCCCTCAGTACTGACCCTCTGACAGTGCAGCACTCCCTCAGTACTGACCCTCTGACAGTGCAGCACTCCCTCAGTACTGACCCTCTGACAGTGCAGCACTCCCTCAGTACTGACCCTCTGACAGTGCAGCACTCCGTCAGTACTGACCCTCTGACAGTGCAGCACTCCGTCAGTACTGACCCTCTGACAGTGCAGCACTCCCTCAGTACTGACCCTCTGACAGTGCAGCACTCCCTCAGTATTGACCGTCTGACAGTGCAGCACTCCCTCAGTACTGAGCATAGATCATGTGCTTATGTCCTGCTTGAGTTGTCTGATTTAGAGCCACAAGAGTTACGACTGGACCAAGGGGACACTTGATTTACAGCTCATTTCAACTTCAGAAGTTATCCATGCAAAACGAACAAAGAGAAAAATGCTGACACTTTCCATTAGATGTAATGTCTGGAGCTTAACATACGGAGTAACCGCATCACTGCTCCATATGATGATGATCGAACAGATCGCTGAGTGGGCATCAGTGTAATAAATGGGCTTATTCATTACCTCTGTGAGGGAGCCCTGAGTCCTGAACAGTCAACATGTACAGTTGAAGTATGCTGCACCAAACAGCTAGTGTCAGCTGTGGTTCAGTGGGCAGCACACACAGACACACACACACACATCTCTCCGACCCTGAAAGGTATAGGATTCAAACCCCGCTCCAGAACCCTGAGCACAAAATCCAGGCTGGTATGGCGGTGGAGGGCCAGTACTGAGGGAGTGCTGCACTGTCAGAGGGCCAGTACCGAGATAGTGCTGCACTGTCAGAGAGCCAGTACTGAGGGAGTGCTGCACTGTCAGGGGGTCAGTGCCGAGGGAGTGCTGCACTGTCAGAGGGCCAGTACCGAGAGAGTGCTGCACTGTCAGAGGGCCAGTGCTGGGGGAGTGCTGCACTGTCAGGGGGCCAGTGCCGAGGGAGTGCTGCACTGTCAGAGGGCCAGTGCCGAGGGAATGCTGCACTGTCAGAGGGCCAATACTGAGGGAGTGTTGCACTGTCAGAGAGCCAGTGCTGAGGGAGTGCTGTGCTGTCAGAGGGCCAGTGCCGAGGGAGTGTTGCACTGTCAGAGAGCCAGTGCTGAGGGAGTGCTGTGCTGTCTTTCAGATGAAATGTTAAACTGTGGCCCTGTCTCCCTCTCAGGTGGATGTAAAAGATTCCATGGTACTATTTTGAAGAAGAGCAGGGGAGTTCTCCCTGGTGTCCTGGTCAATTCTTATCTGTCAAATGACATCACTAATCAAAAAGGATTATCTGGTCATTATCACATTGATATTGTGGGATCTTGCTGTGTGCAAATTGCCTGCCATGGGTTCTGCATTACAACAGTGACTACACTTCAAAAGTACTCCATTGGCTGTAAAGTGCTTTGGGAGATTTTGAAAGGCGCTATATAAATGCAAGTCTTTTCTCTTTTCAAATTAGTGGTCACTCAGTACGGTGAGGACTTGCGGAGAGGCTACACTCACAGGAATATCGTAAAGAAACCCCATCTCCTTGATTTTTATTTTTTTGTGTATAAATGTCACAGGCATGTAAATACCTTCAGTTATTTCTGTACTGCAACCATTTTGCACAGCAACATCCCACAAACACCAAAGAGACAAATGCTCATCTTATTGCTGTCTGCCAACCTCTCTGGTAAAATTGCTGTCACATACAACAATAGTCACTGCACCTTCAGACAGTTACTTCATCGTATTGTGAAACACTTTGACATACTTTGATGTCATTATAAATCTCGATACAACGAGATACAGCTGCTGGCGTCTCTAGCCTGGTAAGACCAGAGAGGAAAAAAGTGAGGATGGAATTAGAAGGTAAATACAAAGAAAAAGTATTATCTGTGGTGATAGGAAAAACAACAACAACATCTTGCATTTATGTAGTGCCTTTAATGCAGTAAAATGTCCCAAGGCACTTCACAGGACTGTTATCAAACAAAATTTGACAACGTGTCACCTAAGAAGATATTAGGTATGGCTGCCGATGATGGGACAATGAAAATCGGGGATGCACCAGAATTGGAGGAGGGCAGAGATCTCAGAGGGCTACAGGGCTGGAGGAAGTTCTGGAGATAGGGAGGGGCGAGACCATGGCAGGATTTAGAATACTCTAAGGAGTTAATTGTACTTCCTGTCCCAAATATAGATACGTTTGAATGGCGGCCGTAACCGCTTCGAAGGCCGTGTGGAGATCCTGGTCGAAGTCAACGGCACGATGAAGTGGGGCACGGTGTGCGGCGAGAATTGGAGACTGACTGAGGCCATGGTCGTGTGCCGACAGCTGGGGTTAGGCTTTGCCAACCATGCGCTACAGGTAGGCCCTGAGGGAGGAGATGAGCTCCTGTCCTACTTCATCTGTTGGCAGCAAATCTTAAAATGTGGCCACTTAATGGATGTTCCCATTCAAGGATGAACCTGTGCTCAAAATCCAAGATAACACAAGAGAATATAGATCAAGGAAAGACCATTCAGCCCGTCGGCTCTCTCCTTCTACAGCTCATGTACAGCCTCCCTTATTGTGAACTCTACTCCACCTATTTAATCTCGTGAGGCAAAGTTCTTCATCACATTTCCTGGCCCCGTTCTGCCCCAGCCATCCTCCCCCCCACAAAGTTACTGATCAAAACTCCAGAATATTCATCCATTTCCACATTGCTATGATTCATTCCTGGCCAGTTGTCCTCCTAACCAATAAGTGCCTTGTTGTGTATTTCCGTAACATTGCACATGTGAGTGGGTTTTGCTCTTGAAAAAAAAAAATCAATATTAACCACAACTGAGCACGTGCGAAGCCCCGTGTTTTTGGCAGAGTGAGTAATCTGCTGGGTCGAAATCCTGGGGCTCCCTCCCTAACAGCACTGTGAGTGTACCTACACCAGATGGACTGCCGCGGTTCAACAAGGCGGCTCACCACCACCTTCCCAAAGGCAATTCGGGATGGGCAACAATTGCTGGCATTGCCAGCGACGCTCACATCCCAAGAATGCATTAAAAAAAACTGGAGTAGGCCATTCGGCCCTTCGAGCTGGCTCCACCATTCAACAAGATCATGGCTGATCTTCTACCTCAACTCCACCTTCTCGCACTATCCCCATATCCCTTAACTCCCTTAGTATCTAAAAACATGCTGACCACTGTCTTGAATATACTCAGTGACTGAGCATCCACAGCTCTCTGAGGTAGAGAATTCCAAAGATTCTCACAACCCTCTGAGTGAAGAAATTTCTCCTCATTTCAGTCCTAAATAGTCAACCCTTTATTCTGAGTCTATAACCCCGTGTTCTAGATTCCCCCATCAGGGGAAACATTTTCTCAGCATCTACCCTGTCAAACCCCTTAAGAATTTTATATTTCAATGAGATCACCTCTCATTCTTATAAACTCCAGGGAACACAGGCCTCGTCTACTCAATCCCTTCTTATAGGCCTGGGAGGGGTTTGAGCTCGAAATCCACCAATTGGAAGTGAAGGGAGAGGAGGCCCTGTCAAACAAACACTTGAACCTCCATTGGGATTGGAAGCTGTTAAATTCTTCGACGAGACAGTCCGTTCTTTAGAAGGGGCTGTTTGGAAAAGTCCATAATGTAAAACTGATGACAAAAGGCAGAAATTGTGGGGTTCCATTGCCATTGCCTTGGGGTGAAGGCAAGTCAAAAGAGGCTTGTGTCTCTCTTATGCTCACTTTAGTGTCTCATGATGCGTTAGTTACTCTGGTTGGCATCTTTCCATCTATGAAAGATGATGGACACACAGCAAACAATCCATTTACTTGGGGTGTCTTCTCTTGTTGCAATTCTGCTGATGGCTGTGAAGGCCAATCCTTGAGAGGCAGGTTCTGCCACAAGTATTGCACGTGAAGCTGCCAAGAGACTCTGTGAGTTGTTGTTTTTGACGTTGGCGCCTGCTGCCAAGCTGCTGTAGCAACTGGTCATCGTGGTAGTGCACACCAGTCCACAGGATATGTCGCCATTTCCCTCTTTCACCAGCTAGTGACTCCCAGGTGCGATAGTTGACATTAAGAGCCTCCATGTCAGAGAGCAGACAAAATGTCGAGGAACAAAGCAAAAGGAGGAGGCCATTCAGCCCCTCGAGCTTGTTCTGCCATTCAATTTGATCATGGCCGACCTGTATCGTAACTATGATCTACCCGACTTGGTTCCGTAACCCTCAATACCCTAGTGCGTAGCTTTGGAAATGTAAAGGAAATCTGCCAGACTGATGTGATAGAGAGTACTTTTGTTTGGTTGGGGCGTTGGATGTTGGGCAGAGTCGAGGGAGCCTCGCACTGAACCTGATCTTGTTACGGACTTGGGAGTCCTAATACTGGACATCTGAAGTTGGAAGGTATTTTATTCCCCAAGACTGATATCCCTCAACTCGATCAGCACAAATAAGCAATGTCTAATCATTTGAATTCTTGAAATGTCTTTGGTTTTGATATACTTAAACAAAGAGTCAATGCAGGAATTGATAACCCCCAGTCTCCTGTTGCTTTGGACTAGCTCCACACATGGTACAGTTGATGAGCTTTCACAGCAGAGTGAAACAGCTCCCGGATTGTGCTGTTACTGAAAGTTCTACCTTTTGTCTCAAAGGAAACCTGGTACTGGCAGGGAGACCACACCACAGACGAGGTAGTCCTCAGTGGGACCTCTTGCTCCGGAACAGAACTATCAATCTTGCAGTGTTCTCATCACCATAGCCACGTCGAGTGTCCTCGAGGTGGGGGTCGTTTCGCTGCTGGAGTCATCTGTGCAGAGTGTGAGTTTTAGACCTGTCCTGGGTCTCCTATTGCAGTGGTGAGGGGGAAAAGCGTGGGGTAGGTGGAGGGACTGACTCATAGGAACAGGAGGAGGCCATTCAGCCCCTCGAGCCTGTTCTCCCTCTCAATGCGATTATGGCTGATCTGGATCTTAACATTTTGATTCCGTATCCCTCAATGCCCTTGCCTAACAAGAATCTATAAATCTCCGTTTTGAAATTTCCAATTGACAGCACCCCCCCACCCCAGCCTCAACAGCTTTTCTGGGGGGGTAGAGAATTCCAGATTTCCATGACCCTTTGTGTGAGGAAGTGCTTCCTGACATCACCCCCCGAACGGCCTGGCTGTAATTTTAAAGGTTCTGCCCCCTTTGTTCTGGACTCCCCCACCAGAGGAAATAGTTTCTCTCTATCTACCCTATGAAATATTTTAATCATCTTATACACCTCAATTAGATCAACCCTTAATAGGGCGGCACAGTGGCGCTGTGGTTAGCACCGCAGCCTCACAGCTCCAGCGACCCGGGTTCAATTCTGGGTCCTGCCTGTGTGGAGTTTGCAACTTCTCCCTGTGGCTGCGTGGGTTTCCTCCGGGTGCTCCGGTTTCCTCCCACAGCCAAAAGACTTGCAGGTTGATAGGTAAATTGGCCATTATAAATTGTAGGTAGGGGAATATACAGACAGGTGAGGATGTGGTAGGAATATGGGATTAGTGTAGGATTAGTATAAATGGGTGGTTAATGGTCAGCACAGACTCGGTGGGCCGAAGGGCCTGTTTCAGTGCTGTATCTCTAAATCTAAAAAAAAATCTAAATCTAAATCCTTAATCTTCAATACTCAAGGGAATACAAGCCTATTCTGTGTAACCTGTCCTCATAATTTAACCCTGGTATTAGTTGGGTGAATCTTTACCGCACTCCTTCAGTTCTGGTGCTCTTTAGGGCTCCAGTGTCATTAGCTCAATTTTGAGCAGCTGGTAATTGTTGGCCCCAATATCAATAAACAGGATTCAGGAAAGGTTTAGACGAACAGGATTACACTCTGTTATATAAGTTTGCTGGCAGGTTTAGTTTCTGGCTTTGTTTGCTAACCACAGCAAGTCTGTTAAATTGGTACAGTGTGGCTTTGAGAATCCAGTCTTAATTTTTTTTTGGAGTAAATTTTCAAATTTCGAAACTCACTCCACAGAGCCTGCAACTATACTGTGACAGCTGACATAGCAAAATTGAATGGGGAATGCGAACATGGAAATTTACACGAAAGGGGACGCCAACTACTTTAGGAGTCACTTGGGACACTCCTGGTCCCAGCAGTGAGATGAAACCAGTTCCCGCATGCTCAGCTGCTATCGATTTTACTGTGTCATTTACACTCAATGCAGCACTCGGTGATATCAGAGTGTTGTAGTGGGCTGGCACGACACCTGTGACACAGAGTGATGGGTTGCTGGCCCAAGCTGAGGAGCCGCACCGATGTTGATTGTGGTGTTTGTGGGCATTGAGGGTAAGGATGGAAAATTGGAGTGAGAGTCACCACTAATGACAGCTCTCTACCTGTCCAGTCAATTCGCAAATGATGCACAAAGGGAGCTAAAGAATAGGCGACAAATTCTATCTGAGATTCAAGGCGAGGGAGAGGGTGTAAAAGCCTTGGTTAAGTAATGAGACATAAACATCTCATCTTGAGTCCAGTTTATACTGCGTTAGCTGATCTCCATGGTGATCAGTAGGGGGCATAACATAGGAACATAGCAGGAGTAGGCCATTCAGCCCTTTGAGCCTGATCTGCCATTCTTGATCATGGCTGATTGTCTACCTCAATGCCCTTTTCCCGCACTATCCCCATATCCCTTGATGTCATTATCAACTAGAAATCTATCGATCTCTGTCTTGAACTTACTCAGTGACTGAGCTTCCACCACCCTCTGGGGCAGAGAATTCCAAATGTTCACCACCCTCTGAGTGAAGAAGTTCCTCCTCATCTCAGTCCTAAATGGCTTGCCCTTTATTCTGAGATTGTTTCCCCTGGTTCTAGACCCCACAGCTAGGGGAAACATCCTTTCTGCAGGTACCTTACTATCCCTTTAAGAATTTTGTAAGTTTCTATGAGATCGCCTCTCATTCTTCTAAACTCCAGAGAATACAGGCCCAGTCTCCTCAATCTCTCCTCATAGGACAATCCCACCATCCCAGGAATCAGTCTGGTGAACCTCTGCTGCACTCCCTCTATGGCAAATATATCCTTCCTCAGGCAAGAGGACCAGAACTTCACACGATATTCCAGCTGTGGCCTCACCAATGCTCTATACAATTGAAGCAAGACTCCGTTACTCCTGCACTCAAATCCTCTAGTGATAAAGGCCTAATTGCTTGCTGCACCTGCATGCTAGTTTTCAGTGACTTATGAACCAGGACACCCAGGTCCCTTTGGACATCAACATTTCCCAATCTCTCACCATTTAAGAAATACTCTGCACCTCCATTCCTCCTACCAAAGTTGATGACCTCACACTTATCCGCATTATATTCCATCTGCCATGTTCTTGCCCACTCACTCAGCCTGTCCAAATCCCCTTGAAACGTCTTTGCATCATCCTCATAACACACATCCCACCAAGTTTTGTGTCATCTGCAAACTTGGAAATATTACAATTGGCTCCCACATCCAAATCATTGAGAGAGATGGATGGCGTTTGACATCAGCTTCCCTGGGACAGGAAGAGGGAAGATAAGCAAACCAAGTAGATTGCTTTTGAGTGAGTCCTGTTAGAAAGTCTCACTGTGTGGAAACTGGCTCAGGATAGGACTGGACCAAGTGTGGATTGCAGGATAGATCTGGTGAGGAAATCATTCATCCATTCCAGCTCGTCCACCCAGAAAGATTCACAAGCATTTATCCACTGTTGCCCAGGAGCCCATTCTATGTGTTGTGTGATGCACACTACAGTTAAATACCCTCTGGACAATTCACTGGCTAGGCTCCCACTTGGGAAGCAGTGGAACCTTAGCTCAGAGGATGGAAGGAAATGGAGAAAACTGGATAGGAGAAAGAACGAAACATGCAATGAATGGTATTAAAGAAATACTAATCTTGAACACTCTCTGCTTGATTCTGTTAGCTACTCCTGACCTTGTCCTGGATGCCCAACTTGCTCAGGAATCTGCGTACCTGGAAGATCGTCCCCTGCACATGCTGTACTGTGCCCACGAGGAAGGCTGCCTGTCGAAGTCAGCGGACAGTATGAACTGGCCAAACGGACACCGTCGGCTGCTCCGCTTCTCCTCACGGATACACAACATTGGCAGGTCGGATTTCAGGCCAAGGGCTGGACGGAACGCCTGGATCTGGCACAGCTGTCACGGGTAGGCCCATGGCTAGGAACTGTTTCATTCTTAAAAAGGTCACAACGGGGTTTTGTGAAAGAGAAAACAAAGGATTGATGAAGCATGCAGGAAGCCATTATTCTATATATCAATCACCCGAACCCCTCAATTATATTCCAGCCTTTAACTCACTCCCAGGTATCTGTTATTCTATATATAACCCTCCCCGAACCCCTCAATTATATTCCAGCCTTTAACTCACTCCCAGGTATCTGTTATTCTATATATAACCCTCCCCGAACCCCTCAATTATATTCCAGCCTTTAACTCACTCCCAGGTATCTGTTATTCTATATATAACCCCCCCCGAACCCCTCAATTATATTCCAGCCTTTAACTCACTCCCAGGTATCTGTTATTCTATATATAAACCTCCCAAACCTCTCATTTAGACTCCAGCCTGTAACTCACTCCCGGGTATCTGTTATTCTATATATAACCCCCACCCCAAACCCCTCAATTGTATTCCAGCCTGTAACTCACCCCCTGGTATCTGTTATTCTATATATATAAACCACCCGAACTCCTCAATTAGATTCCAACCTGTAACTCACTCCCAGTTGTGTATTATTCTATACACAAATTATCTGAACCCCAGACTTTGATGTTTAAGCTTCTGTCTTCCATTGAGAACACTGAGGATATAAACAAGATCAGCTGATGAGTTAGGATGAAATAGGTTGCTCAGTCCATTTGATCCTTGTGTTCCAGAATTACAGCATCTCCCTGTTTTGTAAGTGAGTCCCTGTGTGCTGGCTGTAGGCATTAGTAGAGCTGCCAAATCTGGCCTCAGAGTCACAGGCGAGAGAGGGTCAAGGATCCCACGCTCCAGTGACGTCCACTGGAAGGTATGGGTGGAATTACGCACTGAGATTAATAACACTTCAACAAATCAAAGGAATATCTTAGAAAACATGAATAAAGTCAATTTCTGGAAAGCAGTGGAACAGATGCTCCCTGATTGGGAACAATACTGCTGTCTGGGGCCCATATGTGGATTGAAGTGCTTTACCTAACAACTTGGGCCCCGGCCAGAAAATATGCTTTGCCAAGTACATTCCTGTCTTCAGCAAGGATCACGTCACTTATTGGAATCCTTGGGGCCTTGAGAGATGATCTGAAAGGCAACAGCTGAGCTGTACGGTTGCTGTGAGATTATTTCATGTTAATTCAAAGCAAAAGATATTTTTGAGTTGTATGGTCTGTGCACAGCGATGAGGAAATACCCAGATTGGATCCCTATCCCCATCTTGGTCAAAGGCAGCAGTAAAAATACTAAAATTGGTGTCGACACTAAATTGGGCAAAAGGGAAATAACTTGTTTTCAGCCTAGGGGCGTTTTATTACATTAAAGGCACTATATAAATATAAGTTGTTGTTGTTGACGACGGCCTTACATGTTGTCAGGAGATCCCAAATTACGTGGCAGCCAATGAATCATCTGTCAAGCTGTGGGCATTGTTGTTATGATCTTAGTGAGATCAATCATGTTAAAACAAGAGATATGAACTGCCCACACCAATTTAAAGAATTACGTGACAAGATGTCACGTTTTAAGACTTTTACTATAATAATTAAACTAAAAATCAACATTAACTGAACAGTACTTTGTAAATAGCTAATACACTAAATTACAGAGAAAGGTATTTCCCTTTAACATTAAAACAGTTGAAAACCCCACACCACATTTATACATGTTCTCATTGAAGCAATACCTTTGCAGTTAAAAGTTCCAAACTCCTCCCAGTTACAATGGGTTGGATTTCCAGACCTTCTCAAAGTCAACGTCCTCTTTGCTCACAGCTTCCAAACACTTTTGACCTGGAATTCCGTGAATAAGGTTGGGCTTTTTTTTCCTCCACAAACCTCAGCTTTCAAACTGAGTTCAGGTCTTAGCAGCTTTTCGCTGTATCAGTGTTCTGAGAGTTGAGATGTCTTCTCTCTCGCTGTCTCTTCTAAGGCTGCCTCTGCTGGCCTTTGTGTCTTCTGGTCTTCCTTACAGCCTCCAGATTCCTGAAAGCCTGTTGAATTTATCCAGAATCAAAAGCCAATAGTCATTTGCCTTTTTCAATATGCAGTGTCCACAAGTCTGGCCACAGCAGAACACCCTGGGCCTTCCTTTGTTTCCAGTTGTTAAATATTTCAATTCAAGTTTGTACCTTCAGAGCCCTTGGCTCCCTGTTTACGATCTAAGAGTCTGGGTGAGCGAAACCCACTGTGTTCTTCAGGTGTTACAACCTTGCATTCTGCTTTTAAAAGGGTCTTTGATGTGGGTTCCTTGTTCGCATAGTAACCAGGATCCCTGTCTTGTCTCTAGGTAGAGTTGATGTGAGGTCATATGTCTCCTCTGAATCTTTCTTGCACAACATTAAAAATCACCGTCAAAAACATAATAATACTACAAAGTCCAGTATTTATAACAGCATTCACAAACACGATGGCCAATTTCTACACAGCAAGAGCCAACAAACCACAATGAGATGATTGACTCATTAATTTATTTTGGTGACTTGTGTTGAGGGATAAATATTGGCCAGGACACTGGGAGAAATCTCTTCCTCCTCTTCAACTAGTGTCAGGGATCTTTTACATTCATCTGAAAAGGCAGTCAGGCATAGTAATGAAGAAAATAGTGGCACTAAAGAGTGACAAATCCCCAGGACCAAATAGTTTGCACCCTAGTTTTAGTTGTTAGAGACACAGTACTGAAACAGGCCCTTCAGCCCACCGAGTCTGTGCCGACCATCAATCACCCATTTATACTAATCCTACACTAATCCCATATCCCTACCACATCCCCACCTGTCCCTATATTTCCCTACCACCTACCTATACTAGGGGCAATTTATAATGGCCAATTAACCTATCAACCTGCAAGTCTTTGACATGTGGGAGGAAACCGGAGCACCCGGAGGAAACCCACGCAGACACAGGGAGAACTTACAAACTCCACACAGGCAGGACCCAGAATTGAACCCGGGTCGCTGGAGCTGTGAGGCTGCAGTGCTAACCACTGTGCCACTGTAGGTGAGAACATAACAGATGCTCTAACTGTAATCTTTCAAAGTTCTCAATTCAAGAACTGTTTATTTAGATTGGAAAATTGTGCATGCCACTCTGCGATTTAAGAAAAGTGAGAGGAGGAAACCAGGGAATTATAGACTAGTTAACCTAACCATTAACCATTATCAGGAAATTACTAGATGCTATAATTATGGATAGGGCGACTGAACATCTTAAATATTTTCAGCTGAGCAGAGAGAGCCAGCATGGATTTATAAAGGGTGGGTCATGCCTGATTAATCTGATTGAATTTTTTGAGGGGGTGACTACAGTAATAGACAGGGGAATGTCTATGGATGTTATATGGACTTCCAGAAGACATTTCATAAAGTCCTTCAGAAGAGACTCTTGGCTAAGGTTGAAGCTCGTGGAATTGAAGGCAAATTATTGACCTGGTGGGGAAATTGGCTGAGTAGCAGGAGACAGAGAATAGGGATAATGGGCAGGTACTGTAATTGACAGGTTGTAACTAGTGGTTTCACACAAGGATCAGTGTTGGGGACCTCAACTATTCACCATATTTATTGACAACTTAGATGATGGAATAGAAAGCCACATATCCAAGTTTGCTGGTAACATAAAGGCTGGCGGCATTGTAAGCAGTGTAGATGGAAGCAGAAAATTACAAAACCGTATTAATAGATTAACTGAATATGTAAAACTGTGGCAAATAGATTTCAATGAAGGCAAAAGTGAAGTCATCCATTTTGGACATAAAGAGGTGAGAACAGAGTACTTTCTAAATGATGAAAAGCTAGAAACAGTGGTGGGTCCAGGTACACAGATCATTAAAATGTCTTGAACAAATACAGAAGATAATCAAAAAGGCTAATGGAATGCTGGTCTTTATATGAAAAGGACTAGAATACAAGGGGGTAGAAGTCATGCTTCAGCAATACAAAGTCCTGGTTAGACCACACCTGGAGTTACTGAGAGCAGTTCTGGCACCACACCTCAGGAAGGATATATTGCCTTGGAGGGAGTGCAGTGTAGATTTACCAGAATAATGGGTCTTTCAGGAGTGTAATTAGGGAACACATCTACACACAAATAGTGGTAGAAGTTTGGAAGTCCCTTCTGCAAATGGCAATTAATGCTAGAAAAATCATCAATTTTTAATCTGAAACGATAGTTTTTTGTTAAGCAAAGGGATTAAGGGATATGGGGCAAAGGTGGGTTAATGGAGCTAGGTCACAGATCAGCCATGATCTCATTGAATGACAGAACAGGCTCAAGGGGCCAAATGGCCTCCTCCTGTTTCGAGTTCCTATTTGAAGAAAGCTGAATACTGTGTTAATTTGGCCAATTTAGAAATTGGGAGTGATTAGCAGGAATTCATGGCCTTTGAAGTCAGGCCCTCTGGCATTCATCTACAGCAGTCATGCACCACACATCCTCCTGTCCCTTCCCACTCTCTCGTGGCTTCTCATGATGGCCCGATGGTTTTCTAAGCATCTTGTGACACTGGCCGTGACACCTACTGGAAACCGTTACAATAAAATGAGCCTCAGCAACACTGGCAGGGTCACTGACTGAGGCCTGAGCCCTGCTCCACCACAGTGTCAGGGAGTGCAGTGGGATTGAGGAACTCTGACCAGTAATAGCAACTAAAGGCAATGCATGCCAGGACTCGAATCTGAGACCTGCTCTGCTCTTCATTGCTCAGCATCACGGCAGCCCTTCCTAAATTATTTTTATTCTAACACTGGATGTGGGGGTTGCTGGTTAGGCCAGCATTTATTGACCATCATTAATTGTCCTTGAGAAGGTGGTGGTGAGCCACCTTCTTGAACCACTGCAGTCCATCTGGGGTAGATACACTCACAGTGCTGTTAGGGAGAGAGTTCCAGGATTTTGATCCAACGATAGTGAAGGAACGGCAATATAGTTCCAAGTCAAGATGATGTGTGGCTTGGAGGGGAACTTGCAGCTGGTGGTGTTCCCATGCATCTGCTGCCCTTGTCTTTCTAGGTGGTAGAGGCCGTGGGTTTGTAAGGTGCTGTCGAAGGAGCCTTGGTGAGTTGCTGCAATGCATCTTGTAAATGGTACACACTGCTGCCACTGTGGAGGAAATGAATGTTGAAGGTGGTGGATGGGGTGCCAATCAAGCGGGCTGCTTTGTCCTGGATGGTGTCGAGCTTCAATAGTGTTGTTGGAGCTGCACCTATCCAGGTACGTGGAGAATATTCCATCACATTCCTGACTTATGCCTTGTAGATGGTGGACAGGCTTTGGGGAGTGAGGAGGTGAGGTACTCGCTGCAGAATTCCCAACCTCTGACCTGCTCTTGTCGCAACAGTATTTATATGGCTGGTCCAGTTAAGATTCTGGTCAATGGTAACCCCAGGCTGTTGATAGTAGGGGATTCAGTAATGGTAATGCCAATGAACATTAAAGGGAGATGTTTAGAGTCTCTCTTGTTGGAGATTATCATTGCCTGGTGTATGTGAGGCATGAAAGTTACTTGCCACTTATCAGCCCAAGCCTGAATGTTGTCCAGGTCTTGCTGCATGCTGGCACAGACTGCCTCTGTATCTGAGGAGTTGTAAATGGTACTGAACTGAATGGTACTGTGCAATCATTAGCGAACCTCCCCACTTCTGGCCTTATGTTGGAGGGAAGGTCATTGATGAAGCAGCTGAAGATAGTTGGGCCTAGGACACTACCCTGAGGCACTCCTGCAGCAATTTCCCAGGGCTGAGGCGATTGGCCTCCAACAACCACAACCATCTTCCTTTGTGCTAGGTACGACTTCAGCCAGTGGAGAACTTACCCTGGATTCCCGTTGACTTCGATTTTGCTAGGACTCCTTGATGCCACACTCAATCAAGTGTTGCCTTGACGTCAAGGGTAGCCACTGCTTTCTGTGTGGAGAAGAACATCCTTAAGTTAAGGTTGAACAGTTTGAACCTGTCACCCCCTTTGCCCAACTCCCAATCTAAGGTAATATTTCTTTTCCATATTATTTAGCCTCTCATACACCCCTCAGATAACCTCTTTCTGGGCCCATATCTCTCGAGTAACCTTAATGCAATTGTTCCTGTGTTACTGACCAGGCTCCATAGGATAACAACACACAGGTGCAACATGAAAAGATTTAGAGAGTGTAACTGGTCTTGGCAGATCAGCAATAAAAAGCATTTCCACTGGCCTTAGTCCTCAGCCAAAGACTTGCAGTTTGATAGGTAAATTGGCCATTGTAAATTGCCTGTAGTGTAGCTAGGTAGTAGGAGAATTGAGGGAAGGTGGGGATGTGGTAGGGAATATGGGATTAATGTAGGATTAGTATAAATGGGTGGTTGATGGTCAGCACAGACTCGGTGGGCCGAAGGGCCTGTTTCAGTGCTGTATCTCTCTATGACTCGGATGTGTGAAGGGAAAATTCAGTCAGGGCTTCCGATTCCACTTACTAGCCAGGGTTTGGAGGGTGTTCTGGGCAACATTTATCCCTCAAGCAACATGATCCATTCATTTGCGCTGTCGGAGGTGCCGTCTTTCAGATGAGATGTTAAATTGAGGACATCATCTGACCTCTTAGGAGGGCATAAAAGATTTTATGGCTGTTACGACCAGGTGAAGAGGGGGTCTCAGGCTCCCTTTTCGCCCCTTCTCTGGTTTGACTGCAACAGGGTTTATCCTTTTTAACACAGTGATTGAACTTACCACCTCAGTGAGGACTTGCTCCTGTTCCTCTAATGTTATTGCAAATGGACCAATCAGACAGGTTTTCTTGAGTTTAAACAAGAAAGATGTAAATTTATTATCCTTAGCCCTCTAAACCGGTTAATATTACTAAAATACACTATGCATCCACACCCACATTCACACAGGAGAGACACACACACACACACACACACACACACACACACACACACACACACACACACACACACACACACACACACACACACACACACACACACACATAGATTACAGAGGGAAAATAAAGTTGGATGGTTGGAGTAGAGTCTGAAATAAATGGAATTTAAACACTGAATCTCAGTCCCAGAGTCCTTAGTTGAAATTGTAGTCCTGAAGTCCTCGCTGGGCTACGTGCACAGTTGTAGGTTTGCTTCTCAGTCTCTGGAAGACAGAAGAGGGGGTTTGATCCTTGTCCCCTAGTTGTTGGTTGTGCTAGTCTGTAGGTTTGGTTTTACCAGCTGCCGCTGAGGCTTCTCTAGATCTTTACTGGAGAGAGAGAGAGAGAGCTGTTCCCTTGATGGCTTTCAGTTACTGTCTGTTTTCTGACTGACAAAGCTTAGGCTTTCCAAAGCTGCACAGTAGTCACATGACATTCCCAAACCTCTTTGTTGGGTTAGTGAGGCCCTTCTGCTAAATTCTTTGAGATTCAAGGTGCCACACCTTAAGCTGTTCAGTCACACTTGGAGGGGGTTGGCTCTTTCAAAGTCAATGGGTGTCGATGGCTCGTGACGACCATGTTGGCAAAGCCATTTTAAGTAATTTAATCAGAGAGCGCTCCATTGTTCTGGCTAGGTTGAATCAGTCATGTTGTCTCCATCTAATCCTTTTGGTGTTTCAAATGCAAATTTTTGTGGCCATCTTGGCTGCCAGGTTACTCTTTTTAAAAGAAGTTATTTGTAAGGATTTCCAGCAAAAGTCTCAGGCAAAGTTCCATCGATGAAATTAATATTTTCCATTTGGCACGTGGGTTTTCATAACAGTGGCACTATTTTGAAGAAGAGCTGGGCAGTTCTCCCAGCGTCCTGGCCAATATTCCAAACTCCAGCCGTGTTTCCTACATTACGACAGTGACAGCACTTTAAAAGTTTGCATTGGCTGTAAAGCGCTTTGGGAAGTCCTGAAGTCATGAGGCCAGGATGCTGGGAGACCTCCCCAGCTCTTCTTCAAAATAGTGCCATGAAATCTTTTATGCCCTATTGAGAGGGCAGATGATGTCCACAGATTAACATTTCATCTGAAAGACGGCATCTCCGACAGCGCAAATGAGCAGATCAACTGTTTTAGTGATGTTGGTTGAGGGATAAAGGTTGGCCCAGAGCGCCAAAGAACGGCCTCCAAACCCTGGCTAGTAAGTAGAAAGGGAAGCCCTGCCGCTATAGAAATGCAAGTTATTTCTTGATTAACTGCTCCATGTTGTCCCACTGTTCTCTTCTTGGCTGAAAATTACTTGAAGTCTAAGTGCGGTGTGAAGACAGGGGAATGACCAGGCTACTATAGACCTTCGCGGGTAGTTTTAACTGATGGTGGAAAGTGAAGACCCACTAATGCTGCTGAGGATATCAAAACATGCCTCACAAGAAGACATTGCAATTAAATTTAATGACTGAATTCCATAATTTGGCCACTGTATTAAACACTCTTGTGTGCATGGGTAGTTGCAAAGATCAATGTAAAATAAAAGCAACAGTTTCATGTATTTTATAGGTGTATACAGACAATTACAGTGTGGTCATGCTAAGCCTAGCAAACAGTTGGGCTGACTTTGAGTGATGAGTGCCAGGATACTGCGCTGTGAGAACCAAATAATAACATCTTCCTACCATCAGTAGAGTAAGCTCTTAACTGGTTGCGGCCGTAAATCAGTTTGTGGGGCCCAGGATCTCGGATGCATTGTTCTCGTCCTCTGTGGTTTTGTAGCAGTCCTGGGATCGGGGTAAACATCTGCCACGATATTAGCCGCTGCCTGTGAGGATTCAGTTCCATCAATGAGCAGGAGATCACGAGAAAGCAGCAGCTCATGGCAGGGCGTCATGTGATGGCTTAGAACACTGCAACCCAGCTGGACCCTCGATGAAAGTTCCAGGAACATCCAGAACTTTTAACCTTGTGCCCTCGGGAATCCCCAGCTGATCCCAGATCCGATTTCTAATATTTTTATTCCTTCATCTGGGTAAACCAGGAACACACTCCCCACCTCCCTCAAGCCATGTTTCCTCGAGCAAGCTGCTTCTTGAAATATATGAAAAAATCTTAGATCATCTCTCACATTAACAATGCAAATGACCATGTAAAAATGTTTCTTGGTTTATGTTTAATTAATTGATCTTGCCCAGGGCACCAGTTGGGGTTCAATGTCCCAGGGATAGGATAGGCAAAGATCAGTTGAAGCTCTGGTTTCTGGCTGATAGCCAGAGTAGAGTTATTCACATAGCAAATACTTATAGAATCCTAGAATGGTTACAGCACAGAAGGAGGCCATTCGGCCCATCGTGTCTATGCTGGCTCTCTGTAAGAACATCTCACCTAGTCTCACTCCCCTCCCTTTTCCCTATAGCCCTGCAGATTTTTTTCTCTTCAGATAATTATCCAATTCCCTTTTGAAAGCCATGGTTGAATCTGCCTCCACCACACTCTCAGGCAGCTAATTCCAGATCCTAACGACTCGCTGTGTGAAAAAGTTTTTCCTCATGTTGTCTCTGGTTCTTTTGCCAACCACCTTAAATCGGTGTCCTCTGGTTCTCGACCCTTCCGCCAATGGGAACAGTTTCTCTCTATCTACTCTGTCCAGACCCTTCCTGATTTTGAACACCTCTATCAAATCACCTCTCAGCCTTCTCTTCTCCAAGGAGAACAACCCCAGCTTCACCAATCTATCCACGTAACTGAAGTCCCTCATCCCGGGAACCATTCTCATAAATTTTAGAAGTTACTTATGGTTAAACAAGTCAATCGGCCCAACTGGTCCCTCTCAGTGTTTACCCTCCATGCAAGCAAATAGTTTGAATCACATTTACCCACCCTATTACAACAACAACAATAACTTATATTTATATAGCACCTTTAACATAATAAAACATCCCAAGGTGCTTCACAGCTGCATTATAAAACAAAATATGACACCCAGCCACATAAGGAGATTTTAGTTCAGATAATCAAAGGAGGAAAGCGAGGTGAAGAGGCGGAGAGCTGTAGGGAGGGTATTCTGGAACTTAGGGACTAGGCGACTGAAGGTGCGGTCACCAATGGTGGAGCAATTAAAATTGGGAATGTTCAAGAGGCCAGAATTAAGGGAGTGCAGAGATCTCTGTGGGGGGTGGGGGGGGGCGGGGTTGTAGGGCTGGAGGAGATTACAGAGATAGGGTGGGGTGCGGCCATGGAGGGATTTGAAAACAAGGATGAGAATTTTAATATCAAGACGTTGCTTGACTTGGAGCCAGTGTAGGTCAGCGAGCACAGGGGTGATAGGGGAACGGGATTTGGAGTGAGTTAAGGCACGGGCAGCAGAATTTTGGATGACCTCAAGTTTACGAAAGGTAGAATGTGGGAGACCAGCCAGGAGTGTGTTGGAATAGTCAAATCTAGAGGTAACGAAGGCATGAATGAGGGTTTCAGCAGCAGATAAGCTGAGACAGGGGCGAAGCCGGGTGATGTTATGGAGTGGCGGTCTTAGTGAAAGCACGAATAGAAGGTCAGAAGCTCATCTCGAACCAAATGTGACACCAAGGTTGCAAACTGTTGCCAGGGATTGGGATGGAATCAGTAGCTAGGAAACGGAGTTTGGAGCGGGGACCGAAAACAATGGCTTCAGTCTTCCTAATATTTAATTGGAGGAAATTCTGCTCATCCAGTACTGGATGTCAGATAAGCAGTCTGATAGTTTAGCAACAGTGGAGGAGACGAGAGAGGTGGTGGTGATATAGAGCTGGGTGTCGTCGGTGTACATGTGTAAACTAAAGCTGTGCTTTCGGATAATGTTGCCGAGGTGCAGCATGTAGATAAAAAATAGGAAGGGACCAAGGATAGATCCTTGGGGGACACCTGAGGTAACGGTGCAGGAGCAGGAAGAGAAGCCATTGTCAGTGTTTCTCTGGCTCTGACTAGATAGATAAGAATGGAACCAGGCTACAGAGGGATATAGATAGGTTAAGTGAGTGGGCAAAGATATAGCAAATGGAGTATAATGTGAGAAAGTGTGAAATTGTCCAAGAATAAAAAAGAAGCATATTATCTAAATGGTGAGAGATTGCAGAGCTCTGAGATGCAGAGGGATCTGGGTGTCCTAGTGCATGAATCGCAAAAGGTTAGTATGCACGTAAAGCCCTAATTAGGAAAGCTAATAGAATGCTATCGTTTGATGCGAGGGGAATTGAATACAAAAGTAGGGAAGTTATGCTTCAGTTATACAGGGCATTGGTGAGACCACATCTGGAGTACTGTGTACAGTATTAGAGTCACAGAGTTATACAGCACAGAAACAGGCCCTTCGGCCCATCGTGTCTGTGCTGGCCATCAAGCCCATTTTCCAGCACTTGGCCCATAGCCTTGTATGCTATGGCGTTTCAAGTGCTCAACTAAATACTTCTTAAATGTTGTGAGGGTTCCTGCCTCTACCACCCCTTCAGGCAGTGTGTTCCAGATTCCAACCACCCTCTGAGTGAAAAAAAATTCTCCTCAAATCCCCTCTAAACCTCCTGCCCCTTACCTTAAATCTATGCCCCCTGGTTATTGACACCTCCGCTAATGGAAAAAGTTTCTTCCCATCTATCCTATCAATGCCCCTCATAATTTTGTATACCTTGGTCTCCTTATTTAAGGAAGGATGTAAATGTGTTGGAAGCAGTTCAGAGAAGGTTTATTAGACTAATACTTGGAATGGGTGGGTTGTTTTATGAGGAAAGATTGGATAGCCTAGGCTTGTATCCGCTGGAGTTTAGAAGAGAAAGAGGCAACTTGATTGAAATATATAAAATCCTGAGTGGTCTTGACAGGGTGGATGTGGAAAGAATGTTTCCCCTTGTGGGAGAATCTAGAACTAGGGGTCACTGTTTAAGTATAAGAGGCTGCCCATTTTAAGACAGAGATGAAGAGAAATTTTTTCTCTCTGAAGGTTGAGTCTTTGGAATTCTCTTCCTCAAAAGACGGTGAAAGCAGAGTTTTTGAATTTTTTAAGGCCGAGGTAGATAGATTCTTGATGAGCAAGGGGGTGAAAGGTTATCGGGGATAGGCAGGAATGTGGAGTTGAGGTTGCAATCATATCTGCCATGATCTTGTTGAATGGTGGAGCAGGTTCGAGGGGCCGAGTGGCTCCTAATTCAAATGTGAGAGCAGCCCCACCCAGCTGGACGACAGTGGAGAGGTGTTGGAGGAGGATGGTGTGGTGAATCGTATCAAAGGCTGCAGACAGGTCGAGAAGTAGGAGGAGGGAAAGTTTACCACGGTCACAGTCACATAGGATGTCATTTGTGACTTTGATAAGAGTTGTTTCGGTACTGTGGCAGGGGGAAACCTGATTGGAGGATTCAAACATGGAGTTCCAGGAAAGATGGCAACGGATTTGGGAGGCGACAAAATGTTCAGGGTCTTTGGAGAGGAAAGGGAGGTTGGAGATGGGACGGTAGTTTGCCAGGACTGTGGGGTCTAGGGCTGATTTTTTGAGGAGAGGGGTGATGACGACAGATTTAAAGGACAGAGGGAGAAAGAGAACCGTTAACAATATCGGCTAATGTGGAGACCACGAGGGGATGTTGGGTGATCATCAGTTTAGTGAGAATAGGATCGAGGAGCAGGAGGTGGGTTTCATGGACAAGATGAGCTCAGAGAGGGCATGAGGGGGAGATAGGAGAGAAACTAGAGAATGATGTGACCACTTCAACCCCTTTTCCTTCATTCACCTATTCAATTTCATCTTAAGTGTTGACATAGTGTCTGCATTGAGCTCTAACCCTGAAAGTGAATTCCACAACCTCACAACTCTCTCTCCATGAGGAAGTTTTGTCTGCCCTCTCTTCTAAGTGTCTTACATTTAAATTTGTATCTGTGTTCCCTTGTTCTTGACCCCTCAGTTCCTGGAAACGTCTGCTTCTATCTACCCTGGCCCACCCTTATCGCCCCATAATCTGCATCATTCTAATGTAGAAAAGCCCAACTTTTCAAGTCTCACCAAGGCAGGACACTCAAACACCTCATAACCTGCTCCTATAACAATGGCAGCAGATGTGGAGATGGTATGTTGGGGCCGCATTCCCCGTTTATTCATTAATAACACACCCACCACCAACTCGCCCTCAGCCATCGCTGGGCAGCATTAACATCAGGCCAACATTCTCCCAGAATACAGGCCCAGATGGTTCCATTCCGGCCAATAAATAAACTTAACCATGATAAATGAGCCTTCGCTTTCCAAACATCTTAAGGGATAGTACATGATTTCCAGGAAGCAATTAGAAAAATGTCCTAAACAAACAAGCTTGCAGTGACCCTTTGAACTGAGCCCGATTTGTTTTTGTCTTCTGATAAACAAAGGAATGTTCCAGAGTTTGGGTGGTCATGTTAGTACTTGACGCAATTTGCATTATTTGGGAACATCAAATCTGTGACCAACCAGTCGCATTTTCTGTTTTCCTACTGATCTCTTGCTTCTTCGTATCCTCCTTCAGATTGTGTTGGAATTGAGACTTTTATCGTAATGTCTTCTACTCAAACTCTTTACCAGGACCTCAAAACTGTGGAACTCCTCTCCTCCCTCTGTCTTCCCCATCTACAACCTGATACAGCATGTATTGTAGAAACATCACTTTCCCAGTTGGATGCTTCTTTCTGAGGGTAACACCAAGATCACAGAGTGCTGGGTGTTTTAAGTCCAACAATATATATAATCTGTTGACATGTAATGCTTTAAAATTATTTTTGACATCAGCTAATTTTAGATAGTTCATAGCCCAGCAATTTACTGGTCAAATTATCCAGAATCTGGCACCAGGTCTGTCCCTTACACGCCCAACATCTAGTCAGTGCCATTGACAAACTAACCACTTGTTTGTGCTTGAAGAGGAAGTTTATTTCTCTGAATGACAACATATCTTTAAATGTTATATATAAAGGCAGCTAACTATCTCGACACTAACCACAGCCTTTCACTCCTCCCTCTTGTTGCTGTGTTTTTATGCTTTAAAAGTGTTCAGACTGATATATTGAAGCTGTCTGTTGTTGCAAAGGTTCTCTGTGAAATAAATGATAAGGCTGTCTTAGCCTGAATTCCCAGCGGACTGACAGTACACAACCACCCTCGAATTCAGCATCAAGCACTTCATATCACTCAAAAGAGGAATAATTTCCAAGGCTACGGGGAACAAGCAGGGGAGGGGGACTAACTGTGTGGCTGCCTTAAAGAGCTGGCACAGACACAGCAGGCCAAATGGCCTTCTCTGCTGTATAAATCTATGATCATTGGGGAAATGGTAAAATCTCACATTTGTAATCTCGGAGACACTTTCCTGAGGTTAGGGCTGAGGGCTATTGTAGCTGCAGGACAGAAGGACTTCACACTGCGTCTGGTGGGATATGCGGTATATTGCTGGAACATACAAACATAAAAGCATACAAATTAGGAGCAGGAGCCCTTCGAGCCTTCTCCGCCATTCAATAGGTTCTTGGCTAAACTGATTACTCCACATTTCCACCTACCCCTGATAACCTTCCACCCTCTCGCTTATCAAGAATCTATCTACCTCTGCCTTAAAAATGTTCAAAGACTCTGCTTCCACCGCCTTTTGAGGAAGAGAATTCCAAAGACTCACAACCCTCTGAAAGAAAATATTTTTCCTCATCTCTGTCTTAAATGGGTGACCCCTTATTTTTAAACAGTGACCCCTAGTTCTAGATTCTCCCACAAGGTGAAACATCCTTTCCACATTCACCCTGTCAAGACCCCTCAGGATCTTATATGTTTCAACCAGTCACCTCTTACTCTTCTAAATTCCAGTGGATACAAGCCTAGCCTGTCCAACCTTTCCTCGTAAGACAACCCGCCCATTCCAGGTATCAGTCTCATAAACCTTCTCTGAACTGCTTCCAATGCATTTACATCCTTTCTTAAATAAGGAGACCAATACTGTACACAGTTCTCCAGATGTGGTCTCACCAATGCCCTATATAACTGAAGCATAACCTCCCTACTTTTGTATTCAATTCCCCTCGCGATAAACGATAACATTCTATTAGCTTTCCTAATGATGTGCTGTACCTGCATATTCTCCTGAGGGTGTTGGATTCTATCTGGGAATGATTCCAAAGCACACCAGGCACCATCACTGACCTTGTGTAAGTGGCTATTTTAATTGTACATTTTCCAGTGACTCGTCTTGGTAGATGGATGCTGGCAGCACCTGGGGTCATTATTGAAGAGCCCATTCACCTCACATGCATTCACCAAGCTCTCCCTAATGTTCTTTGGCCTCCTTGTCTCGAGAGATAATGGGTAAGGGCCTGGAGGTGGTCAGTGGTTTGTGAAGCAGCGCCTGGAGTGGCTATAAAGGCCAATTCTAGAGTGACAGACTCTTCCACAGGAGCTGCAGATAAAATTGGTTGTCGGGGCTGTTACACAGTTGGCTCTCTCCTTGCGCTTCTGTCTTTTTTCCTGCCAACTGCTAAGTCTCTTCGACTTGCCACACTTTAGCCCCGCCTTTATGGTTGCCCGCCAGCTCTGGCGATCGCTGGCAACTGACTCCCACGACTTGTGATCAGTGTCACAGGATTTC
Source organism: Heterodontus francisci (assembly GCF_036365525.1). Classification (NCBI taxonomy): domain Eukaryota; kingdom Metazoa; phylum Chordata; class Chondrichthyes; order Heterodontiformes; family Heterodontidae; genus Heterodontus; species Heterodontus francisci. The sequence goes on from NC_090390.1 coordinate 80,720,238, forward strand.
ATGTCGCGTTTGCAGACGTCTTTAAAGCGGAGCCATGGACGGCCAGTGGGTCTGGTACCAGTGACAAGCTCGCTGGACAATGTGTCCTTGGGGATCCTGCCATCTTCCATGCAGCTCACATGGCCAAGCCATCTCAAGCGCCGCTGGCTCAGTAGGGTGTATATGCTGGGGATGTTGGCCGCCTTGAGGACTTCTGTGTTGGAGATACGGTCCTGCCACCAGAAGCCAAGGATTCTCCTGAGGCAGCGAAGATGGAATGAATTGAGACGTCGCTCTTGGCTGACGTACATTGTCCAGGCCTCGCTGCCATAGAGCAAGGTACTGAGGACACAGGCTTGATACACTTGGACCTTTGTGTTCCGTGTCAGTGCGCCATTTTCCCACACTCTCTTGGCCAGTCTGGACATAGCAGAGGAAGCCTTTCCTATGCGCTTGTTTAATTCTGCATCGAGAGACAGGTTACTGGTGATAGTTGAGCCTAAGGTAGGTGAACTCTTGAACCACGTCTAGAGTGTGGTCGTCGATATTGATAGATGGGGCATTTCTGACGTCCTGTCCCATGATGTTCGTTTTCTTGCTGTTACGCAATTTTCTAAATTCACTTGAAAAAGCCCTCCAAAACACTCCCACAGGGGATGCAGGGACCAAGTGGGCCCACATCAGAGACGCCATCTATGACTCAGCAATGACCACCTGTGGCAATTGTGTGAAGCGGAATGCAGACTGGTTTCAATCTCACATTGAAGAGCCTGAACCTGTCATAGCTGCTAAGCACATTGCGCTGCTGAACTACAAGAAAGCCCCCAGCGAGTTAACATCTGTAGCACTTAAAACAGCCAGAAGCGCTGCACAAAGAACAGCCAGGTGCTGCGCAAATGACTACTGGTAACACCTATGCAGTCATATTCAGCTGGCCTCTGACACAGGAAATATCGGAGGGATGTATGATGGCATTAAGAGAGCTTTTGGGCCAACCGTCAAGCAGATTGCCCCCCTCAAATCTAAATCCGGGGACACAATCACTGACCAACGCAAGCAAATGGACCGCTGAGTTGAGCAGTACCTAGAACTGTACTCCAGGGAAAATGTTGTCACTGAGACTGCCCTCAATGCAGCCCAGCCTCTACCAGTCATGGATGAGCTGGACGTACAGCCAACAAAGTCGAAACTCAGTGATGCCATTGATTCTCTAGCCAGCGGAAATGCCCCTGGGAAGGACGGCATTACCCCTGAAATCATCAAGAGTGCCAAGCCTGCTATACTTTCAGCTCTGCACGAACTGCTTTGCCTGTGCTGGGATGAGGGAGCAGTACCACAGGACATGCGCGATGCCAATATCATCACCCTCTTTAAGAACAAGGGCGGCACATAATATGATTGAATAACTTTTGATGTGGCACCTTGTCAAATGCCTTCTGGAAATCTAAGTACAAAACATCCACTGGTTCCCCTTTATCCACAGCACATGTAACTCCCTCAAAGAACTCCAATAAATTGGTTAAACATGATTTCCCTTTCATAAAACCATGTTGACTCTGCCTGATTACCTTGAATTTTTCGAAATGCCCTGCTATAATGTCTTTAATAATAACTTCTAACATTTTCCTTATGACAGATGTTAAGCTAACTGGCCTGTACTTTCCTGCTTTCTGTGTCCCTCTCTTTTTGAATTAAGGAGTTACATTCGCTATTTTCCAATCGAACGGAACCTTCCCCGAATCTAGGGAATTTTGGAAAATTAAAACTGATGCATCAACTATCTCACTAGCCAATTCTTTTAACACCTTAGGAGGAAGTCCATCAGGACCCAGGGACTTGTCAGCCCGCAGCTCCAACAATTTGTTCAGTACCACTTCCCTGGTGATTGTAATTTTCTTGAGTTCCTCCCTCCCTTGCATTTCCGGACTTACAGCTAATACTGGGATGTTACTTGTACCCTCAACAGTGAAGACTGATGCAAAATATCTGTTCAATTCATCTGCCATCTCCTTATTATCCATTATTAATTCCCAGACTCACTTTCTATAGGACCAACACTCACTTTGTTAACTCTTTTTTAAATATCTGTAGCAACTCTTACTATCAGTCTTTATATTTCTAGCTAGCTTTCTTTCATACTCTAATTTTACCTTCCTTATCAATCTTTTAGTCATTCTTTGCTGTTTTTTATATTCTGTCCAATCTTCTAAACTGCCTCCCATCTTTGCGCAATTATATGTTTTTACTTTAAGTTTGATACTATCTTTAACTATTTTAGTTAACCACAGATGGCAGGTTCCCCCACCCCCCCAACCTTGGAATTTTTCTTTCTTGTTGAAATGTATATTCTGTGTATTCTGAAATATCCCCTTAAATGTCTGCCACTGCATCTCTATTGACCTATCCCTTAACCTGATTGACCAGTTCACTTTAGCTAGTTCTGCTTTCATGCCCTTATAATTACCCTTATTTAAGTTTAAAATACTAGTTTAGTTTAGAGATACAGCACTGAAACAGGCCCTTCGGCCCACCGAGCCTGTGCCGACCATCAACCACCCATTTATACTAATCCTGCACTAATTCCATATTCCTACCACATCCCCACCTGTCCCTATATTTCCCTACCACCTACCTACACTAGGGGCAATTGCTAATGGCCAATTTACCTATCAACCTGCAAGTCTTTGGCATGTGGGAGGAAACTGGAGCACCCGGAGGAAACCCATGCAGACACAGGGAGAACTTGCAAACTCCACACAGGCAGTACCCAGAATTGAACCCGGGTCGCTGGAGCTGTGAGGCTGCGGTGCTAACCATTGCGCCACTGTGCCGCCCCACTCTTCTCTCCCTCAAACTGAATGTAAAATTCAATCACATTATAATCGCTGCTACCTAGGGGCACCTTAACTATGAGGTCATTAATTAATCCTATCTCATGCACAATACCAGGTCTAGTATAGCCTGCTCTCTGGTTGGCTCCAGAACGTACTGTTCCAAGAAATTATCCTGAAACATTCTATGTACTCCTCATCTAGGCTACCTCTGCCCATCTGATTTTTCCAGTCTATATAAAACCCCCATAATAATCGCTGCACCTTTCTGACAAGCTGCCATTATTTCTTCCTTTATACCCCGTCCTACAGTGTGGTTAATGTTAGGTGGTCTGTACACCACTCCCACATGTGACTTCTTGCCTTTATGATTTCTCAACTCTACCCAAACTGCCTCTACATCCTGGTTTCCTGAACTTAGGTCGTCCCTTTCTATTGTGCTAATACCATCATTAATTAACAGAGCTACCCCTCCACCTTAGTCATAGAGTCATAGAGTCGTACAGCATAGAAACAGGCCCTTCGGGCCACCACGTCTATGCCGACCATAATGCATATCTATAATAACCCCACCTGCCTGCATTAATTCCATATCCCTCTATGCCTTGCTCATTCAAGTACCTGTCCAGATGCCTCTTAAATGTTGCCACTGTTCCTGCCTCCACCACCTCCTCTGGCAGCTCATTCCAGATACCCACTATTCTTTGTGTGAAAAATTTACCCCTTTGATCCCCTTTAAACCTCCTCCCTCTCACCTTAAATCTATGCCCTCTAGTTTTAGTCACCCCTACCATGGGAAACATATCATGGCTATCTACCCTATCTATGCCTCTCATAATGTTATATATCTCTAGCATGTGACCTCTCAGCCTCCTTCGCTCCAGGGAAAACAGACCCAGCCTATCCAATCTCTCTTTATAACTCAAGCCCTCCAAACCAGGTAACATCCTTGTGTATCTTTTCTGCACCCTCTCTAGCTTAATCACATCTTTCCTGTAGTGCGGCGACCAGAACTGCACACAGTACTCCAAATGCGGCCTAACCAACGTTATCTACAACTGTAACATGACGTCCCAACTCTTGTACTCAATGCCTCGGCCAATGAAGGCAAGCATGCCATACGCCTTCTTCACCACCCTGTTTACCTGTGTTGCCACTTTCAGGGAACTATGTATTTGTACCCCAAGGTCTCTCTGCTCAACAACACTCCCCAGGGCCCTGCCATTCACTGTATATGTCCTGCCCTGGTTTAATTTCTCAAAATGCATCACTTCACACTTGTCTGTGTTAAATTCCATTTGCCACTCCCTTGCCCACTTTCCCAGTTGATCTATATCCTGTTGTAACCTTAGACAACTTTCTTCACTGTCCACTATACCACCAATTTTGGTGTCATCTGCAAACTTACTAATCATGCCCCTTACATTCACATCCAAGTCATTAATATATATCACAAACAACAGAGGGCCCAGCACCGATCCCTGCGGCACACCACTGGTCACTGGCCTCCAATCTGAAAAACAACCCTCCACTACCACCCTCTGCCTCCTATCACCAAGCCAATTTTATATCCAATTTACTGGCTCACCCTGGATCCCATGTGTTCGAACCTTCTGGACCAGCCTACCATGCGGGACCTTGTCAAAGGCCTTGCTAAAATCCATGTAGACAACGTCCATCGCCCTGCCCTCGTCAATCCTCTTGGTCACCTCCTCGAAAAACTCAATCAAATTCGTGAGACATGATTTCCCACGCACAAAGCCATGTTGACTATCCCTAATCAGACCATGCCTTTCCAAATACATATAAATCCTGTCTCTCAGAATCCCTTCCAATAAGGGTGGTGCTGCTGACACGAAGAGCTACCGGCCCGCTGATTAGCCGGCAGCTCAATGAGGTGCGACCTCCTCCCTCAAGCGGGTGGAAGTCCCGCCTCGGAACAATTAAAGCCTGGGGACCCGTAAAATGTGGGCCGGATCCCCAGGCTAGGTGGAAGCGGGTTTGCCACCAACTCTTATGTTGGTGGCCAGCTCCCGTCCGCCCACCGTAAAATGCACCCATAGTTTAAAATATTAGATATAAGCCAATTTCAGACACTCATGTAAATAGGGTTAGTCTGATATCCATAGTCTATAAAATTCTAGGGGAAATCTTAATAAATATAAATAAATAGGGCCGATTAATTAATTAATATATTAGAGTTCAGATTATATATAGCAGTGGGTTCTGATATAGAAGGGGGTTAAAGTCTATTTCTGGGAATTTATGGGACAGCAACAGGAAGAAGTATTCCATTCTGTACCTCTTAACCTGGTTTCAAAGAAGTGGTTGCTTTAGTAAATATTTAAAGGCAGAATTTCACTTTTGCTCCCTCTTTGGTAATCATTATGAATGCAACGCAGACCTCAATATAGGTAGAGATGGAAATCCTGCACCTTTGTAACCACAACTGTTGTAAATACTTGTGAAGGTATGGAATGACTCTCTTGATTATCACACTTGATTACTATGATGCAAGCTTCAAATGGCGAATTTGTGAATGGTAAAGGGATGCTTCTATAGATATAAATATGCAGAGTTGATATCATCATGTGTGAAGGAGTCTGTAAAATAATGAGGTTCAAAGATTTGTTTTCCTCTGAATGAGGGATTGAAAATTTAAGAAGTGTTTATCTTCCTAAAAAGTTTAAAATGTTCATCTCTGTAATGCTAAGTGCACATGCCTGTGTGTGAAATAGCTTGCCTCATCTTAGAACTAAAAAGGCAGCTTTTGAAGATGGATTCGCTTCTAAAGTCACGAACCTCATCACACAGTAAAACATTGATAACATAGTTTTGCAAAGTCTTACAAAAGCTACCACTGTGTAATCGTTGATAAGATGGTTTTATGCTGATAGCCCTAAACCATAGCCATCTGCATTTTTGACAAAGCTATCCAAACTCAAAAACTGAATTATCGGCTGCAATTTTATACCCCCCCTCCAAAAGAGCGGGCTGGTGGTGGGGATGGGGGAGCGTAAAATGGAGTGGGAAGCTGGGGGGGGGGGTGGGGTGGGGGCGGGGCAGTGGCGAGAAACAGCCTGCCCGCCTCAGACCAATCAAGGCCCTTAAGTGGCCAATTATCTGCCACTTTAGGACCTCTACCTGCCACCACAGGTATTTTACATTTGGCTGGTGGGCAGCTGAGGCCTCAGAAAACACGCCTGATAAAACTAGGTGGCCTTCTGGCAGGCAGGGGGGACCCTCCTGATCGAGCACCATGTGCCCCACGGAGGGCCGTCCCTGAAGCCCCAACTGCCCCCAATGCACAACACGTCCCCTGTCCCCTAATCGACCTCCCTTGCCTCGCTGGGGCCCAATTGATTTTTTTTTGGAGCCTCGCCGGGGACACTCACCTTTTTTCCGGGACCATTCGTCATCTTCCTCCTGCAGCTGGGTGTAGTCCCAGCAATGGCCAGTGCTCCCAGTGGTTAGCACCGCAGCCTCACAGCTCCAGTGACCCGTGTTCAATTCTGGGTACTGCCTGTGCGGAGTTTGCAAGTTCTCCCTGTGACCGTGTGGGTTTCCGCCAGGTGCTCCGGTTTCCTCCCACAGCCAAAGACTTGCAGGTTGATAGGTAAATTGGCCATTATAAATTGCCCCTAGTGTAGGTAGGTAGTAGGGGAATATAGGGAAGGTAGGGATGTGGTAGGAATATGCGATTAGTGTAGGGTTAGTATAAATGGGTGGTTGATGGTCGGCACAGACTCGGTGGGCCGTAGGGCCTGTTTCAGTGCTGTATCTCTAAATAAAAAAAAAACCTGCCGGCCTGCTGATTGGTCGGCATCTCCATTCGGTGGGACTTCCTGCCTCAAGGAGGTGTAAATCCTGACCAAGACCAATTAACAGCTTGGGGAGCATAAAATCTGGTCTAGATCCCCAGGCCCGGCGTAGGTGGTCTCTCACCTTATCCTAGCTTCCTGTCCTTCCTAAATGCCTTGTACCCTGCAATATTCAGGCCCCACTTGATGTCATCCTGCAGCCATGTCTCTGTAATGGCGATCAGATCGTACTTATTTATTTCTATTTGCACTCTCTTCTTCTGTTTTGTTTCGAATGCTATGTGCATGCAGATACAGAACCTTTAGTTTTGTCCTTTTATTATTTTTGTAACCTCTAGCCTTATCTGTTGATTTACTCTTAGATTTGTACACTCTGTCCCTTCCTGTCATAGTCTGTTTATCATTTCCAATATTAATACCTTTCTCTCTTGCCTTGTCTCTACTCCTTGATTTACCATATCTTCCCAAATTTGATCCCTTACCCCCACTATTCAGTTTAAAACCATCCCTACTTCCCTAGTTATGGAGCTCGCTAGAATACTGGCCTCAGCACAGTTCAGGTGTAGACCGTCTCAACGGTACAGCCACCACTTTCCCCAGTACTGGTGCCAGTGCCTCACGAACCAGAACCCACTTCTACTGCACCAGTCTTTGAGCCACGCATTAATTTCTCTAATCTTAGTTGCCCTATGCCAGTTTGCATGTGGCTCAGGTAATAATCCAGAGATTATTACCTTTGAGGTTCTGCTTCTTAATTTGGCACCTAGTTCCTCATACTGACTATGCAGAACCTCTTTCCTAGTCCTGCCTATGTCGTTGGTACCTACACGGACCATGATGACTGGAACCTCCCCCTCCCACTGTAAGTTCCTCTTCAGCCCTGAGCAGATGTCCCTAACCCTGGCACCAGGCGGGCAACACAGCCATCTGCACTCTTGCTCTTTGCTGCAGAGAACAGTGCCAATCCCCCTAACTATACTGTCCCCTACTCCCACAACAAGTGCAAAGCCAATATTGACCATTTAGTGTCAATAATATGATGCTCAGTGTCCATAGCATTGATGGGTATTTTTGGGCACAGTTGCTTGCATCATTGATGTTGAAACCTGTACAATGCCCCATTCGCCTAGCCAGTTCACTTACTGAGCAGTGGTCTCTTTGTGTCCTGCTTTTTATATAAATTAGGGGTTCTTCCCAGAATATGGCTGAATGGCAGTCCAGAACCTCAGGACCTCTTTGGAATGTTATTGAAGAACTGAAATGTTGGAAATTTCCTCTTGGCTGGCTTTCCCTTTCCAACAACCCTTTGTTTATGGATTTCTCCCTATTTGACCACCATTTCGAGGCCAACCTTTGAGGGTCTTGTGCACTAAAAGCTTTTGTATTTCCAAAAAAAGAATGGCAATGTTTTAACGGCAAACAGCAGCCCTTTAATAGCTGCTAGTGCCTGACTTTGGACCCCTCTAACTACTGTAGTGCGCCCATGTTCTAAACACTTGGAGCAGCACAGAAATGTTTAAATAAGCTGCTCACAATATGGGACAAGGTTTATCTGTCCTACCCATCTGTGTGAAAACAGAAAACGGAAATGGAGAGATAAAGAATGTTGGCTACAGGCAGAAATGGTCCTAGTTCCTAATAGATATCCTCCAAAGATGCCTGCACTTGAAGCCAAATTATATACACCTGTTTGTCCATTCATGGAACCCAAATGATTACTGTCTTTACAGACACTATCACAGCATGGAGATCTTCACGCACTATGACCTTTTGACCCTGAATGGCAGCAAAGTCGCTGAAGGACATAAAGCAAGCTTCTGCCTAGAAGACTCGGACTGTGAAAGAGGTATGTCTAGAGGAGAAGTAGAGAAGCAGGCGTTCGGGGTGGAGTCGGTGGGTGTGAAGTCTTGCTGCGCAGAGAATCTGACAGAGCTGTGCTCATTGTCAGTGGAAATAAGATTGAAAGGAGACATGAGCCATCATTTCAACGGGATGAGAGATGTGGGCAGTCTGTTTAAGTTAAATTGTTAGCTCTGGATTTGGCAAGCAGTTAGTGAGGCGAGAAATTAGAAACTCTTTAACTCAAGGTGTTATGAAACACAGTAAATACAGTTGGTGCATCGACTAACTTTCACAAAGGAGCTGGGAGATACCTGATTAGGAGCAAGTTAGAGAGTTAGCTATAAAGTGAGATGATGAGATGCCTGATCGGACACAGTGGGGCCAATTTTCACCCAACCAAATTGACATTAAGGGAACAGTGATGGTCTTAAAATGGTAGGTAAACTTACTGCATTTGTAACAGCAACCCTCTGGCAGGTGTTGTTTGCCATACCAATTGTTGCTCGTGGGTAGCACTCTTGACTCTGAATTATGAAATTGTGGGTTCAAGTCCTACTCTAAGACTTGAGCACAAAATCTAGGCTGACACTCTGAAGTACTGAGGGAGTGCTGTACTTTTGGAGGTGCTGTCTTTCAGATGGAGATGTTAAACTGAGACCCTCTTGGGGGTATGTAAAAGGTCCCATGGTATTATCTTGAAAAAGAGCAATGGAGTTATCTCCAGTGTCCTGGCCAATATTTATACCTCAATAAACATCACAAAAACAGATTATCTGGTCATTATTACATTGCAATTTGTGGGATCTTTCTGAGTGCAAATTAACTGCTGCGTTTCCTAAATTACACCAGTGACTACCCTTCAAAAGTATTTCATTGACTGTAAGGCATTGTGGGGCATTCTGAAGTCATGAAAGGTGCTATATAAATGCAAGTCTTTCTTTTCTTTCTAAAGGGGACTTCTGTCTTTCAAAATATTTTAAACTAGCAGAGATTCTCAAAACATTTGCAGTCAAATCAGTATCTTTATTGCAATAGTACTTCTTTAAATACAGGATTTCTAGTTATTCTGTCACCAAAGACTTTAACAGAATCAAAACTTCTCACTCTGGAAAAAGCGACATAAAGCTGTGTATGCTGGAAAACAGGCCTAGGAATATGATCGCAAATTTTGTCAAGAGTCTGGCCTTGTGACTTGTTTATAGCTATCAAATATGAAAGTCCAATTGGGAGCAGTTTTCTCCTGGATTGAAAAGGCAGGTTTACATCTGATGGGCTCAATGTTATTTGAGGAATAAATGCTCTTATTTCCATGAAATCTGCCTGCTATAATTTAAGCATCCACCATCGAAGAAAACAGCTACCTAACTACCAAACTTGTTCCATGAAAAAGTTGTTGTTTAGGATTCAAGTTTCATAGCAACGTTATAACTGCTCCTTCCTTGAGTCGAAGTTTGTGCAATGGCATGTCCATTGGAGTTGAACTGTGTGGAAACTCTGGAGGGTATAGACTGTTGTCATCTTTGTCTATAGAATCAAAACTGTATTCTTTTAATTCACCTGACAACTTTTCCAAAATGTTTTCATCCAAATCCAGTGAATCTTCATTTTTAGCAGAAAGAATAGCTTTTGAATAATAAGTTGTATCAAAGAATTATCCCGGCCAATTTGCCACACTTAACCAATTCCATCATCTCATCCACCCCTCCCATGCCATCCCCATCCCTCCCATGCCATCCCTAACCCTCCCATCAATCCCATCCTATACCATCTCTGACAGAAACAATCTCTCCAGTCAGGGTAGCTTTGATATTGGGCTCCCCTTACCTTCCCCACCAGCACCCTCAGTCCTGCAGCCGTGACCAACCATTGGCAGCCACAAGTGCATCACTAGGCAGTAGTCACCAAATAAATCCACCAACAGACATGCCCCTTAAAATGACCAATCAAAACAGTTCAGACAAAAAAGTAAGTATTATTATTGGTATCCATGTCCCAAACTTAGGCTTGCGAGTGCACTTTCTGCGTTGTTTCCATTATTCATTCCCAGGATGAATATCATTTACTGCATTTGCTGCCCGTCCCTAATTGCCCTTGAGAGAGTGATGGTCTTCTTGAACCGCTGTAGTCAATGTGGTGAAGGCAGTCTTATCCTTTGTCATAATGGATTGGTACAACTGAGTGGCTTGCTCGGCCATTTCAGACGGCAGTTGAATCAGCCACACTGCTGTGGGTCTGCAGTTACATGTAGGCCAGACTGGGTAAGGACAGCAGATTTCCTTCACTGAGAGAGATTAGTGAACCAGATGGGTTTTACGACAATCTGGTAGTTTCATGGTCAGCATTACTGCTGCTAGCTTTTTATTTTAGAATTATTTAATTAACTGAATTTAGATTTCCCAGCCACTATGGTGGGATTTGAACTTAGGTCCCTAGATCATTGGCCCAGAGGCCTCTGGATTACTTGGTCCAGTAACATAACATTATGCTACCGTACCCATTGTTGCCTTTTGACTCATTGACACACTTGTCCTGCTCGAAAGCTGCTGAGAGTTAAAAGTGACCTGCCCCGCCCCTCAACCAATTCCACATTTATAATAGACGGCACCTACGCCAACCTGTCACACGACCTCACCAGCAGTGAGGCTGCAATGTCTCCACTGACAGGAAGGTGTAACTGCAGGTAAATAGGTTTTACATAGACAGCTACCACAGTAAAGGCGGACCTAGGAATTACATTGGGAAGAAGATGCCTTCAGACATAACACATATCAAGACATTATAAATAGATCTTTTCTTTTTACACACCAGTGGCTCAATGAGTTAATGTTGTCTGTAGTTGGAGACTATCGACACAGGAGGTTCTGGTTCGATCCTAGTCTTTGCCAACTGATGATTGTCTGGGTGACATTAGGTTGGCTGCCATTGGCTTCTGTACTGAACAACTTGCATTTAAATAGTGCCTTTAATGTAATAAAATGTCCCAAGGCACTTTACAGGAGCATTATGAAGCAAATTTGACACTGAGCCACATAAAGTGACACAAGAACAGTTGGTCAAAAGAGGTAGGTTTTGATGAGTGTCTTAAAGAAGGAAAGCGAAGTGGAGAGGTGTTTTGTTTTTTATTCATTCATGGAATATGGGCGTCACTGGCCAGGGCAGCATTTATTGCCCATCCCTAATTGCCCTTGAGAAGGTGGTGGTGAGCTGTCTTCTTGAACCGCTGCAGTCCATTTGGGGTAGGTACACCCACAGTACTGTTAGGAAGGGAGTTCCAGGATTTTGACCCAGCGACAGTGAAAGAACGGCGATATAGTTCCAAGTCAGGATGTTGTGTGACTTGGAGGGGAACTTGCAGGTGGTGATGTTCCCATGCATGTGCTGCCCCTGTCCTTCTAGTTGGTAGAGGTCATGGGTTTGGAAGGTGCTGTCAAAGGAGACTTGGTGTGTTGCTTGGTGCGTGTAGGGGGGAGGGTATTCCAGAGCTTAGGGCCTAGGCAACCGAAGGTGCAGGCACCAATGGTGGAGTGATTAATATCAGGATGGCACAAGAGGCCAGAATTAGATGAGCACAGATATCTCAGAGGATTGTGAGGCTGGAGGAGATTATAGAGATAGAGAGGGGCGAGGCTGTGGAGAGATTTGGAAACAAGGCTGCGAATTTTAAAATTGAGACTTTGCTTGACTGGGAGCCAATGTAGGTCAGTGAGCACAGGAGTGAGGGAACTTGGCATGAGTAAGGACACGGGCAGCAGAGTTTTGAATGACATCAGGTTTACAGAGCAAGTTGAAATAGGTCAGGATTTCTGGTTTTGAACTCAAATCTCTCACACAAATCAAGGCTACTTGAGCAAGGTGCAAGAGCATGATTGGTCCTTGTGTAACAGAGCCCCAGTGTGAGTCAAAGTCTTCTGAACAGAGATCATGGCAACAAAAAATAATATCGTTTGGAAAGAAGCTGTGCCAACACACAGACTGTTTTCTTCGAATTATTTTCTTCTTGGAAAAATACTATATTGGAACAACTTGAATACTAAACTGAGTGATTGCAACTATAGCAACGTTCTACTGAGCGTTTGGGGATTATCAATTACGATGTTTTTAAAACATATTGCAAGTCCATATGTGTTTTATGCCAAAGATGAGGAAGAAGGTATTGAATGAGGAAATGGGAGCCATCAGTCTGAATTTGATGACAGCACTTTGGAATGTTCAGGGAAGCAGAGTGTGCCGTCTGTTCTGGAAAAATTATTTCAGGATGTGGAGGCAGCTTCCTGCTGGGACTGGGAAACAGGAGCGAAGCTCCCCCCCATCTCTTCGCCCCCCACTCCTTATCCTAAAATGCGCAGATCTAATCATTGCTAAAATAGCACAGGGCTTCCTGAAGGAATAGCAATGACCTGAAAGTTTTGACCCCTTAAACTGCAGCAGACCACTGCCACCCTGGACCTTTCTGTTTCAATGCTTTGACCTCACATATGGCATCACCAGAAAAAAATCCCACTAACGTTATGGTAATAAATCTGCTGAAATGCCAGAAGCAACCACTCTTACGATGCTTCTTAGTATCAAGAAAGGCTTAGGATGTCCAAATGTGTTTTCAAGCCAATGAAGTACTTTTGATGTGTAGTCACTGTTGCAGTGTAGGAAATCTGCACACAACAAGCTCCCACACACAGCAATGATCATGGCTAGCTAACCTATTTATCAGTGTTGGTTGAACATCACCACCACCCTCTCAAGGGCAATTAGGGATGGACAATAAATGCTGGCCTGGCCAGCGACGCCCAAATCGCATGAATGAATGAAAAAAAAACAGTAGCCAGGAGAGCTCACATGTCATCGCAATACATCCCCCTGAAGCAGCAGGCTGGGCTTTGGTGTAACATCTCATTGAAAGATTGTACCTCCAACAGTGCAGCACTCCCTCAGTAGTGCCAGCCTGGATTTTGGGCTCAACTCTCTGGAGTGGGACCTGAACCCACAACCTTCTGATCTAGAGGTGAGAGTGCTACCCAACTGAGCCACGGCTGACACAAGGATTAGGGCATGAGGAAAGAGCTGGCACAGGTGGGATGGACAGTATGTTCCTCAAATGTGCTGTAAACCTCTGTGGTTGAGACTTCAAGGCACTCAACTGAAATTTTTGAAGATCAGGAAGTGGCTACACAGCGTGGCAAAGTGCTGAGATCTCAATGATCACAAGTTACAAATTTGGATCATAGGAATAAGGGGTAAATAGTGTGTAGTTTTTACAACAAAGTTGTGGAATATGTTACCAAGAAAAGGCACTGAAACAGACAGTATGAGTGAGTTTGAGACATATTTCAACATGTTCTGGAAAGAATGGGGTTTGAGGGATATGGTGAGAATGTGGGTAGGATGGGACAGAGCTGACTGGACTGATAACATTTTACAGATTATATTATTAAGGTCCCAGCAGCCCAGGAAGCAACACATCGCATAGTGTATTTGATTATTTGACAGCCTTCAGTACCACTCTTGACCAGCTAGGTCGTTTGCCAGATGGAGAGTGCTAACTGTGGGACTAGTTGTCCTTCTTTTGTAATCTGATTGCCAATTCATCCTTTTCTCTCTTCGACTTCTCACTAGGCATTTACAAACGATATGCATGTGCCAACTTCGGGGAGCAAGGTGTCACTGTGGGTTGCTGGGACCTCTACCGCCATGATATCGACTGTCAGTGGATAGATATCACTGATGTTAAACCAGGAAACTATGTCTTTCAGGTATGGAAATACTGTGAATCTCTGACTTGGTAATGGGCAGAATGTTGTACCTCGTGAATGATTTGTGTGTCTTTCTCTTTTAACATGAACATAAGATACAGGAGTAGGAGTGGGCCATTCAATAAGAACATGGCTGATCTACCTCAAATCCCCTTTCCCACCTGCTCCCCATATCTATTGGAGGATTGGAGAACTGCTAATGTTGTATCTCTGTTTAAAAAGGGAGTGAAGGATAGACCGAATAATTACAGGCCAGTCAGTCTAACCTCCGTAGTGGGCAAATTATTGGACTCTATTCTGACAGACAGGATAAACTGTCACTTAGAAAGGTACAGGTGAATCAAGGATAGTCTACATGGATTTGTTAAGGGAAGATCTTGTTTGACCAACTTGATCGAATTTTTTGAAGAAGTAATAAGGAAGATAGATGAGGGTAGTGCAGTTGATGTGGTCTACATGGATTTTAGCAAGGCTTTTGACAAGGTCCCACATGGCAGACTGGTTACAAAAAATCCCATGGGATCTAGGAAAATGCAGCAAGGTGGATACAAAATTGGCTCAGTGGCAGGAAACAAAGGGTAATTGTTGACGGGTGTTTTAGCAGCTGGAGGGCTGTTTCCAGTGGCGTTCCACAGGGCTCAGTACTGGGTCCCCTGCTTTTTGTGGTGTATATTAATGATTTGCACATAAATGTGGGGGGCATGATCAAGAAGTTTGCAGACCAGACGAAGATTGGCCGTGTGATAAATAGCAAGGAGGATAGCTGTAGGCTGCAGGAAGATATTGACGGTCTGGTCAGATGGGCAGAAAAGTGGCAAATGGAATTCAACTTGGAGAAGTGTGAGGTGATGCATTTGGGGAACTCAAACAAGGCAAAGGAATACACGATTAATGGGAAAATACTGAGAAGTGTAGAGTAAATGAGGGACCTTGGAGTGAATGTCCACAGATCCCTGAAGGTAGCAGGACAGGTCGATAAGGTGGTTAAGAAGGCATTTGGACTCCTTCCCTTTATCAGCCAAGGTACAGAATACAAGAGCAGGGAGGTTATGCTGGAATTGTATAACTCATTGGTTAGGCCACAACTTGAGTACTGTGTGCAGTTCTGGTCACCTCATTACAGAAAGGATGTAATTGCACTAGAGAGGGTACAGAGGAGATTTACGAGGATGTTGCCATAACTGGAAAAATGCAGCTATGAGGAAAGATTGGATAGGCTGGGGTTGTTCTCCTTGGAACAGAGAAGGCTGAGGGGAGATCTGATTGAAATGTACAAAATTTTGAGGGGCCTGGATAGAGTGGAGGTGAAGGGTCTATTCACCTTAGCAGAGAGGTCAGTGACGAGGGGGCATAAATTTAAAGTGATTGGTAGACAAATTAGAGGGGAGACGAGGAAACACTTTTTCACCCAGAGGGTGGTGGGGGTCTGGAACTCACTGCCTGAAAGGGCAATTGAGGCAGAAAAACTCAACTCATTCAAAAGGAGTCTGGATCTGCACCTCAAGTGCCGTAATCTGCAGGGCTACGAACCAAATGCTGGAAGGTGGGATTAGAATGGGTGGATCGTTTTTCAGCACAGACACGATGGGTCAAGTGGCCTCTTTCTGTGCCTTAAACTTTCTATGATTGTGTTATAAAATGTCACTGGTTATGTGTCTCATGGAGATCTGAGGTTTTGGGGTCTCCATCCCTCCATTGGGTGAGTCTCATGTCCATATTGGAGCAGCTCATGGAAGCAAGGGAGAAAAAGCACTTTGATAAATCACTGGTTCAGCCTCAGCTGGAGTATTGTTTCCAAATCAGGGCAGCACACTGTAGGAAGGATGGCAAGGCCTTGGAGAGGGTGCAGAAGAGATCGACTAGAACCACGAGCGAGAGACTTCAGTTATGTGGAGAGACTGGAGAAGCTGGGATTGTTTCCCTTAAGAGTAGAGATGGTTCAGTGGAGATCTAATAGAGGTGTTCAAAATTATAAGGGGTTTGATAAAGCATTCACACCCTTCCTAAATAGGGAGACCAAAACCGCACACAGTATTTGAGATGTGGTCTCACCAATACCCTGTATAACTGAAGCATAACATCCTTACTTTTATTTTCAATTCCTCTTGTAATAAAGGATAGCATTCCATTAGCCTTCTTTATTACTTGTTGTACCTGCATACTAATAGTCTATACTTCTTGACCCAGAGACTGGTGAGAATTTGGAACTCGCTGCCACATGGAGTGGTTGAAGCAAACAGCATAGATGTGTTTAAGGGGAAGCTAGATCAACACATGAGGGAGAAAGGAATCAAAGAATGTGCAGATAAGGTGAGATGAAGTAGGGTGGGAGGAGGCTCGTGTGAAGCATGGACCGATCTGTGTAAATGAAGGATTTTGGATTCGATGTATTAGGAACTTGCAGCCAATGAAGGTAGGAGTGAGAAGGAAGTGAGATTTAGTGCAGAACGGGATACAGGTGGCTGGAACACGTTGGAATTTACATAGGATGGAGGACAGGAACATGACGAAGAATGGACTGGGAAAACAAGTTTGGAGCCAATGATGAGGAATTCAGCTGCAGTGGAGATAAGGGTGGAGGAAGGTGAAGATGCAGAGGATGAAATTTGGAAGGTGCAGAAGACAGGATATGACCTCTTGCTCCGTAATACAGTAGAATATCCCATATCCGACACTGCCATAGCTGTCTTGACCTATTGAACCCTTCGAGGCCTAATCCAAATGGAGAGGACATTGTTGATACACTGGCTGTAAATGTTTCTGAAGGGGATGGACTGACTCTCTCCTGTTCTGAGGACACACACTAATTAATCTTTTGCTCCTCTCTGTAAAAGTCCTGAATTTTTTGCCTCTGTCCTTCACGCAGGTCCACATCAACCCCAACGCGGAAGTGGCCGAGTCAGACTTCTCTAACAATATTGTGAAGTGCCGGTGTAGATATGATGGTTTCCGTATCTGGATGTATGGTTGCCACACAGGTACGTAGTCCTTCATCAGAGACTGAGTCTTAAATCATTGCTGTCATCACTGAGTGTGTCCACATGTAGCTACTTAGATTCAGTCCCATACATTCTGAATTTCTCACTCCAGATTAGAATTGTGAAAGACTGTTTCAAAATCCAGACTTTGTCAAACCTGGATGGTTCTTCATAACAAAAATCATGCAGAATAATTTCAATACATCAGTGTTCTTTTAACAATAGAATTACATGGAATATACAACACAGAAAACAGGCCATTCTGCCCATCAAGTCTGTGCTGGTGTTTATACTCCACACGAGTCTCCTCCCATTCCATCTGCCTCAGCATTTCTTTATATTCCCTTTTCTCTCTTGTACTCCTCTAGTTTCCTTTCAAAAGCATCTAAGCTTTTTGCCTCAACCCCTTCCTGTTGTAAGTTCCGCATTCTAACCACGCTCTGAATAAAGAAATTTCTCCTTATTTCCCTATTGGATTTATTAGTAACTCTCTTGTATTTATGGCCATGAGTTTTGGATTCTCCCACAAGTGGAAACATTCTCTCCCTATCTACCCTGTCCAACCCATTCATAATTTTAAAGACCTCTACCAGGTCTCCTCTAAGTCTTCTCTTTTCTGAAGAAAAAGCTCCAACCAGTTCAATCTTTCCCGATAGCAATAATCGCTCAGTTCCGGTGCCATCCCTGTAAGTCTTTTTTCCACTTTCTCCAGTGCTTCTATGTCCTTTTTATAGCACGGAGACTGGAACTGTACAAATACTCTCTAAGTGAGACCTGATCAGGGTCCAATGCAAGTTGAACATAACTTCACTACTTTTGAATTCTATTTGTTTAGAAATAACTCCCAGTGCTTTGTTCGCATCTTAATTGCTTTGCTGACCTGCGAAGCTGCTGTTAATAATTTGTTCAGCTGTATCCTGAAATCCCTTTGCTCTTAGTTTCTAAGGTGTAGATGATGTTTCTGATTTTCCTCCCAAAGTGCATACCTCATATTTATCGATATTAAAGTTTATTTGCCACTTAACTTCCAGTCTGCAGGTTTTCTGATGGCGTCACCAAATATTCCCAGCATGGTCTTAATCAATGAATTATATCAACAGCCACTTTCTAACTACAGGAGTGTTGAACACAGCCCTACAATCCTTCAAGATTTTTTTCAATATTCTTTCATGGGATGTGGGCGTCACTGGTTAGGCCAGCATTTTTTGACCATCCCGAATTGCCCTTTAGAAGGTGGTGGTGAGCTGCCCTTTTGAACCTTTAGGGGAGGTGGTGGCGTAATGGTATTGTTGCTGGACTTATAACCTAGATACCCAGTGTATTGCTCTAGGAACATGGGCTTGAATCCCACCATGGCAGAAGGTGGAATTTAAATTCAATTAATAAATCTGCAGTTAAAAGCTAGTTTAATGATGGCCGTGAAACTATTGTCGATTGTTGTAAAAGGCTATGGGCCAAGTGCTGGCAAATGGGATTAGGTAGACAGGTCAGGTGTCTTTCATGCATCGGTACAGACTCGATGGACCGAAGGGCCTCTTCTGCACTGTATTATTCTGTGATTCTGAAAAACCCATCTGGTTCACTAATGTCCTTTAGGGAAGGAAATCTGCTGTCCTTACCTGCTCTGGCCTACATATGTCTCTAGACCCACAGCAATGTGGTTGACTGTTAAATGCCCTCTGAAGTCAACTAGCAAGTCACTCAGTTGTATCTAACCGCTACGAAGTCAATGAGGAATGAAACCGGACATACCACCGGGCATCGAACTAGGCACCAGAAACAACAACAGCAAACCCAGCCCTGTCGAGCCTGAAAAGTCCTTCTTACTAACATCTGGGGGCTTGTGCTAAAGTTAGGAGAGCTGTCCCACAGAGTAGTCAAGCAACAGCCTGACATAGTCATACTCACGGAACCATACCTTACAGACAATGTCCCAGACACCACCATCACCATCTCCGGGTACGTCCTGTCCCACCGGCAGGACAGATTCACCAGAGGTGGCGGGCGGCACAGTGGTATACAGTTGGGTGGGAGCTGCCCTGGGAGTCCTCAACACCAACTCCAGACCCCATGAAGTCTCATGACATCAGGTCAAACATGGGCAAGGTAACCTCCTGCTGATTACCACCTGCTGCCCTCCCTCAGCTGATGGCTCAGTACTCCTCCATGTTGAACAGCACTTGGAGGAAGCACTGAGGGTGGTAACGGCGCAGAATATACTCTGGGTGGGGGACTTTAATGTCCATCACCAAGAGTGGCTCAGTAGCACCACTACTGACTGAGCTGGTCGAATCCTAAAGGACATAGCTGCGAGACGGGTCTGCGGCAGGTGGTGCGGGAACCAACAAGAGGGGAAAACCTACTTGACCTCGTCCTCACCAATCTGCCTGCCGCAGATGCATCTGTCCATGACAGTATTGGTAGGAGTGACCACTGCACAGTCCTTGTGGAGACAAAGTCCCGCCTTCACATTGAGGATACCCTTCATCGTGCTGTGTGGCACTATCACCGTGCTAAATGGGATAGATTTCAAACAGATCTAGCAACTCAAAACTGGCCAACCATGAGGTGGGCCATCAGCAGCAGTAGAATTGTATTCAACCATAATCTGTAATCTCATGGCCTGGCATATCCCCCATTACCATCAAGCAGGGGAATCAACCCTGGTTCAATGAAGAGTGCAGGATGCCATGCCACAGGAGCCTGGTGAAGCCTCAGCCCAGGACTACTTGCGTGCCAAACAGCGGAAGTAGCATCAATAGACAGGGCTAAGCGATCTTAAAACCAACAGATCAGATCTAAGCTCTGCAGTCCTGCCACATCTAGTTGTGAATGTTGGTGGACAATTAAACAACTAACTGGAGGAGGTGGCTCCACAAATATCCCCATCCTCAATGATGGGGGAGCCCAGCACATCAGTGCAAAAGATAAGGCTGAAGCATTTGCAACAATCTTCAGCCAGAAGTGCCGAGTTGATGAGCCATCTCGGCCTCCTCCTGAGGTCCCCCAGCATTACAGATGCCAGACTTCAGTCAATCTGATTCACTCCACGTGATATCAAGAAATGACTGAAGGCACAGGATACTGCAAAGGCTATGGGCCTTGACAACATTCCAGCAATAGTACTGAAGTCCTGTGCTCCAGAGCTTGCCACAGACTAGCCAACCTGTTCCAGTACAGCTACAGGACTGGCATCTATCCGGCAATGTGGAAAATTGTCCAGGTATTTCCAGCCCACAAAAAGCAGGACAAATCCAACCCGGCCAATTACCGCCCCATCAGTCTACTCTTGATCATCAGCAAAGCGATGGAAGATGTCGTCGACAGTGTTATCAAGCTGCACTTGCTTAGCAATAACCTGCTCAGTGACGCTCAGTTTGAGTTCTGTCAGGGCCACTCAGCTCGTGACCTCATTATAACCTTGGTTCAAACATGGACAAAACAGCTAAACTCAAGAGGTGAGGTGAGATTGACTGCCCTTGACATCAAGACAGCATTTGACCAAGTATGGCATCAAGGAGCCCTAGCAAAACTGGAGTCAATGGGAATCAGGGGAAAACTCTCCACTGGTTGGAGTCATACCAATTGCATAGGAAGATGGTTGTTGTTGGAGGTCAATCATCTCAGTTCCAGGATAGGAGTTCCTCAGGGTAGTGTCCTGTGTCCAACCATCTTCAGCTCCTTCATCAATAACCTTCCCTGTATCATAAGATCAGAAATGGGGATGTTCGCTGATGATTGCACAATGTCCAGCACCATTCACAACTCAGATACTGAAGCAGTCCATGTCCAGATGCAGCAAGACAAGCCTGGACAAAATCCAGTCTTGGGCTGATAAGTGGCAAGTAACATTCACGCCACACAAGTGCCAGGCAATGACCATCTCCAACAAGACAAACTCCAAACATCTCCCCTTGACATTTAACGGTATTACCATCACTGAATCTCCCACTGTCAACATTCTGGGGTTATCATTGATCAGAAACTGAACTGGAGTGGCCATATAAATACCGTGGCTACAACAGCAGGTTAGAGGCTAGGAATCCTGCGATGAGTAACTCACTTCCTGACTCCCCAAAGCCTGTCCACCATCTACAAGGCACAAGTCAGGAGTGTGATGGAATACTCTCCACTTGCCTGGATGGGTGCAGCTCCAAAAACACTCAAGAAGCCCGACACCTTCCAGAACAAAGCAGCCCGCTTGATTGGCACCTCATTCACCACCTTCAACATTCACTCCCTCCACCACCGGTGCACAGTGGCAGCAGTGTACAAGATGCACTGCAGCAACTCACCAAGACTCCTTCAACAGCACCTTTCAAACCTGCGACCTTTTCCACTTGGAAGGACAAGGGCAGCGGAAGCATGGAAACACCACCCCCTGCAAGTTCCACCACCATCCCGACTTGGAACTATATCGCCATTCCTTCACTAACGCTGGATCAAAATCCTAGAACTCTCCCAAACAACGCAAAGTCCTGGAACTCCCTTCCTAACAGCACTGTGGGTGTACCTACCCCACATGGACATTTTATTTATTTGTTCATGGGATGTGGGCATGGCTGGCTAGGCCAGCATTTATCACCCATCCATAGTTGGCCTTGAGAAGGTGGTGGTGAGTTGCCTTCTAGAACCGCTGCAGTCCATGTGGGGTAGGTACACCCACAGTGCTGTTAGGAAGGGAGTTCCAGGATTTTGACCCAGCAACAGTGAAGGAATGGCGATATAGTTCCAAGTCAGGATGGTGTGAGGCTCGGAGGGGAACTTGCAGGTGGTGATGTTCCCATGCTCCTGCTGCCCTTGATCCTCTAGGTGATAGAGGTCACGGGTTTGGAAGATGCTGTTGAAGGAGCCTTGGTGCATTGCTGCAGTGCATCTTGTACATGGTACACTGTGCGTCGGTGGTGAGGGTGGTGGTGCGTTTGTGGATGGGGTGCCAATCAAGCGGGCTGCTTTGTCCTGAATGGTGTCGAGCTTCTTGAGTGTTGTTGGAGCTGCACCCATCCAGTCAAGTGGAAAGTATTCTATCACAATTCTGACTTGTGCCTTGTAGATGGTGGACAGGCTTTGGGGAGTCAGGAGATGAGTTACCCACTGCAGAATTTCTAGCCTCTGACCTGCTCTTGTAGCTACGGTATTTATACGGCTGATCCAGTTAGGTTTCTGGTTAATGGTAACCCCTAGGATGTTGATAGTGGGGGATTCTGCAATTGTAATGCCATTGAATATCAAGGGGAGATGGTTAGATTCTCTCTTGTTGGAGATGGTCATTGCCTGGCACTTGTGTGGCACAAATGTTACTTGCCACTTATCAGCCCAAGCCTGGATATTGTCCAGGTCTTGCTGCATTTCTACATGGACTGCTTCAGTATCTGAGGAGTCACGAATGGTGCTGAACATTGTGCAATCATCAGCGAACATCCCCACTTCTGACCACCCTATTGAAGGAAGGTCATTGATGAAGCAGCTGAAGATGGTTGGGCCTAGGACACTACCCAGAGGAACTCCTGCAGTGATGTCCTGGAGCTCAGATGGTTGACCTCCAACAACCATAAACATTTTCCTTTGTGCTCGGTATGACTCCAACCAGCAGTGAGTTTTCCCCCTGATTCCCATTGACTTCAGTTTTGCTACAGCTCCTTGATGCCATACTCAGTCAAATGCTATCTTAATATCAAGGGCAGTCACTTTCACCTCACTTCTTGAGTTCACTTGTTTTGTCCATGTTTGAACCAAGGCTGTAATGCGGTCAGGAGCTGAGTGGTTCTGGCGGAACCCAAACTGAGCATCACTGAGCAGGTTATTGCTAAGCAAGTGCTGCTTGATGGCACTGTCAACAACACCGTCCATCACTTTACTGATGATCGAGAGCAGACTGATGGGATGGTAATTGGCCAGGTTGAACTTGTCCTGCTTTTTGTGTACAGGACATACCTGGGCAATTTTCCACATTGCCGGGTAGATTCCAGTGTTGTAGCTGTACTGGAACAGCTTGGCTAGGGGTGCGGCAAGTTCTGGAGCACAGGTCTTCAGTACTATTGAGGGAGCATGCACTATTGGAGGTGCCATCATTTGGATGGCACGTTCAACCAAAGTGCAGTTTGCCCTCTCAGGAGGACGTAAAAGATGCCACGGCACTATTTTGAAGAAGAGCAGGGGAGTTCTCCCTGGTATTCTGGCCAATATTTATTTATCCCTCAACCAACATCACTAAAAAAAAAAAATTGGTCATTTTCACATTGCCCTTTGTGGGAGCTTGCTGTGCACATATTAGCTGGTGCATTTCATACATTACAGCAGTGACTACACTTGAAATGTACTTTGAGATGCCCTGAGGTTGTTAAAGGTGCTATCTAAATGCAAGTCTTCCTTTTGATGCCTGTTTTTCAGCCAGAAAGTGGGGAACTGGCAGTTAAAAACAGCTCTGTTATCTCATGGATCAGAGCAAACCTTTTTAATATTAATCAGTCAGCATTCAGCAATTTACTGTGACTGCAATCAGTGAGATTTACTCAGGCTAGTTACAGATATAGAATACTGTGCTGGATTATTGGAAATGATTATCTTTATTTTCTCTGAGAGAGCTCAGGTCACAACCTCATGCTGTGATGCTGTAATTGAAAGATGGTAAGACTGATAATCTGGAAGGACGACATCTAATAGCCCGAAGGGCCTCTGTAGAAACATCTCTGGATTCAGCAAGTATAAGCGATGATGCTCATCCTCCTGACTGTGGGGATGCTGAGCACTCGGCACATCCACACTCGCCTTCCATCACTGGCTCCAGATGCTGAGGGGCAATGGAACTGGACTTTAGGTGTCACCCAAGGCTCAGTGAATAGCACATTTGCCTCTGATGTTGTGGTTTCATGTCCCACTCCAGCGACTTGAAGAGTTTAGGAGACTGAACTTTGAACTGCAATTCTCAAACAATTCCCGGTGCTGTAGAATCTGCCTGGTAATGTAAGTGGGACAGATTCCACAACACTGGAATGCCAGCATGTTAGGCAACTGCCTTCGCTCAAAGCGGTCTATGATTATATGGTCAGCCTTCCTGAATAGTGGAAATATGCATTTATATAGCACCTTTCCTGACCTCAAGATGACCGAAAGGACTTTACAGCCAATAAAGTACGTTTTGAAGTGTTGTCACTCCTGTAGTGCAGGCAACACGGCAGCCAATTTGCGCACAGCAAGCTCACAGAAACAGCAACATGATAATGACCATATCATCCATTTTAGTGATATTGAATGAAGGATAAATATTGGACAGGACACTGGACACTAACTCCCCTGTTGTTCTTCTGAATAGTGCCCTGGGATCTTTTATATCCACCTGAGAGGGCAGACAGGTTTCACGTCTCATCCGAAAGAAGGTTCTGTGATGCCACCATTTCAGAATAGTAATTTTAAAGGAAGCTATTGCAGACCAAAGGAATGGGAGGAGGCCATTCAGCCCCCTTAAGCCTGTTCCTCCATTCAATGAGATCATGTATATCATCTGTATATCGACCCTTTTGAGGGAGGTGGCCACTTTACCAACTCATCTCATCTGCTTGCCTTTTAGGTGATGCCTTCAGCACTGCTATTGAGGATCAATTTGAACATCAGCTCGCCTTGTCCAACAACGTGTCCTAACAGGAGCAACCTCATTTACAATACCAGACAATACCTCGGACCTCCTGCTCTGGATATGTACCTCACCCCCTTCAGAATGAGGCTGTCATTTGGACTATCACATGACTCAATGGAGGAAAACGTTTCTAAACCAACAACTGAATGGGACTTGGGGTTACAATTCGATCATGCACTAGGAACTTGTGGTCATATCCCAAAAGAAATGCTAAGTCTTTGGGGGTAATGTTGACTTTTAGCGCTGGGCAAGAAATGGGAAATAGCAAATCAAACACTTATTTTACCGCTCCCAAAAATAGGACCCGTTTTCACCTGGCGAGAAAAGTTAATAGGAACCCTCTCTCTGTGTGTGGTTCATTTTTTACTTATGTTTTTTTTTTAAATTTTATCCAAAGCGGATCTCATAACCTCAATACTTGCACATTGAATTATTTGAGGATATTTTTTAAAAGATCTATATAAATATATAATATTAAACAAAAGGG
This sequence comes from Heterodontus francisci, assembly GCF_036365525.1. NCBI lineage: Eukaryota > Metazoa > Chordata > Chondrichthyes > Heterodontiformes > Heterodontidae > Heterodontus > Heterodontus francisci. Next base: position 80,745,556 of record NC_090390.1, read on the forward strand.
AATGTACGTGTTGTTCCAGCTATAATTTCCTTTTCTATTGGGCTTTTTTCACTCTTGCTGGATCTGGTGCTATGTTGCGGTCTAGCAGAGAGGGTCTGCTTCAACTTTTAATTGTTGCCTGGCTAACTGCAACAGAAGTCACAAGACTAGTGTAAGCAATGGTAATTTTATAGAGAGCGTATTCATGCACATGCAAATTGCCCCCATCAGTGATGACCAATATGGTGTGCTAGAGCTATTACAGTAGTGTTACAGTGCAGTGTTACAGTTCTAATGTTTCCTTATGTACTGACTTTTTGCCCAGATATTTCCAGATCCACTCTGACCTACAGCTTTATTTAAACTGCACCTCACTAATCCTACACCATATAGAGGGGATTATTGGAGGTTTAACTACACAAAATGTAACTGAACATTCACAGTGTTATTGTTGCAATGTTCTTTAATTCAGTGCACCGTAACAAGGTGCGACCTAATGAATAATCACTCTTGTTTCTGCCCTAAATCAACAGGGACTTTAAGATGCTATAACTGGCAACTTTGAAATTGGCAATTTTTAATTGGTTAATTTTTTAAATCACTTTTAGGCAGGTAAAAGTGACTGCCCATTTTCAACATGGGTGATTTCCGTGATGGGGACTGTAATGAATGGGTTAATAGGGGAGGCGATGGCGTAGTGGTAATGTCACTGGATGAGACATCCAAAGCCCCAGGCTAATGCTCTGAGGACATGTGTTTGAATCCCACTATGGCAGATGGTGTAATCTGAATTCAATTAATAAAAAAATCTGGAATTAAAAAGCTAATGTTGACCATGAAACCATTGTCGATTGTTGTAAAAACCCATCTGCTTCACTAATGTCCTTTAGAGAAGGAAATCTGCTGTCCTTACCTGGTCTGGCCTACATGTGACTCCAGACCCACAGCAATGTGGCTGACTCTTAACTGCCCTCTGAAATTGCCAAGCAAGGCACTTAGTTTGAGGGCAATTAGGGATGGGCAATAAATGCTGGCCTAGCCAGCGATGCCCACATCTATGAACGAATTTAAAAAAAATCATATCAAATTGATTTCACTGTGCTCTCATAACAGGAGCCAGAACAGTCAGATAACACCCTTGTCAAAATAATGGCTGGAGGAATTTCATCATAGTATGTTGGGCTAGATTTACATCTTCACTGCTGGAGTTATTCTGATGAGGCAGATTGCACCCCACTTTATGCAACCACCCTCCCCCTCAATATTCATTCCACTTCTATAAAAGATGGGTGACGCACCACACTAGATTTCTGCCCAGGCTCTAAAGATGAAAGTCTTGTCCTGTTACTTCTTTCAACCCCAATGTCTCCCTGTGTAGGTTCACCTCATAAGGTGCCGACTATATCCAAACTCAAATCCTTTCTGGGCCTCATTTAAGTTTTGCCCGCCACACGCTAGCACAGATTTGAGCAATTCTGACTCCACGGCAACCTGATGGGTGAAGGAGGGTGGGGAAGTAAACCTGGGTGAGCAGTATTTATGAGGAGCCAGGAAGAACACACCCCTGCTCCTCGCAGCCACACAAGAGTATAATCCATGTGACTCCAAAAATTGTACTCTGGTCCTAACTACGCCCTAACCTTGAACAATCAAGGGTGATACCACCTAAAAGAGGGGCGGGTACGTGCTCTGGCCCCCCAGTTGCAAAGGGATGTACCCACACCTTCTGGAGTGACAGTGTCAATGGAGTACTATGTCTACTGACTCCGTCTGGAGGCCATTAAAGAACTTGCATTTCTGTAGCGCCTTTCACAAACTCAGGACACCCCAAAGTGCTTTACAGCCAATGAAGTACTTTTTGAAGTGTTGTCATTGTTGTAATGCAGGAATTGATTACCATCGCTTTGTCCAGGTGAAACTTGGTCCTATTGCCTCCCGCTAGCCAGGATTTAAAAGGTAGCGCACAGGATTACTGTGCAGCATTATTTGGGAACTTGACACCAAAACGAGGAAGGAAGAACACCAGGAATGTAAGATTGAGGGACGTGAGGCATTCCACAGTTTGATGTCCTGGGAAACAATGAGAATAGCAGATAAAGGAGAGGGAGGGAAACAAGGAATGAAGGAAAGGAGGGGAGGCAGAGAAGGAGGAAGGGAAGGCAGGAAGGAATGAAGGAAAGAAAGGAGAGAGAGGAGAAGGAAGAGAGGGGAGAATAAAGGAAGGAAAGGTGAGGGAGAAATGAAGGAAAGGAAGAAAAGTAAAGGAGGAAAAGGGAAGGTAGGAATGGAGGGAGGGAGGGAAGGAATTGTATGATTCTATATACTACAAGATTCCCAAGTTGCCTGATTAATTCTGTGTATCCGGTGAGAAGGAATTGGAAATGAATTGAGTTCTTCACGTCTGTTTGGACAAACCAACCAACCTGAAAGCATCCATATGCAGACACTCTATCCCGTAAAAGTAACAGGGTCATTACATGCTTAAAGACTGTTGTGATAGAATCACAATACAACAGTCGGCAGGGAACGATTTTAGTCCAATTCTAAGATTTCTGAGACTGTAATGTGCATTATAAAGTTACTAGCCACTTCCTTTCAATTCTTTGTGATAAGTTATTCAGTAGCATATATATTTATATCTGTTTACTATTGCAGTGGTCACACAGCTGTATGAGTGTGGCTCGAACCATGCACTCCTTCTCTGATAAAGACATCTTTGTACAATCCCAGAATTTGCCTGACATTTCTTTATTCAAATCTATTTTTTTGAAAAGTAGGTTTTAATTTTTTTTAAAGTGGACTGCACAGTGGTGGGAGGCAGGGTTGGGGGCGGAAGGAAGGAAGGATCAATGAATGGAGTGATTTATTGATTGCTAACAAATTAATCTGTGGGATTGCAGGAGGAGGTGAGGGATGGTGATGATGCATTCACTGGTACAGGACATCACCAGTGCCTCTTGCCCATGCAAAAATCTCATCACATTTCTCCAGAGACCAGGTTCCCCTTAAAAACTGTACAATCTCTGCGAGCATGTGCTTGGGTGTTCTAATTCACTGGGATTCCAACAAAGTTCATTCATGCCACAGGATCATTGGATCATGTGTGGTTGAAACCTGAAGGAGCTGGGTGGGTTAGTTGATTGCTGCAACATAGTTATAACTTTGATAATCTTTCCAGTGTGCTAACTCGAACAGACAGCACTGAAATGCTTGACCTCGGGAGGCAAGAGTTCTGTGAATGTGCTTCTTAAAAAAAGTTCTGAAGTATAGCAGATTATGTATTTCAGAAAAATGGGAGACCTTTCGACTTCTGATTGTGAAGCACAGTACTGTAACTTGAGATCCTCCCAATGTCAGTTCATTGTACCTGGGGCTGAATACAACAGCGTGGGTGTAAATGGTGTTCTGATTGCTGAAGGGGACAAGGATTTGTGCAGAAAGAATAAAAAAGCTGGGAATGTTCTCCTCAGAACAGAGAAGGTCTTGGGGAGATTTAATAGAGGTGTTCAAAATTATGATGGGTTTTGACAGATTAAATAAAGGAAAATGTATGCATCGGCAGGAAAGTCGGTAACCAAAGGAAACGAATTTAAGATAATTGATAAAAAGAATCAGAGCGGAGATGAGAATTCTTTTTAAGTTGTTACGATCTGAAAGAGCGGTGGAAGCAGATTCAATAGTAACTTTCAAACAGGAACAGGATAATTATTTTAAAAGGAAAAAAATTGCAGAGCCAATTAAATAGCTCTTTCGAAGAGCCAGCACAGACACAATGGGCCAAATGGCCTCCTTCTGTGCTGTAAGATTATGATTTAAGGATCTATATTTATTTCACGTGTATATTTTTTTGGTGGGGCAATATTTTCATACCGAGTTGTGGGAATGTGAGAATTTAAATCACCCTCATTGAATCGAGTTTCTGAGTCCCTTATGGGTCAGATACTAAAATCCCTGAACATTGTAGACTCAGCCATACAGACCAGGACCCAGGGCTGCTCTGAATGAACTGACCTCAGGTGGGCTGATAATGGGGGGCTGTAGTCGGCCTCAGTGACTGCTGAGCTAGGGCAGGTGAAAAGATAACCCATTTTTGAAAAGGTGTGAAACTGATAAGTGTTGATGTTTAGAGAGACTGGTGCAGCAGGCTATTAGGATGGCAAATGGCATGTTGGCCTTTATTGCAAAGAGATTGGAGTACAGGAATGAAGAAGTCTTACTAAATCTCTACAGGGCTTTGGTGAGACTGCACCCGGAACACTGCGTGCAGTTGTGGTCTCCACATTTAAGAAAGGATATACTTGCACTGGAGGCAGTGCAGCAAAGATTTACTAAATTGGTCCCTGGGATGAGGGGGTTGTCCTATGATGAGAGGCTGAATAAATTGGGCCGATATTCTCTGGAGTTCAGAAGAATGAGAGGTGATCTAATTGAGACATGCAAGATTCTGAAAGGGCTTGATAGGGTAGAAGTTGAGAGATTGCTCCCACTGGTCAGGGAATCTAGAACACGGGGACACAGTCTCAGGATAAGGGGTCAATCATTCAGGGCTGAGATGAGGAGAAATTACTTCACTCAAAGGGTTGTGAAGCTTTGGAATTCTCTATCCCAGAGGGTAGTGGATGCTCCATCATTGAATACATTTAAGGCTGGAATAGATAAATTTTTGGTCTCACAGGGAATCAAGGGATATGGGGAGCGGGCAGGAAAGTGGAATTGAAGCCTAAGATCAGCCATGATCGTATTGAATGGCAGAGCAGGCTCGATGGGCCATATGGTCTATTTCTGCTCCTATTTCTTGTGTTGGTTATGGTTCCTGCTCCTGACCATTATCCAGTGACTCCTGTTGGCATTAGAGGGGGACAGAATCAGACAAGGCACCATCTGGGCTCACACTGTGGCCAGTTAGGTGAGGTGTCAGGGAGAAAGCAGCTCGCATGGAACGAGAACCCCTACTTCCTACCTCTCCAAAACCACCCCACTGCCAACTTCTGAACTGTTTGCACTCCCAATCCCCTTGAAAACAGGTGTGAATTAACAAGAAATCACTCTAAATTAGAGAAAGCAATATTTCATTCTGTGAAAATGATGAGGGGAAACTGCCAGAAATAAACAAACAGAAGGCCAGAGTTAATGAGAACTCTCTGTGAAGCCTTATTTAATGTATAAATGCATTTCTGTCTCTCTTTGCCCTTGGCGAGGCATTGAGACTTTTGATCCAGTTTTGTGGATGTGTTTTTGATTGTAATCCACCCTTTTGCCGGCAGTTTCATAATTCCACAAATAATAGATGTGGTTGTTATGGCAACAGTGCTCTGCATTTATGCCTATGGAGCTATACCATCAACGATCTTTACAGAATGGAAACACAAGTCATGAACTGTTTCTGGAGCTATTTTTTATGCATTAACTGTTGGGCGCTAAATTACTCGATACATGGACAAGATTATAAAGAGTGGGTAAATGCAAGAAAATCAACATGCCAAAAATTAAATATTTTCTCCTTGAAGGCACAGGGCAAGGGATTTATTGCCAAAGGTTATTTGCTTGCAGTCAGATCCCACACTGACATCCTCCAGGACTCTTCAAAGCAAAAATGTGATACTCAGGCATAGGGAAAAGGCAAGAACATGGGATTAAGTAGCTGGTTTTGTGAGAGCCAACGGAGGCATGATGGGCCAAATGGACTCCATTTGGGATTTGTTAATCAGCTCTCACACTGTGCCAAGTCTGCTACAATCAGTGGCCTGCTCCCCTCCCTGCCTTATTTGTTACATAGGAACAGGAGGAGACGTTAAACCAAGGCCCCGTCTGCCTTCTCAGGCGGATGTAAAAGGCACTATTTCAAAGAAGAGCAGGGGAGCTCGCCACGGTGTCCTGGCCAATATTTGTCCCTCGATGAATATCACGAAAACAGATTATCTGGTCATTATCCCATTGTTGTCTGTGGGATCTTGCTGTGCACAAATTGGCTGCCGCATTTTCTACATTACAACAGTGACTACACTTCAAAAAGAGGCTGACATCCTGAGGTAGTGAAAAGTGGTGCAGAAATACAAGATTTCTTCCAACTAAAATGTGTTAGTAATTCTTAACTATCAGCAGGTATGAGGGAAAAATACCTTCTAAAATAGAATTAGGAACATAGAAACAGGAGGCCATTCAGCCTTTCTGACCTATTCCGCCACTCAATTCAATCATAACTGATCTGTATCGCAACTTCATTTACTCACCTTTGCTCCCTATCCCTTAATACCCTTACCCAATAAAAATCTATCTCAGTTTTAAATTTAAATTTTTCTTCAGGTGTAAACTGCTTTTTTTCACCCTTTGTGTGAAGAGACATATAAATTTACCAGGAAAAACAACAGCCCTGAGGATTGGGAGCAGTTTAGAATTCAGCAAAGGAGGACCAAGGGATTGATTAAGAAGGGGAAAATAGAGTACGAGAGCAAGCTTGCGGGGAACATAAAAACTGTGTAAAAGTTTCTATAGGTATGTGAAGAGAAAAAGATTGGTGAAGACAAATGTAGGTCCCTTACAGTCAGAAACAGGGGAATTTATTACGGGGAATAAAGAAATGGCTGACCAACTAAATGCATACTTTGGTTCTGTCTTCACAAAGGAGGACACGAATATCATACTGGAAATGTTGGGGAACACATGGCTTAGTGAGAGAGAGGAACTGAAAGAAATCAGTATCAGTATAGAAATGATGTTGGGGAAATTGATGGGATTGAAGGCCGATAAATCCCCAGGGCCTGATGGTATGCATCCCAGAGTACTTAAGGAAGTGGCCCTAGAAATAGTGGATGCATTGGTGGTCATCTTCCAAGATTCTATAAACTCTGGAACAGTTCCTACAGATTGGAGAGTAGCTAATGTAACCCCACTATTTAAAAAAGGAGGTCGAGAGAAAACAGGGAATCATAGACCAGTCAGCCTGACGTCGGTAGTGGGGAAAATTCTAGAGTCCATTATCAAAGATTTTATAGCAGAGCACTTGGAGAGCAGTGGTAGAATCAGGCAGAGTCAGCATGGATTTACAAAAGGGAAATCATGCTTGACAAATCTACTAGAATTCTTCGAGGATGTAACTAGTAGAGTTGATGAGGGGGAGCCAGTGGATGTGGTTTATTTGGACTTTCAGAAGGCTTTCGACAAAGTCCCACATAAGAGATTAGCATGTAAAATTAAAGCACATGGGATTGGGGGTAGTGTATTGCGATGGATAGAAAATTGGTTGGCGGACAGGAAACAAAGAGTAGGGATAAATGGGTCTTATTCCAAATGGCAGGCAGTGACTAGTGGGGTACCGCAGGGATCGGTGCTAGGACCCCAGCTATTCACAATATACATTAATGATTTAGATGAGGGAACTAAATGTAATATCTCTAAATTTGCAGATGACACAAAACTGGGTGGGAGGGTGAGTTGTGAGGCGGATGCAGAGAGGCTACAGGGTGATTTGGACAAGTTGAGTGAGTGGGCAAATGCATGGCAGATGCAGTGTAATGTGGATAAATGTGAGGTTATCCACTTTGGTAGCAAAAACAGGAAGGCAGATTATTATCTGAACGGCTATAAACTGAGAGAGGGGAATATGCAGCGAGACCTGGGTGTTCTCGTACACCAGTCGCTGAAGGTAAGCATGCAGGTGCAACAGGCGGTAAAAAAGGCAAATGGTATGTTGGCCTTCATAGCGAAAGGATTCGAGTACAGGAGCAGGGATGTCTTGCTGCAATTATACAGGGCCTTGGTGAGGCCACACCTAGAATATTGTGTGCAGTTTTGGTCTCCTTATCGGAGGAAGGATGTTCTTGCCATAGAGGGAGTGCAGCGAAGGTTTACCAGACTGATTCCTGGGATGGCGGGACTGACGTATGAGGAGAGATTGAGTCGGTGAGGATTATATTCGCTGGAGTTCAGAAGAGTGAGGGGGGATCTCATAGAAACCTATAAAATTCTAACAGGACTAGACAGGGTAGATGCAGGAAGGATGTTCCCGATGGTGGGGGAGTCCAGAACCAGGGGTCATAGTCTAAGGATACGGGGTAAACCTTTCAGGACTGAGATGAGGAGAAATTTCTTTACCCTGAGTGGTGAGCCTGTGGAATTCACTACCACAGAAAGCAGTTGAGGCCAAAACATTGTATGTTTTCAAGAAGGAGTTAGATATAGCTCTTGGGGCGAAAGGGATCAAAGGATGGGGGGGAAAGTGGGAACAGGTTACTGAGTTGGATGATCAGCCATGATCATAATGAATGGCGGAGCAGGTTCGAAGGGCCGAATGGCCTACTCCTGCTCCTATTTTCTCTGTTTCTATGTTCTATGAAACACACATGAACAGCCTAGGTCGAATTTTAAGGTTCTGCCCTCCTGTTCTGGACTCCCCCACCAGAGGAAATAGTTTCTCTCCATCTGCTCTATTGAAAGCTTTAATCATTTGGTGGTCATCTTCATAAACACTTTGATTCAATCACCCCTTTATTCTTCTATACTCAGTTGATTTAAAATAGCTAATAGTTAAATGAGAACTTACAAATTTAACATATGAAATCTTTGTTCTCGTTAAAGTATTATCTCACAATTTCAGCCATTGTGAACCTTCAAAGAACAGTACAGCACAGGAACAGGCCATTCAGCCCTCCAATCCTGCGCCGATCTTGATGACTGCCGAAACTAACACCTTCTGCACTTCCGGGGCCCATATCCCTCTATTCCCTTCCTATTCATATATTTGTCAAGATGTCTCTTAAACGTCGCTATCGTATCTGCTTCCACCACCTCCCCTGGCAGCAAGTTCCAGGCACCCACCACCCTCTGTGTAAAAAACGTGCCTCGCACATCCCCTCTAAACTTTGCCCCTTGCACCTAAAACCTATGTCCCCGAGTAACTGACTCTTACACCCTGGGAAAAAGCTTCTGACTATCCACTCTGTCCATGACGCTCATAACTTTGTAAACCTCCGTCGTTCCAGTGAAAACAATCTGAGTTTTTCCAATCTCTCCTCATAGCTAATGCCCTCCAGACCAGGCAACATCCTGGTAAACCTCCTCTGTACCCTCTCCAAAGCCTCCACGTCCTTCTGGTAGTGTGGCGACCAGAATTGCATGCAATATTCTAAGTGTGGCCTAACTAAGGTTCTGTACAGCTGCAACATGACTTGCCAATTTTTATACTCTATGCCCCGATCGATGAAGGCAAGCATGCCGTATGCCTTCTTGACTACCTTATCCACCTGCGTTGCCACTTTCAGTGACCTGTGGACCTGTACGCCCAGATCTCTCTGCCTGTCAATACTCCTAAGGGTTCTGCCATTTACTGTATACCTCCCACCTGCATTATACCTTCCAAAATGCATTACCTCACATTTGTCCGGATTAAACTCCATCTGCCATTTCTCAGCCCAAGTCTCCAACCGATCTATATCCTGCTGTATCCTGATAATCCTCATCATTATCCGCAACTCCACCAACCTTTGTGTCGTCCGCAAACTTACTAATCAGACCAGCTACATTTTCCTCCAAATCATTTATATATACTGCAAACAGCAAAGGTCCCAGCACTGATCCCTGCGGAACACCACTAGTCACATCCCTCCATTCAGAAAAACACCCATCCACTGTTACCCTCTGTCTTCTGTGACTGAGCCAGTTCTGTATCCATCTTGCCAGCTCACCTCTGATCCCGTGTGACTTCACCTTTTGCACCAGTCTGCCATGCGGGACCTTGTCAAAGGCTTTACTAAAGTCCATATAGACAACATCCACCGCCCTTCCCTCATCAATCATCTTCGTCACTTCCTCAAAAAACTCAATCAAATTAGTAAGACACGACCTCCTCTCCACAAAACCATGCTGTCTCTCGCTAATAAGTTCGTTTGTTTCCAAATGCGAGTAAATCCTGTCCCGAGGAATCCTCTCTAATAGTTTCCCTACCACTGACGTAAGGCTCACCAGCCTATAATTTCCCGGATTATCCTTGCCACCCTTCTTAAACAAAGGAACAATATTGGCTATTCTCCAGTCCTCTGGGACCTCACCTGTAGCCAATGAGGGTGCAAAGATTTCTGTCAAGGCCCCAGCAATTTCTTCCCTTGCCTCCCTCAGTATTCTCGGGTAGATCCCATCAGGCCCTGGGGACTTATCTTCCTTAATGCTTTGCAAGACATCCAACACCTCCTCCTTTTTGATAATGAGATGACTGAGACTATCTGCACTCCCTTCCCTAGGCTCATCATCCACCAAGTCCTTCTCCTTGGTGAATACTGATGCAAAGTACTCATTTTATACCTCGCCCATTTCCTCTGGCTCCACGCATAGATTCCCATCTCTGTCCTTGAGTGGGCCAACCCTTTCCCTGGTTACCCTCTTGCTCTTTATATATGTATAAAAAGCCTTGGGATTTTCCTTAATCCTGTTTGCCAATGACTTTTCATGACCCCTTTTAGCCCTCCTAACTCCTTGCTTAAGTTCCTTCCTAACGTCTTTATATTCCTCAAGTGCTTCATCTGTTCCTAGCCTTCCAGCCCTTACAAATGCTTCCTTTTTCTTTTTGACTAGGCTCACAATATCCCGTGTTATCCAAGCTTCCCGAAACTTGCCAAACTTGTCTTTCTTCCTCACAGGAACATGCTGGTCCTGGATTCTAATCAGCTGACGTTTGAAAGACTCCCACATGTCAGATGTTGATTTACCCTCAAACAGCCGCCCCCAATCTAAATTCTTCAGTTCCTGCCTAATATTGTTATAATTAGCCTTCCCCCAATTTAGCACCTTCACCTGAGGACTACTCTTATCCTTATCCACAAGTACCTTAAAACTTATGGAATTATGGTCACTGCTCCCAAAATTCTCCCCCACTGAAACTTCGACCACCTGGCCGGGCTCATTTCCTAATACCAGGTCCAGAATGGCCCCATCCCTAGTTGGACTATCTACATACTGTTTCAAGAAGCCCTCCTGGATGCTCCTCACAAATTCTGCCCCATCCAAGCCCCTAGCACTAAGTGAGTCCCAGTCAATATTGGGGAAGTTAAAATCACCCACCACTACAACCCTGTTACCTTTACATCTTTCCAAAATCTGTCTACATATCTGCTCCTCTACCACCCGCTGGCTGTTGGGAGGCCTGTAGTAAACCCCCAACATCGTGACTGCATCCTTCCTATTCCTGAGCTCCACCCATATTGCCTTGCTGCATGACCCCTCTGAGGTGTCCTCCCCCAGTACAGCTGTGATATTCTCCTTAACCAGTAATGCAACTCCCCCACCCCTTTTACATCCCCCTCTATCCCGCCTGAAGCTTCTAAAGCCTGGAACATTTAGCTGCCAATCCTGCCCTTCCCTCAACCAAGTCTCTGTAATAGCAACAACATCATATTTCCAAGTACTAATCCAAGCTCTAAGTTCATCTGCCTTACCTGTTATACTTCTCGCATTGTAACAAATGCACTTCAGACCACCAGTCCCGCTGTGCTCAGCAACATCTCCCTGCCTGCTCTTCCTCTTAGTCCGACTGGCCTTATTTACTATGTCCTCCTCATTTACTTCACTAGCTGTCCTACTGCTCTGGTTCCCACCCCCCTGCCACACTAGTTTAAACCCTCCCGAGTGACGCGAGCAAACCTTGCAGCCAGGATATTAGTGCCCTTCCAGTTCAGATGCAACCCGTCCTTCTTGTACAGGTCCCATCTGTCCCTGAAGAGAGCCCAATGGTCCAGATATCTGAAACCCTCCCTTCTACACCAGCTGCTCAGCCATGTGTTTAGCTGCACTATCTTCCTATTTCTAGCCTCACTGGCACATGGCACAGGGAGTAATCCAGAGATTACTGCCCTAGAGGTCCTGTTTTTTTAATTTACTACCTAACTCCCTAAACTCCCTCTGCAGGACCTCATCACTCTTCCTGCAGGACCTCATCACTCTTCCTGCCTATGTCATTGGTACCGATGTGTACCACAACCTCTGGCTGTTCACCCTCCCCCTTCAGACTGCCCTCTGTCCGTTCAGAGACATCCTTGACCCTGGCACCAGGGAGGCAACATACCTTCCTGGAGTCTCTTTCATGTCCACAGAAGCGCCTATCTGTGCCCCTGACTATAGAGTCCCCTATAACTATTGCTCTTCTGCGCTTTGTCCCTCCCTGCTGACCAACAGTGCCAGCCATGGTGCCACTGCTCTGGCTGCTGCTGTTTTCCCCTGATAGGCCATCACCCCCAACAGTATCCAAAACGGTATACTTGTTAGAGAGGGGGATAGCCACAGGGGATTCCTGCACTGACTGCCTGCCCCTTCTAGCGGTCACCCATCTATCTGCCTGCAGTTTGGGTGTAACCACTTCTCAAACTCCTGTCTATGACGCTTTCCGCCACCTGCATGCTCCTAAGTGCATCCAGTTGCCGCTCCAACCGATCCATGCGGTCTGTGAGGAGCTGCAACTGGGTACACATCCTGCAGATGTAGTCGCCCGGAACGCTGGAAGCGTCACGGACTTCCCACATCTCACAGGTGAAGCACTTCACCCCTCTAACTGACATTTCTATCACTAATTCGTTAATTGATATAAAATAAATACTTATTAAATCGTTACTAAATTATGATACACTTCACTATGTGGTCCCTAGTGCTAGATTTCTACAATAAATATTAAATGCTGTCTCAATACAGTAATCTCCTCCCTCTGGAGGTTTATAATACTGTAATTCCAGCATTCTGTTGAAACATCTCAAAGCACTGTGCACAATAAACTACTCCAAAGTTCGGTATGTATTCCTTTCTCAGTGGCGACTGAAACAGGCTTACTCCACATTCTACCATATATACATTATCTATTATTGCATATACAAAAATGATGGATGGAATTTCTTGTGGGGATGCAATCATATTACATATGAAATTATGTTCATTCATGAACCCATTTTGCCGATGTTCGTTTAAATCCAAATTTCCCATCAATCTCATTCGCATACGTCGGTGTGTAAAAATGGGCGTCAATCAACAACTTGCATTTATATAGCGCCTAATAGTGACATGCCTAATGCATTTCACAGGAGTGTAACCAGACAAAATTTGACACAGAGCCACATAAAGCACAGGTCCTCAACAGCTGAAGGCAAGGCGACAACGGTGGAGCAAAGGAAATTAGAGAGGCAGAAGAGGCCAGCAGTGCACTCCCAGGCACCATCCCAGATTCTTTTACCCGGTGTGGAATTATATACTGGCAGTGAGGGAGTGCGACTAATCGGATAGCTAGGTCTGATGGGCTGAATGGCCTCCTTAAGTTTTTATCATTCTATAATTTTACGTAGCTCTGGGTGACTCACAGAGCGCGAGGGTGGGTGCTGGTCTTCCCAGCAGAAGCGAAGGAGAAGTCTTGTCAATGGTCTTGGAGACATGGAACACAGAAGTCGCGGGAACTTTCCTGAAAAGGATGTTTGAGGAACGGCATACCCACATGTAGGCTCCCAACATCTAGGGCAAGTGACAGGTGTAACTCCCGCCAAGACTCATTCACCCGTGCTCATTCACCTACATTGGTACCTGCTTAGGCAATTCTCACCTGGGTTTTCAAATCCCTCCATGGTCTCACCTCTCCCTATCTCTAAACTCCAGCCCCACAATTCTCTAAGATCTCTGCGCTCCTTCTATTTTGGCCTCTTGCACATCCCCAATTTTCTTCATTTGCCCCCATTGGCAGCCTTGCCATCAGCTGCATAGGCTCTCGGCTTCAGAATTCCCATCCTAAACATCTCCGTTCCTCTAGCTGTCCCCCCTCCTTTAAGAAGCTTCTTAAAACTTACCTCTTTGACCAAGATTTTTGGTGACCCATCCGAAATCACAGCTTAGTGTCAAATTTGGTCTGATAATGCTTCTGTGAAGTGCATTAGGTCATTTTACTATGTTAAAGGAGTTATAACAATGTTTCTCAAACTCAGGATCCGTAGAGACTTTCCAGCGGGTTCGCAAAATAGCTGAGCAGTACTCGAAAGAACAGTGACTGGCAGCGGGTTTGTTGCGAGCTGGCAGGCAGGAGTGGAGTGCCACATATGGAACACAGAGGGGACTGGCTGCGTCACCTCAGAAGGCAGCGTGCATGGAAGAGCGCTGACAATGGTAGGAAGATTGCCAGGTAGACTTGCAGTTACCAAGGCTGGTGGTGGGCAACAGGTGAGTTCCGCCTTGTGCAAGATGGGGAATTTAAAAAAAATGTAAATAATACATACTACTTCAATTCAAAAAAGGGTGTCAAATACAGGTCTGCCCAGGCACTAAGTATTATATAGTATAATTTAGTCGGGGAGGGGGCTGGGGTCCATGATTACTAATCCATTTCAGAATTGCAGAAGGGATCCTTTCACCAAATATTTTGACAACCACTGTGCTATGGAAATGCAAGTTGTTGTTGTGTAACTCAAGTCTACAGCTGGCCTTTTCAGTAGCATGGAGCCTTCACCTTTATTGCAGGCACCAATGGAGCAGCAGTTTCAGTGAAATCTGCAGGAGATCCCCAGCTAAGTAACAGCCAAGAACCAGTTGGTGTCTCCAGATACACTGACTGACGCGACAGGAGGCAATGGGGAGATGGATCAGAGCGTAGCATGAATAGCAGCTTCCAGGCTGTGGTGACCATTGCGTTTCAGGATCTGATTGCTTCCATTAGGCCAGCCATGTCATTGATCGTTCCTGGCACAGTTCCAGGGTCCTGGGGCGTCCACGTACCACATGGTACTCAGCATAGCGGCATTCTGCCTTCCTTCTCTGAGCACCAGCTCAGTAGAGTAAAGATGGTGGGACCAGTAATGCTCTTCTCAGCATCCAGTTCAGCTTTGTTTCCTGTACATTCAGTGTTCCTGATCACAACATTTAGATAGCTCCTTTAATGTAATAAAACATCACAAATTTGACACCAAGCCACAGAAGGAGATATTAGGACAGCTAACCAAAAGCTTGGTCAAAGTGGTGGGTTTCAAGGAACATCTTAAAGGAGGATAGCGAGATAGAGAGTTTTAGGGAGGGAATTCCAGAGTTTAGGACCTGGACAGTTAAAGGCATGGCCGCCAATGGTGGAGCGATGAAAATCGGGGATGGGTAAGAGGCCAGAATTGGAGGAGCATTTAATTTAAAAAATGTCCCAATCACCAAGTCGATACAAAAGCTAGTAAAGGAAATGGAAAATTGTTTACTGGTGCAATGAGGGTTGGTGCAACGAGGCAAATTGTTAGATCACAATCATTACTTTATGCATCTAACCAGGTTATAGCTGATTTTGGGAGTGTTTCAGGGGCATTTTCTGTCTGCACCCCCCAACCATAAGCCTCAGTAACCACGAACACATAATAAAATTCATCCATCAATGGTGTTTGATTCTCTAACTGTTAATAAAATGGGCAGAAAATTGTGGCATATTGGGGCCAAATTTTCAGTGTCCCTGGCCCCTGCTTACAAAAGCGTGAATTAGGCACATTGCCTATTAAGTGCCAGTAAGATGGAAGCAGATTCAATCATGACTTTCAAAAGGGAATTGGTTAAACACTTGAAGGGGGAAATTTCAGGGATATGGATGAAAAAAAAAAATCAGTTAAATTGGGACTAATTGGATAGCTTTTTCAAAAGCTAGCACAGTCATTGGGCATGTTCAGGACAGACATTGATAGCTATCTGGGTACTAATGACATCAAGGGATATGAGGATAGCAGGAAAAGTGGCATTGAGGTAGATGATCAGCCATGATCTGGTGGAATGGCGCAGCAGGCTTGATGGGCTGAATGGCCTACTCCTACTCCTATCCAGAGGACTGTGAAGCGTGTTCACAGACACAATGGGCCGAATGGTCATCTTCTGTGCTGTATTATGCTATGTAGAGTGTTCTTCTTCAAAGCAGGAACATTCATCCTTTCAAGCAGGAAATAAAAGGTATTCATTAAAAGTGGGAAAGCAGAGTACATATTTATGCATATATGACTTTTTTAACATTGGTTTTCAAATGAAAGAACATAGGAAGTGCAGCAAAAGTATTAAAAACAATCCTTTTATTTCCTTTTGCCTGTCTATTGCTTCAAGTGGTGTTGTTCAGGAAGCAGTTTTTGCACCAATAATAGACTTGGCACCTGATCTAATATAGATAGCAGCCAAGCCACATGCTCCGGAATGGGCATCGAGCACCTCCTATCGATGCACCAGCAGTGTTTATCACCACATGTTCTTGTGACTCAGGTTAAGTCAACCAGACCATTGAGTTTGCCTGTTTTTTCCCCATTTATTCCCGCCAGTAAAAAGGTGAATGCTTCATATATTTGAAATTCTACAGTCAAACCTGATTAAGCACAATGCTGGTTAAAAGTGGAATCGTCATCAGTTGAGGCAATGAGGGAGAACCGTGTGCCATGTTTGCCTTCCTTTATTTTGTTGCTATTACTTACACGGCCACTGCATCTCTGAAAGTACTGCTCTTATTTCCCTACAAACCCTCATGAAAGCTGTGCCTCTTGCACTTCAAGACAAGATACAAGAAAAAGCTAATCTCATGGATAATTCTTCTCACATCTTTAGTTTTCAGCATCCTTTTACCTCCCTCAGTCACAATCTACTTTGTCTATTTTATCAGCTTGGTCATTGCCCCTCTGAACACCTGTTCCTAGTCATTTCCAAAGTACACCATCCTGCATACTCTCCTTCACTGTGTCGAAATCAAAATTCATTGAACTGTCTCTAATGCTAAATCACTTATTCCCAGGACTTCATAACTTGGGAACTTTTTATTCCCTCGTCCTACAATCTAGTTGGTATTCCGCACAATGGGCCTTAGCTGTCATGCTGACTTCCTCAATGTAAACCATGAGTCAAATACCAGCCGTGAGTCAGTGGTAGCATTCTCACCTCTGAATCTGATGGTCATGGCTTCAAAACCCTCTCCAGAGATATGAGTACAAAATCAAGGCTGAGACACCAGCCTGGTGCTAAGGGAGTGCTGCACTGTTGGAAGTGCAAAGATTGTATTTTCAGCATATTAGAAAGGATACTGAATGTCAGAAGTCTCTGACAGGCCATTAACTGTGAGCTTGTGGGACAAATATTGGAGAATGAAAGAATAAAGCACAAAAAGAGCTTTAAAATAAGGTGAATAATTTCAGTGGTGGGGTCACGGTCCAAAGGGAGGTAGGAAGAAGTGTCTGTGAGTTGGCGTTGAGCTTCTGCAAGGTAGAGGGTCGGTACGCCAGACAACAACAGCACCACCCTTGTCTGCAGGTTTGATGCCCATATCGGGGTTAGACCTGAGAGAACGGAGTGCATTATATAAAAGTTTTTATTTAAAATAAGAAGTGTTTGTTCTAGTTATACTGTCCCTGAAAGGTGAACATTTTCTTCTATGACGATGTTCATGCTGCCTGAAGCTGACAAAATGTGAATTATTCAGTAATCTGTCTTGTTCATGAGTAATGGCCATTTTGAGAGGCTGATACACAAAGTGACTTTAGCTTTCTCCCGTTTCCATTTCCTACTCTCCCATGTACATTCCCTTTGGAGATTCTTGTCGTTCCACTTGATGGATTTTTACTGCCTGACCGAGTTGTTTTTACATCTTGTTTTTCTAAGAGCTTCTCACTGCCTGATTGAGATCATCTTTGGGCAACAGCCAGCAGTTTTTCACCTTCTTCCAGTTTTAGAAAAGAACTGGTTCTCAGGCGATTAAACCTGAAACTGCTTCTCTTTGTTAAGTGTCAGGATAAGTGACTCTTTAATCTAATATTCTCCTCTCAGTTTTGTTTAATCCCATAAAAGGGTTTGCTCACCTTCCAGTTTCCACAGTCTGAAAAAGGGTCTATGCCCAAAATTCTTTTTTGTATTCAGATGTTGAAGATTCTTGCGCATTTCCAGTATTTTCAGCTCTCTAATCTGCTGTTTTTAGACTTTGTTATAGAATTATAACTGACCTGTAATTGTTGCCAAATTCATGAAGCTAGAAACCTAGCATCTAATTCAGTCCCTTGTTTTTCCAAAAATATACTCTTTGTAAAAGTATTTATATAACAGTTCAAATTTGACATTATATAAAAGTGCAATACAGTTCAATTTCTTTCAATATAGTATGTGGCACACTGAGGTGCCTCACTATACTTACAAATTATATTTACAATATACCTTTCACATCAAACATACAACCTGAGGGGTTTTACACAGGTTCCAGAGCCCATCGGTGTACTATGGTGGAAGGGCCTTAGACAGTGATCTTTCCCCATTGAGCCTTTGCGGCAGCGGCCCCAAGCTTCAGTGCGTCCCTCAGCAGATAGTCCTTGAACCTGAATGCGCCAGTCTGCAGTCGGTTGTGAACAGCTCTTTACAATGGAAGACCAACAAGTTTTGGGCAGACAAAGAGCATCTTTCACTGAATCTTTAGATAAAGGCGGGGAACAACGTCACCTCATCCCAATGGCCACCTTTGTGTGTGGCTGCATCAAGCAGCGTGTAGACCCACGGTGCACAAACACCAAGTGTCACTACGTGCTGAGGTTCTATCTGTCCCTGGTGTTGCGAAGGATGGGTCTGGCCACGTTTCCGCGGAAAGATCCATTCAGTTGGACTGTGCCGTGCCACTTGTCCCTCATGGAAAGTTTTGTGCAGAAAAACACCTTTGACCACAAGTCTATCGGGCAGTGATCAGCACGAAACGTCCTCCAGGCCTTGCGGGAAAAGGAGATGGTGGGTACCGTCGGATGGTTCCCCGAGCAGACTGTCAAAGTCATTTGGCAGAATGCCTCATTTCCAGAACTTCCAAACAAGCACAAAGACAGCTTGGCTGGTGGTGAGACGAGCCCTCCCTATCAGATCCTTCATGCACACGAGTCTCAGTGCCACACATGCCACCTCGAGGTGGCTGTGGTGGGTAAGAGACGGTTGCCCACCTCCTTCTGAAATGCGTCTTTGCAAAAAGGTCTCAAAAGAGATGCCCAGTTTCTGTTTCACCTTGGCTATACGCTCCTCCCAGGTTTTGGTGCACGCCCGGCCCCTCTAAACCACATCTCCAGCACAAGGGTGATGGAAGCAGAGACAATGACTTCAAGAGGAAGTTAGATGTCCACTTAAGGGAAATGGTCTTGCAGGGCTATGGTGATCAAACGGGGGAGTGGGGCTGACTGGATAACTCCGTGGAGAATCAGCATGGACATGATGGGCTGAATGGCCTCCTTCTGTGCCATAAATGATTCAATGACCTTCAGGTCGACTGAGCAGATGGTGAAAAGGACAAAAGATCGGTCAGCCCAATCCCTAAAGAATACTGGCCTCGTTCTTGCTGCGATTTACTTTGGCTCCCGAACTGACAGCGGATCTGACCTGAAGACAGTGACATCATCCATGTACAGTGAGACCTGAATTCAGACCCTTGTTGCAGTGTGAAGTGATATAGCCCACTTTTTATAGCTGCAAATGACTTTGCCACATTGATTCCCCATGCACACACAGTATCCACATCATGTTGATTGTGGTCTTTGTTCTTTGTGGAATTGCAGCAACCCACGAAGAACAGATTGATTGCTCTGAGGTCATTCTTCACACAATATGCAATAAACAGACCTATGGCCAGCAATGTGTACCACAGTTATGCAATTCCATACAAACAGGAATGCGACAGTATTTTGCAATGACTAATTCAATTTAGTGGCTACTTTTACACAGCATCACCTAAATATTGAGAGATCCTTTAATTCCTTAAAAGGAATAAAGTAGTCCTCTACAAATGCATTCAGAGTTTAATCTTCTAGTGCTAGTCAGAAATATTATGAAACAGTAAAGCTATTCGTCTGCTTCTTAATTTAAACAGTTATTGACACAGCTGGACCAATAGCACAGTAAGGCCAGTGCTACAGTTGGGCCAATGGCATATTTTTACAATGGTACAGTAGGCAAAGTGTCAAGTGCTGGGTTATTATCCAATGGATTGAATTACAGCTTTATCATTTAATGTTTTTTTCCCCAGATACCAGAGTCAATTATGGCAAAAATACTGCCAGCACCCTCAGAATCCTGTTGTATAGGACTTTGGTTCGGCCACATTTGGAATACTGCGTACAGTTCTGGTCGCCACATTATCAAAAGGATGTGGATGCTTTGGAGAGGGTGCAGAGGAGGTTCACCAGGATGTTGCCTGGTATGGAGGGCGCTAGCTATGAAGAGAGGTTGAGCAGATTAGGATTATTTTCATTAGAAAGACGGAGGTTGAGGGGGGACCTGATTGAGGTGTACAAAATCATGAGAGGTATAGACAGGGTGGATAGCAAGAGGCTTTTTCCCAGAGTGGGGGTTTCAATTACTAGAGGACACGAGTTCAAAGTGAAAGGGGAAAAGTTTAGGGGGGATATGCGTGGAAAGTTCTTTACGCAGAGGGTGGTGGGCACCTGGAACGCATTGCCAGCGGAGGTGGTAGATGCGGGCACGATGGAGTCTTTTAAGATGTATCTAGACAGATACATGAATGGGCAGGAAGAAAAGAGATACAGAACCTTAGAAAATAGGCGACATGTTTAGAGAGAGGATCTGGATCGGCGCAGGCTTGGAGGGCCGAAGGGCCTGTTCCTGTGCTGTAATTATCTTTGTTCTTTGTTCTTAATCCCAAGTTATCCTACCATGTGATCATAGTCTGTATCAGTAAAGAGCAGAGAAAGTGATAGCAATGGAGACTTACACAGGTGAGGTGAGAGTGACTGCCCTTGACATCAAGGCAGCATTTGACCGAGTATTGCATCAAGCAGCCCGAGCAAAACTGGAGTCAATTGGAATCAGGGTGAAAACTCTCTGCTGGTTGGAGTTGTACCTAGCGCAAAGGAAGATGGTTGTGGTTGTTGGAGGTCAATCATCTCAGCTCCAGGACATCACTGCAGGAGTTCCTTAGGTTAGTGTCCTAGGCTCAATCATCTTCAGTTGCTTCATCAATGACCTTCCTTCAATCATAACATCAGAAGTGGGGATGCTCGCTGATGTTCAGTACCATTCGTGCCTCCTCAGAAACTGAAGTAGTCCGTGTAGGAATGCAGCAAGACCTGGACAATATCCAGGCTTGGGCTGATAAGTGGCAAATAACATTTGCACCATACAAGTGCCAGGCAATGACCATCTCCAACAAGAGAGAATCCAACCCCATCTGCCCTTGAAATTCAATGGCATTACCATCGCTGAATCCCCCACTATGAACATCCTAGGGGCTACCATTGACCAGAAACTGAACTGAAGTAGCCATGTAAGTACTGTGGCCACAAGAGCAGGTCAGAGGCTAGGAATCCTACGGCGAGTAACTCACCTCCTGACTCCCCAAAGCCTGTCCACCATCTACAAGGCACAAGTCAGGAGTGTGATGGAATACTCTCCACTTGCCTGGATGGGTGCAACTCCAACAACACTCAAGAAGCTTGACACCATCCAGGACAAAGCAGCCCGCTTGACTGGCACCCCATCCACAAACATTCATTCCCTCCACCACCGACGTAGTGGCAGCAGTGTGTACCATCTACAAGATGCACTGCAGCAACGCACCAAGGCTCCTTAGACAGCACCTTCCAAACCTGCAACCTCCACCTAGAAGGACAACGGCAGCAGATGCATGGGAACACCACCACCTGCAAGTTCCCCTCCAAGCTACACACCATCCTGACTTGGAACTATATCGCCGTTCCTTCACGGTCACTAGGTCAAAATCCTGGAACTCCCTTCCTAACAGCACTGTGGGTGTACCTACACCACATGGATTGAAGCGATTCAAGAAGGCAGCTCACCACCACCACCTTCTCAAGGGCAATGTGAGATGGGCAATAAATGCTGCCCTAGCCAGCGATGCCCACATGCCATAAGTGAATATATAAAAAAAAGACTCATGATTAAGAGTGCACAGTCTGATTTTAGTGCAGGCTGTCTGGAAATACATTAGCACTTGACTTTATAGACTGCCTTTCAAGACAGAAAACTGTAAAAAAAAACACTTCAGGTTTTGAATGATTTTTTGGTGTAAGTTACATATGCTGATGCTAAAAATTTAAGACACCAGAAGTCTCGTTTTATAATTGTAATCAGTTCCTTTTTGCAATAAATGCTGGCCTTAACCAGTGACACCCATATTCCAATAATTAATTTAAAAAAAAATTGGAATCTTGACAAATAAGTAGTTTAGAGAAAACACGTTTGATATTTCTAGGAAACAAAATGGTAAAGGATTTTCCTCATGGTGGTGTGGGAGGTTGAGGCGGGGGGGAATGGGGGCAGGAGCTGGAATGGACTTCCAGACTCACCCCGTGGTGGTCTGTTTTTCTGGGTCAGGATTACTAATGTATTCAGGACATTTCACTCAGTCACTGCTTGGAAGGGCCTGACCAAAAAGATCAGACTGTTGATGCCTTTCTAAATATAAACCAGCTTCAAACATTCCTCATGGAGGAGAGCGGTGCGGAAGCAGAAGAGCACCCGCAGCTAATGGAAATAGTTTAATTATTGGGATGTGGGCAGTGCTGGCAAGCCTGGCATTTATTGTCCATCCCTAGTTGCCCTTGAGAAGGTGGTGGTGAGCTGCCTTCTTGAACCGCTGCAGTCCTTGTGAAGATGCTCCCACAATGCTGTTAGGTAAGAAGTTCCAGGACTTTGCTCCAGCGACATTGAAGGAATGGCGGCAATATAGTCCCAAGTTGGGATGGTGTCTAAGACTGGGAAAGGAACTTGGGGGTGGTGACATTCCCATGCAGTGGCGTCCATTGTCCTTGTAGGTGGTGGAGGTTGTGAGTTTTGGGAGATAGACAAAGGTGAATTTGGAGAGCCCCTGTAATCATTTGCCACTTGTCTTTGGCTGAGGAGAAATTGGATGTCGGATCAAGCTATGCCCTCCTGTCAGCATTTAGTGGGGCAAGCAAAGAGCAGCCGAGTGCTCCATTCTCCAAAGGGAACACAATTCCAAGGCTTTTCTTTGGCTGTATAGAGCTTTAAGACCTCCTGAACTCATGAAAGGCACTATATGAATGCAAGTTCTTTCTTTCCTTTCTCAAAACATTGCCTGGACATAGATTGCTGGTCTGAAAACAAGCTAATTTCTCCTCTTCCTGTACATCACTTACTCTTTTCTAAATCTTACAATTGCGAATCTCAAACCCTGAAAATATCTTGTAGAATTTTATTAGTTTCTAAGATTCACAAATAGAAACAAAGCAAATCACAACATTACTATCGGGCCTTGCTCTATTTACTTTACTAAATATACCTTGGGGTTTACATGCTTGCATCTTAAAATTAGATCTGATTATACGCGATGAAAATAATACTGCTAGAAGACCAACAATAGCGCATCGGAGCACAAGATAGGTTTGGACTGAGTCGGCCCATTGACTTCATCCTCTCAGAATATCAACCCTTCCAATTGCAGTGTGTGGCTGTTTTCTAAATTAGTCCAGTGTCCTGTTCCAGATGTTGATCAACCATCACAGCCCAGGAATTACAAAGGAAAAAAAAAAACCCTCGCCGCTTGCCAGACAAACAATGGGGTAAATTTTCAACAATTGGTTAGCCACCTGATTGCCTGTTTTGGCAACAAAGAGGCTGGAGCCATTTTTAGGCCCAGGCCTCGCATAAATAGAATCAGCGAGCTACTCGGACTCAGACTGGCACAATATCTAGGGGCACAACAGTACCCGGCCAGCAGTAAGCTACACCAGAGGGCAGTGCTGTGATTTTAACAGGGGAGGCCAGAGGTGGCCGCGGTCTGGAATATCGTCGTAAAGCTTTGAGGAGCGCTAAAGTAATTTAAGGCTCACCCTTTTCAGAGCCTCTTCAGTTGCATTGCCAGTAAAACTGGAGAGTTTGTCTCCTAAAATGGCAATCGGTGTCCTTATTGTCATAGTTGACTTGATTTGCATATTCAAAGGGCGTGGTCACCTGAAACAGGTGGGGGCTTGGCCCATCCTGGGTGGGCCTCCCATCAAAATGGTGGCAGCTGGAGAATGACCGACCCCATTTTGAGGCCATCACCGCCCTGCCACCACCAATTTCGACAAGTTAAAATCAGCCACAATGAATGGGACCATTAAAACCAACTCAGAATCCCAAATACATCTCTCATTAGTAAGGAGTTAGAACGCACCTAACTTGCACTGCTGTTGAATCCAAAAAAAGAAAATTCCTGATATTGTCGCAAGGAAATCAGTAAATTCCCTGTTGAAAGTTACAATTGAATCTGCTTCCACTGCCCTATCAGGTAGTGCTTTCCAGATCTTAACAACTTGCTGTGTAATTTTTGTTACCCGTCATGTCGCTTCTGGCTCTTTTGCCAATTGCCTTAAAATCTGTTTCCTCTGGATACTGACCCATCTGCCACTGTTTCTCCTTATTTAATGCATTTTTAAGGGAATAAAAGTTGAAAAGTGCTTTGGCACTCACCATAAATCTGTTGTATTTTCTGGCACAGAGCTGGTGTCACACTGCCTGGTCTGAAGAGGTAGGTCAGATGCTTTTCCTCTTCCTCTATGGAAGTCGATGCTCTATTTATAACTTTCAGACTAATGGTTCCAAGGTCAAAGATATCAGCAACGGCAAAGAGGATCTGCTACCCATGAGAGAGATCTGGAATTTTAACCAGATGTTTGAATGTTCAAAATTCCTCCTCCAGAACCATTAAGTCCTTCCTGTCCCATTATGTTGAAAGTCTCTCTCAAATGTTAATTCATGGGTCATATGCATTGATGCGTGGAACATATCCCATCTATCAACACTGCAAGTTACTTCCACATTTTATTGCTACATATTCATTTTTCAATAACTGAAGCAGCTCCTGACTTCTGTCACCATCATCATCCACATTAGGGCGGCGCAGTGGTTAGCACCGCAGCCTCACAGCGCCAGCGACCTGGGTTCAATTCTGGGTACTGCCTGTGTGGAGTTTGCAAGTTCTCCCTGTGTCTGCGTGGGTTTTCTCCGGGTGCTCCGGTTTCCTCCCGCATGCCAAAAGACTTGCAGGTTGATAGGTAAATTGGCCATTATAAATTGCCCCTCGTATAGGTAGGTGGTAGGGAAATATATAGGGACAGGTGGGGATGTGGTAGGAATATGGGATTAGTGTAGGATTAGTATAAATGGGTGGTTGATGGTCGGCGTGACTCGGTGGGCCGAAGGGCCTGTTTCAGTGCTGTATCTCTAAACTAAACTAAACAAAACACATGCTGACTGCGTCTTCCTTTGATAGCTCACAGTGCCTTTTGGAAGTTAAGGGATCTGTGGCCGTGTGCTTATGTTTTCAGAGGTCTCCAAGTCAGTATTAAAATTTGCAGGAGCAGGCGTGTGGAATAGCTTACATATATATAGCACCTTTAACGTAGTGATGTGCCTTCGGTTGCTTTTACAGGAGGGTTATCAGACAAAACAAATTGACACTGAGCCACCAAGAGATTAAATCTGATGACAGGTAGATTTTATGGAACATCTTAAAAAGAAAGTGGAGAGATTTAGGGCGCAAAGCAGCTGAGAGGCTATTCCGTTGCACTGATTCTGCTTCTCACTGCTTGGACAGACGGACCAATTTTTAAAAATTCATTCATGGGATGTGGGCGTCGCTGGCCAGGCCAGCATTTATTGCCCTTGAGAAGGTGGTGGTGAACTGCTTTCTTGAACCGCTGCAGTCCATGTGGGGTAGGTACACCCACAGTGCTGGATTTTGACCCAGTGACAGTGAAGGAACAGTGATATGGTTCCAAGTCAGGATGGTGTGTGACTTGGACGGGAACCTGCAGGTGGTGATGTTCCCATACATTTGCTGCTCTTGTCCCTCAAGGTGGTAGAGGTCACGGGTTTGGAAGGTGCTGTCTAAACAGCCTTGGTGCGTTGCTGCAGTGCATCTTGTAGATGGTACACACTGGTGCCACTGTGCGTAGGTGGTGGAGGGAGCAAATGTTTGTGGATGGTGTGCTAATCAAGCGGGCTGCTTTGTCCTGGATGGTGTTGAGCTTCTTGGGAGTGTTGTTGGAGCTGTACCCATCCAGGCAAGTGGAGAGTATTACATCACACTCCTGATTTGTGCCTTGTAGATGGTGGACAGGCTTTGGGGAGTCAGGAGGTGAGTTACTTGCCACAGGATTCCTAGCCTCTGACCTGCTTTTGCAGCCACGGTATTTTATATGGCTACTCCAGTTCAGTTTCTGGTCAATGGTAGCCCCTAGGATGTTCATAGTGGGGGATTCAACAATGGTAATGCCATTGAATGTCAAGGGGAGATGGTTAGATTTTCTCTTGTTGGCGATGGTCCTTGCCTGGTACTTGTGAGGCGCAAATGTTACTTGCCACTTATCAGCCCAAGCCTGGATATTGTCCAAGTCTTGCTGCATTTCCACACGGACTGCTTCAGTATTTGAGTCGTCGCGAATGGTGCTGAACATTGTGCAATCATCAGTGAACCTCCCCACTTCTGACCTTCTGATTGAAGGAAGGTCATTGATGAAGCAACTGAAGATGGTTGGGCCTTGGACACGACCCTGAGGAACTCCTGCAGGACATACCTGGGCAATTTTCCACATTGCCGGGTAGATGCCAGTGTTGTAGCTATACGGGAACAGCTTGGCTAGGGGTGTGGCCAGTTCTGGAGCACAGGTCTTCAATACTGTTGCCGGAATATTGTCAGGACCCATAGCCTTTGCCGTATCTTGATATTACGTGGAGTGAATCGAATTGGCTGAAGTCTGACATCAGCAATGCTGGAGACTTCAGGAGGGGGCAGAGATGGATCATCAACTCAGCACTTCTGGCTGAAGATTGTTGCAAATGCTGCTGCCTTATCTTTCGCACTGATGTGCTGGGCCCCCCTATCATTGAGGATGGGGATATTTGTGGAGCCATCTCCTCCAGTTAGTTGTTTAATCGTCCACCAACATTCACGGCTGGATGTGGCAGGACTTCAGAGCTTAGATCTGATCCGTTGGTTATGGGATCGCTTAGCTCTGTGTATTGCATACTGCTTATGCAATCTGGCATGCAAGTAGTCCTGGGTTGTAGCTTCACCAGGCTGACACCTCATTTTGAGGTATGCCTGGTTCGGTTCCTGGCATGCCCTCCTGCACTCTTCATTGAACCAGGGTTGGTCTCCTGGCTTGATGGTAATGGTAGAGTGGGAGATATGCCGGGCCATGAGGTTACAGATTGTGGTGGAGTACAATTCTGCTGCCCACAGCACCTCATGGATGCCCAGTTTTGCATTGCTAGATCTGTTCGAAATCTATCCCATTTAGCATGGTGATAGTGCCACACAACACGATGGACAGTATCCTCAATGTGAGGGCGGGACTTTGTCTCCAAAAGGACTGTGCAGTGGTCACTCCTACCAATACAGCCATGGACAGAAGCATCTGCAAGAGGCAGATTGGTGAGGACAAGGTAAAGTATGTTTTTCCCTCGTGTTGGATCCCCCACCACCTGCCGCAGGCTCAGTCTAGCAGCTATGTCCTTTAGTACTCGGCCAGCTCGGTCAGTAGTGGTGCTATCGAGCCACTCTTGGTGATGGACATTGAAGTCCCCCACCCAGAGTACATTTTGTGCCCTTGCCACCCTCAGTGCTTCTTCCATGTGGTGTTCAACATGGAGGAGTACTGACTCATCAGCTGAGGCAGGGTGGTAGATGATAATCAGTAGGAGGTTACCTTGCCCACGTTTGACCTGATACCATGAGACATCATGGGGTCCGGAGTCAATGTTGAGGACTCCCAGGGCAACTCCCTCCCTACTGTATACCACTGTGCCGCCACCTCTGCTGGGTCTGTCCTGCCGGTGGGACAGGACATACCCTGGCATGGTGATGGCAGGGTCTGGGACATTGTCTGTAAGGTATGATTCCGTGAGTATGACTATGTCAGGCTGTTGCTTGACTAGTCTGTGGGACAGCTCTCCCAACTTTGGCACAAGCCCCCAGATGTTACTAAGGAGGACTTTGCAGGGTCGACAGGGCTGGGTTTGCTGTTGTCATTTCCGGTGCCTAGGTCGATGCCGGGTGGTCCATCCTGTTTCATTCCATCCTGTTTCATTTCTTTTTATAGGAATAGATACAACTGCGTGGCTTGCTAGGCCATTTCAGAAGGCATATAAGAGTTCACCACATTGCTGTGGGTCTGGAGTCACATGTAGGTCAGACCAGCTAAGGACAGCAGATTTCCTTCCTTAAAAGGACATTAGTGAACCAGATGGGTTTTTACAACAATCGACAATGGTTTCATGGCCATCATTAGACTAACTTTTAATTACTTCTTAATAAGTTTGCAGACCCTGAAAATGATCTTTTAGGTCGTCAACATTGCTGTATCTGGGGCCAAGCCATTTGCTGGGAATACAGCGTCTTGAGAATTCTGTATCCTGTATTTTTCTGCAATTGCTGGCTTCCTAGCAGGTTATTGCCGGTGCTGGACATTAATGATCACTTTCTGCACTGACAGCAGAGTGTTCCATGGACAGCTGGAATTATCTTTCCAGTCGTGGTGATGGGAGAGCCCAACAGTTTTGTTATTTGCTGGGGATGGAGGGTGGGGGCTCTTCAGGCAGGCAGGTGGAGGGACCACCAGGAGCATGTGAACATTGTCGGACAGATTGGATTGTGCTAACAATTAATGAGGAACTCTGCAATTATAAGGTAGCATCAAACAGAAGCTAAATCTTTTGTAACTAGATGGACTGTCAAAGAGCAGAATTCAATACGCTGAACAAGGTTTTTATGCCTCCAAACAGCACAAGGAGGGCAGGTTGATTCAGAGCAGATCACTCTTCTATTGCTCCTTCCATCGAGGGATGTTTTGTGGTTTGAGGGAAACAGGTTTAAAAAAGGGGCAATTTATTATTTTGCAAAGCTCAGTTTCCCTCACTGCACCCCAGCCCAACTCAGAGAAAGGTGAACACTAAACCAGCAACACATACTTTGTACCTCTTGGTCTCTGTGGAAGGGTAGAAGTAACAAGCATCCATAAAACTAAAGTGTAGACATGCATCAGCCGTTCAGTTTTGGGGTTGAATCCAGGTGGTGGCGGGGTGAAAGTTTCCTCCAACTGTGGGCTGCAAAGGTTTTTTGTAAAATGAACTTTGGCTGTCTCAATTTTCTGGTAGCCATGGACCCACAGACAGCACTGTCCTCCATCCTCACTAACTGGAAATCTCTCAGAGAAACTGCAGGAAGATTTTGAGACAATAAAAAGTGGTACTCGCTTAGTTGGGGTGCTCTGCTGAGCTGGGCTAAGCAACAGTGGTGAAAACATCGTTTGTGGGCCAGGGTTGATGATTCATAAACCTGTTCCTTATAAATGCATTTAGCAGACAGATAAAATCCTCCCCTATTGTTGGGCAAGAGCAGAGGTGGCTTTACTTTGCAGCTAACCATTTTGTAGCAGACCTGGATGTCCAGAACAAGGGGGCATAACCTTAAAATTAGAACTGCGCTGTTCAGGGAGTGATGTCAGGAAGCACTTCTTCACCTAAAGGGTAATTGAAATCTGGAACTCTATCCTCAAAAGTTGAGGCTGGGGAATTGAAAGTTTCAAAACTGAGATTGATGGGATTTTTTTTCGTTAAGCAAGGGTTACGGAACCAAGGTGGGTAGATGGAGTTAAGGTACAGATCAGCCGTGACCTAACTGAATAGAGGAATAGGTTTGAGTGCCTGAATGGCCGCCTCCTCTTCCTACCTTCCTTGATGCTGACACTGGGCCAATGAAATGGGAAATTGTCCGATTCTCCGCCACAAACATCCCTCAACAAAAGCAGAGGACGCAGCTGCCTGCAGAAATTCCTTGGCCTAAAACAGGACTATTTAATGAAAAGATCAAATAAAATGAAAAGACAAACACATTTGAAAAAGAGCACAAGATACAAAATAGTTGCCAAGGTAACTTAGAGTTGTACGATTAGCGCTGGCTTTGCTTCTGCTGCTCATTGTAAGTGAGGTCGATTTTGTAAAATTTTGTAAAAGCAGAGATCACTGCTGTAATTATTGCCTCATTTTTGCTTTACTTAAAAAGACAAACATTTACAAAGGTTTCTTTTAAAATTAAGAAAATTTACAAATCTCTGAAGTATTTGCACAAATCTCAGCTCCCTGTGACCATTATTCGAAAACCTGGTGTATGAGTTGCAGTTTCATTTATGCTTTTATAGGCTCTAGAGCCAAGTAAATTAATACATTACTTGTAAGTTTCATTTTATTTTGAAATGTCAATTCTGGGCAAATAGTTTAAATACAACAGGGACACATTAAAAATAAGTTAGCAAATGAAAGGAAATCAGATAGAACTTTAAATTAAACAAAGGATAATCGAATTGTAGAATGTGTTACCATGGAAGGTCACTGAAGCCAGATCGAGTAAATGGATTCAAGAGGAGCAATTAGATGTGCTTCCGAAGAGAGAGATAGTGAGAATGGAGGTAGATGGGAGTCAGAGCAATCAAAAATGGGTATGCTTGATTTCACTTGCACCCAGATGTAACTGAACAGCTCCGATTTTATAATCAGTAATTCAGAACTCATTTTACAAATAAGTGACTGAGCTTTTAAATTGAGCACCTGATGATTAAGTGAAGACTGTACATATACACAGCAACTCTCTTTGGGTCCTCACATTGCTGATTAACACAACTGGATTTGTCTGGAGCAACACACTGCGGCCTAGGCCATTTTTTTTTTAGGTTTCACTGTAAGACGTACAAAATCGCACAAGCAAAACGCTGATAAAACGCTACACAGCAATAACGATATGTGACTTATTCAGTCACTGTAAACTAGTGGCTTTGAGTGCGTACGACAAGTTCAAAGTATTACCATCTCAGGGGCTTCTGACCCCAGTTATGCAAGTTACTTCGGTGATTGCCTATAACATGACAAATAAACAGCACACTGCACCCCAGAGGAATCAAAAGGGAATAAGCTAGCTGCAGAGTTTGGGTGAAGTCAGCAAGAAGGATTTTGATTTCCTCTGAAAAAGTGCACTGGTTTGGGTAAAATCCCTTTATATGTTGTTAAAATTAATGGGTTAACAATTTGAGTTGTAAATTAAAGCCCCTAAATTGAAACTTAAGCAGCATGGACTAAAAGAAAGACTTGTATTTATAGAACATCTTTCATGACCACCAGATGTCCCAAAGTGTTTTATAGCCAATTAAGTATTTTTTGAAGCATGGTCACTATTGTAGGAAATGCAGCAGCTAATTTGTGCACAGCAAGCTCCCACAAACAGCAATGTGATAATGACCAGATAATTTTTTTGTGATTTTGATTGAGGGATAAATATTGGCTAGGACACTAGAGATAAATCCCCTGCCCCTCTTCGAAATAGTGCCACGGGGTCCTTTATGCCCACCTGAGAGGGCAGATGGGTCTCACGGTTTAACGTCTCATCTGAAAGATCATATCTCCAAAAGTGCAGCATTCCCTCGGTACCACATTGCAGCGTCAGCCTCAATTTTTGTGCTCAAGTTCTGGAGTGGGACTTGAACCCACAACTTTCTGACTTAGAGGCAAGAGGCCACTCACTGAGGCACTGTTGCCAGATTAAGTCAACCATATTCTGAAATCAAATGATGGCCTTGAAATCACCACTTCCCCCTTTGTATTCATTATTTTTATATTACTTTATATTGTTAAAGTTTGTAATTTGTTTTATTGGGGGGGGTGGTGAGGGGGAAGAAGAAAATGGCCAGGATCCCATATCGCACCAACTCCTTTGCTAGAAGTGTCTCAGTACTCATGGGACCAGCTGCTGTATAATGCTTTCATAAATGTTCAACACCTTTGCATGTCCACTGTTTTAACTTGGGTCATTTCTGAATTATTTGTGTTGGACCAAAAAATGGACTCCAATATTATTAAATTAATTCTCAAAAATAACCCAGCACTTTGCCTCTTTGGACGCTCCTGACCTTTTGTTGAAGTCAAACATTTACCCACAGGTGAAAGTGATATACATCAGAGATGGTTTCAAAGGTCTTGATTTCCTGACCAACTGCAATCAGACAAACTGGCTCTTGTGTTTATATATAAAAACTTAAACTACTGACTAAAGGCATATTAAAGGAGGTTGGCAGTGCGGATGTTTACAGGCAGTATATATAATAAATGTTAACTGACTGCCTCCCACAGAGATGGGATCATTCCATGTTGGGGATGGAGGGTAGATGAAGAGAAGAGAGAAAAACAAAACCATCCTAATTCTGGCATGCTCCCCTTGCTGCCCCAATAAAGTCATTCTGCTGAGACAAAGGTTGTATGCAGCAGTCACAATAGAAGACAAAGAAACAGGGAACACAGTGCAAAAGCTCCCAGGATTATCAGTGAGGAGGGCCAGTTGGTTCACATATCTACAAACAGCCTGCAATCCTCCCATCCAACTGGTCCTTAAATAATTCCAGCTGGCTGATTCAAAACAGCAGCCCACACTGACTAAATCTGTGCAGTGAAACACATGAGGAATTGGACAAAAGTTCCTGCTTAAAATACACAGGGAGTAACTGGGATCTCTTAGCTGGAATCCAACTGTTAAATGTCTACAGTGGTTGCTCAATAAATTAAAAAAGAAAGCCTTAAAAACAGTTTAAAAAGCATCTTCAAAACACAACAGTACAGTGACTTCACTAATAAATGCACACACCTTGCAGCTTTGCAAGTTCATTTTGTATGATATACTGTATGATTCTTCTCATGGTCTTCTCAGCCTCTCCCCTGTGCAGATAATGCTGTGTACATCTTAAAGCACACACTGCATTCAATCCTCCCCAGTGCTACAGACTGAGGCACTTTCACATTGAGGAGGTCAGAGTACAGAGAACACTTCGTTGATTTCTGCTGTCCACTTCAGTGTAAGTCTTCCTGATCTCTTGGGTTACCTTCCTTCCCAAGCATCCTCAACTTGTTGTGCTGCAAGCTGTTTCTGTTCTGCAAGTGAAAAGAAGAAATTGATTTACATCATTTCATATGGAATTATAAGCACAGGAGGTGGCCATTCAATCCACTGTGCCTGTGCTGGGTCTTTCAAAGAACGACCCAATTAGGCCCACTCTCTTGCTCTTTCACCATAGCCCTGCAAATGACTCCTTTTCAAGTATTTATCCAATTCCTTTTTGAAAGCTGCTAAGAGAGGAAAGTTGCCATTTGCTTCCACCCATCCTTTCAGGCAGAGCATACTAGATCATAACTGTGTCTTCTAGCTACTGACCCTATTGCCAGTGAAAACAGTTTCTCTTTATTTACTACATCAAACACGTCACGATTTTTAATACCTCTATTAAATCTCCCCTTTAACCTTCTCTGCTCGAAGAACAACCACCCTAGCTTCTCTAGTCTTGCCACATAATTGAAGTAGCTCATTCCTGGTATCATTCTGGCAAATCTCCTCTGAACCCTCTCCATGACCTTGACATCCTTCCTAAAGTGCAGTGTCCAGAATTGGACACAATATTTCAAATGAGACTTAACCAGTGATTTATAAAGGTTTACGGTTTATTATTTGTGCTTCATTATGAGACTTTTCCCTCCTCAGATCATATCTTTAGCAAAAGCGGTGAGACACAACTATTTAGCAGTCTTCCAATAATGTTAGCACCAGCCACTGGATGATGCGCAAGAGCATCTGTGAGGAGTTCCCCAGTGCATCTGTACATAATTACACCAGCTGGTGTGATGCTGAGACACACACAGCATCTTGAAGGTCCAAGGTTCCATCACTAGTCTGTGAGAAATTAGCCAGGGTGACAAAGTTAGAGAAGGTGGTGAGGGAAGTCAGTCAAGGTGTAGACACCTATTCACCACCCAGCGACTCCCTGTGTGGACATCAGCAGCTGTGGGCCGGATAGGAGTTCAGGTGTGAGAAGAGGGGAAGAACATTAGAATAGTAAAGAGAGATGTGGATTTGATCATCAATTTTCTCTCCTTGCATGTGGGGAACTGCCTCTTGCCACAACTTTGCATTGACAGTATCCAGGTTTGGGCTGATAAGTGACAAGTAACGTTCGTGCAACACAAGTGCCGGGTAATAACCATCTCCAACAAAAGAGAATCTAACCATCTCCCCTTGATATTCAATGGCATTACAATCACTGAATCCTCCACTAACATCCTGGGGGCTTACCATTGACCAGAAATATGGAGTAGCTATATAAATACTGTGGCTACAAGAGCAGGTCAGAGGCTAGGAATCCTGCAGCGATTAACGCATCTCCTGACTCCCCAAAGCCTGTCCACCATCTGCAAGGCACAAGTCAGGAGTGTGATGGAATACTCTCCACTTGCCTGGATGGGTGCAGCTCCAACAACAATCAAGAAGCTCGACACCATCCAGGACAAAGCAGCACGCTTGATTGACACCCCATCCACAAACATTCACTCCCTCCACCACTGATGCACAGTGGCAGCAGTGTGTACCATCTACAAGATGCACTGCAGCAAGGCTTCTTCGACAGCACCTTCCAAACCTGCGAACTCTACCACCTAAAAGGACAAGGGCAGCAATTGCATGGGAACACCAATACCTGCAAGTTCCCCTCCAAGCTACCGGACTTGGAACTATATTGCCGTTGCTTCACTGTTGCTGGATCAGATTCCTGGAATTCCCTTCCTAACGGCACTGTTGGTGTACCTACCCCACATGGACTGCAGCAGTTCAAGAAGGCAGCTCACCACCACCTTCTCAAGGGCAATTGGGGATGGGCAATAAACGCTGACCTTGTCAGCGACACCTAAATCTCATGAACAAATTTTAAAAATGCTGCGGACTGGCTATATTAGGAATCAAATGTGTAAACTATGTCCCAATTCTCTGTGGCGTACTAAACTGGTGAGCTATATATTTCAGAATCTATACATACTTTTTTTTTTTAAGAACTTAGTACTGATAATTTACATTTATATAGTACATTTAACAGTAAAACAGCCCAAGGCGCTTAACAAGGGCAATAATAAAAACATTTGAAGCAGAGTTAACGTTTCGGGTCACTGACCCGAAACGTTAACTCTGCTTCTCTTTCCACAGATGCTGCCAGACCTGCTGAGTGATTCCAGCGTTTCTAGTTTTTGTTTCAGATTTCCAGCATCCGCAGTATTTTGCTTTTATATAAAAACATTTGACTTTTTTTTTTTGACACTGAGCCTTTTAAGATGCTTCTGAAAACCTTTTTGATCAAATCATATGGAAACCAAATACTGTGTAGAACTACAGTAAATTCATCAATATGTACCAGCTACTCTTCTTTTATAAGACATTGAAAGCAGAAAATCTTTATTCCATCTAGCTTATGTTACAATGGACAAAATTCCAGGCAATTGCAGCAGAGTTTGAATTTCAACAGAGTGCAAAGTCTCAGGGTACTTCCTGGGCTGGGGGGGTGGGGGTGACAAGGAAAGAGATGAATTAAAGAGACACTAAGCAGGAGTTTGGGTGATCAAAGGTTGAAAAGGTAAGCTTTTGAAGTTGGGGACAGACGTAATGAGGGGGAGGAGTTTGGGAAGAGATATGAAGTCATCACCAAAGAGAGTAGAAATGGGTTCAATTGGATTTTGTTCTAGAGAGAAGGGTATGAGAGATATGGAAGGGTGGAAGTGGTTGATTTGTGAAAGCGAGATGGACGTCTTTCCTGTTGCTAAAAATTCTATTAGATCATGCACATGTAAGATAATATATTGTGAATTCAGTCTAAATTTTGGGGGAGGGGCTAGTCACAGCATTGTTCTGTAACCTCTGTATAGTCCTCCTTAGTTTGAAGTCAATTTATTGATTGGGGTTTCAGCATATATCGATACTTCTGATGAAAGGTCAGAGACCTAGAACATTAACTCTGTTTCTCTCTCCACAGATGCTGCCAGACCTGAGTATTTCCAGCACTTTGTTTTTATTCTAGATTTCCAGCATCCACAGTATTTTGCTTTTATATAAGAGCCATCCCCTGTTGGGTGCGAATTCAGTTATGAGGTTTCAGAAATACCATTCCCACCGCTGTACTGATTTCACAAACCTGATGGTTTTGAACTTTTTGTGATTCTGCATCTTCTTCGCCAGTCCAACCACATTCAACACCATGCAAAACTAGAGTAATACCCAGAAATGCTGAAGAATTAATAAAATGACCCCTCAGAATTGCTAATGCTTCAAGTGATAAATGTGCTGCTGCAAACTGTACAGACTAGGAGTAGAAGAAAAACAACCACTGCTGCTCAAGACTGGAAGGAGATATGGTCAGGTTTAAACAAACAAATTCTAAAGTCAAGCAACAGCCTGGCTTGGAACATTTTATAAAACCACCGAATTCTTTTTGAATGGTTACTCTGCCATAAATATCAAGTCTCTCTGATCAAGACCGTCAACAGCCACCACAAAACAGACTAAATGCAGGTGTTCAGTTCCCCCAGTGAACAAGTCAGTTTTGTGGATAGATGAATAATCTGAACAGAAGCCAACTGACTGGTTTCTGTCACAAGTGCAGTGATGTTCACTTAAAAGACCCTATGAGCTTACAAATCTACCAGCATGGATTAGAGTGCAGTCAGCTTGCCTGGAAGAGTGGTTGCCACACAGGTTAACTCAAGAGCCACATTTTTTCATGAGCAGGTTTTAAGCACCAACAGCAGCTTCAACAGATGAGCTTAAGCAGGGGTGGAGACAGACGATATTAAGGTGGTGTAATAAGGCCGTCTGGTGATGGAGTCTGAAAGTTCAGCTCAGGGTCAAATAGGATCCACAAAGAAAAAAATTACAACGGTGCCCAGAATGCTGGGGACCGCAATGACCTTCTACAGGTGTTAATTTGATATTCCTATTTATCCAACCCTAAACTCATTTGATTGCACCCTCTCATTTTTATATTGCCACATTAGTCTCTTCTTCTTACTTTAACAGCAAAACTTTCTTGGAAGAAAAGCTTGCATACATAAATGCAATATATAAATGCAAGCCTTTATTTTTCATTTTATAGCACCTTTCATGACCTCAGGATGTCCCAAAACACTTTACAATTAATTAAGTACTTCGGTAATGTAGTCACTATTGTAACGTAGGAAAGGTGACAGCCAATTTGCACACAAGATCCCACAAACATCAGCTGATCTATTTTATATATGTTGATCGAGGGATGAATGTTGGCCAGGACACCGAGCGAACAATCCTGCTGTTCTCTGAAATAGAGCCACAGGATCTCTTGTGCCCATCTAAGAGGGCAGACAGAGCCTCAGGATTAACATTTCACTTGAAAGTCAGCACCTGAGTAGTTCTCCCTCCCCAACTAGAAATCCACCCAGCTCCCCCTTTCATTGAGTTTAGGGCAATCTAGTCAAGCATATTAGTCAGGGTTAGGCATGTGACTCCAGGTTTGTTGAGTTGCAATCGAATGTTAATCAACACACAACTTAAATTTCCCCAAATCTTATACTTAGATACAGAGTAATAGCTCTTAAACGCAATCAGTTTGCAAATCTTTGGACCATTCATCTACTTAGTCTCAACACAGATCAAAAGCATACTTCATACACAGAACTGTAAGGTTTCTCAACTTAATTGCTTTCGGTTGGAAATTTGGCAATGGATTGAATACATTCAGCATGAACACTGAAAAGACAGAATATTGGAAGAACAGTGAATTAGTTATTTAATCAGAGCAAAGAATGCTTTGACTGAACTTTGAAAAAAATTGTTCATAAATTTTGATTAAACCAACTTAAACCAAAAAGTTGTGCCAAGCCCAAGCAGAATATTAGTAATTTCTCAATATTTTTGGTCCTTTGGGACATCTTTCTTCCATTACATGAGTTGAAATCTGAAGAAGGTGCAAGAACAGGAAGCATTTAAAAAAAGATTTAAGATTTAATCAACAGCAGTCAACAAGGATTCATAAGGTGGCAATCTTGACTGCACGATGTAATTGAACTCTTTGAAGAAGCAATGTCCCAATGGTGGGCTTTGGAAAGCCCCATGGACATCTAAAAGTTTCACACAAAGGACTACTTAGTTAAACATAAAGCTGTGGGCTTTAGGGTAAACCCCAAGAATAGTTAAGGAATTGACTGAAGGTTAGAAAACAATAGGTGTTTTGAGAGTTGTGTGAGCATTGGGTGAGGGGCTGGTGCTTCAGTTGGAAGTAATTATCTGCGGTGCCTGCTCCAGGGACCACTACTGGTCAACGTCAATCCAGTTGTTGAAATGTATTGCCAAATCAGTAGAGTAAAAGTCAAGGTTAAACTGCATCATGTTTAGGCCATATCACACTTCAAGTAGTATCCATATCTGGTCACTCAGATGCAAGTGTGACATTTAAGATAAAAGCAAAATACTGCAGATACTGGAAATCTGAAATAAAAACAAAGTGCTGGAAATAGTCAGCGGGTCTGGCAGCGTCTGTGGAGGGAGAAACAGCGTTAACGTTTCAGGTCAGTGATCGTTCATTAGAACTTCTGATGAAAGGTCACAGACCTGAAACGTTAACTCTGCCTCTCTCTCCACAGATGCTGCCGGACCTGCTGAGACATTTAAGCATTGGAGACAGTGCAAATATGAAGCTGAAACATTGTGTCAAAGGTTTCAGTTATGAGAACAGATAGGAGATGCTTGGGCTTTTCAGCCTTGAAAAGTGATCTTATTTTCTTGTATCCTAACGCACAAGAAGCTGGATATATAGACATTGGGTAGCACTATACAGGAGTGAGAATACTATATTTTGGAAGATGTGTGGAGGTCGAGTGCAAAGGGACCACTGACTTTTGCATCCATTTTAAGTGTAAGGATTCTCCACAATATGACTAAAAATAAGGCTCAAGATTGCTTAAAGAACAAGGAGAGCGGGCAGCGAGAGGGAGGGTGGACATGATGTGGGTGTGGCAGAGGATAACTGAACGAGGGCACGAAGATATAATTCAGTATCCATTTTAAAGCCATTCTGTCCTTAATTATATATTTTTCTGATTAATTCAAGGGATGTGGGCATCACTGGCAAAGCCAGCATTTAAGGCGCATCCCTAATTGCCCTCAACTGCCCTGTAAATGGCCAAGCCAGCCACTCAGTTAAGAGTCAACTGTTTTCCTGTGGGTCTGGTGTCCCATATAGGCCAGACTGGATAAGGACAGCAGATTTCCTTCCCTGAAAGGCATTACTGAACCAGAGGGGTTTTACGACAATCCAGTAATTCCATGGTTACCATTACTGATACTGGTTTTTTATTCCAGATTTATTTAATAACTGGATTTACATCCCCAGCTGCCATGGTAGGCTTTGAACTAATGTCTCCCAATCATTAGGCCAGGCCTCTGCATTACTAGTTCAGCAACATAACCAATATGCTACAGTTTCCTATTTCTAATATAAATTCCCACGTTCATATTTATAATGGCAACTGCCTATGTAAACGTCGTTACAATATAATTACACACTGTGCCACTGGTGGCGCTCTGCAGCGTTCAATTATAGCATGACAAGTCTACACAGTTTGCATTATAAATGTGGACCTTGGAAGTTATAACGGAAGCTGGTAGGAAGTTTTTTTTTTATATTCGTTCATGGGATGTGGGTGCGCTAGCTAGGCCAGCATTTATTGCCATCCTTAATTGCCCTTGAACTAAGTGGCCATTTCAGAGGGCAGTTAAAAGTCAACCACATTGCTGTGGGTCTGGAGTTACATGTAAGCCAAACCAGGTAAGGACAGCAGATTTCCATCCCTAAAGGACATTAGTGAACCAGATGAGTTTTTTTTTTACAACAATCGACAATGGTTTCATGGTCACCATTAGATTAGCTTTTTATAAATTCCAGATTTATTCATTGAATGCAAATTTCACCCTGTCCCCAGAGGACTAGCCAGGATCTTTGGATTACTAGTGACATTACCACTACGCCACTGCCTTCCCGAAGTGTGTGTGTGTGTGTGTGTGTGTGTGGGGGGGGGGGGGAAGAAGGGGGAGGTTAAATTTAAAAAATATATATTACAGACAGTATTGCCTTCATGTAAAAAAACAAGAAATATAACAAAAGCTAAACAGAAATAAAATTTTAACAGAAGAGAATCAGTCAAACATGGACTTGAAATGAACTCTCATTCCTAAAACCAAAAGTTTTTCACTGTGCAATATAAAGATTTATTTTACTTCAGGAAGAGGAAGTCAGATAAATACCTTTCTGATTCAGTTATACATAAATATAAAAAGTAAATTATCTTCAAAAGCTCCAAAGATTAATTTTGATTCAATTTTTTCAAAAAGTCTGTGCTATATTGCATAGACATTACCAGCACAGGTAAATCTTACAGCACAGCCTCATCTAGTGGCTGCAGCTGTAAATCAAGGTTGCAGTTTGCAGCAGATTTGCTCGAGAGAATGCGGTGGGGAAGTCGCATCTCACGCACAGAAGCGGAATCTGAATGAAGCTCTGCTGATCCCAGCAGAATAGGAGGTGTTCATCAAACTGGAGAGCGATAATGGGCATTTGCTTTTTTTTTTATTCGTTCATGGGATGTGGGCGTCGCTGGCTAGGACAGCATTTATTGCTCATCCCTAATTGCCCTTGAGAAGGTGGTGTTGTTGCTGTATATTATTCAGCAGAAACTTACATTTAAAGACAGGGTCAAATTCTCTTTTTGTATGCCAGCCATGGTTCAATGGTTGCAATCTCTCTGCAGATGCTGCCTGACTTGAGTATTTCCAGCATTTTCTGTTCATTTTTTGGGATTTCCAGCATCTGCAGTTTTTGTCTTTTGCCACACACACCTCCGAGTCAGAAGGTCGTGAGTTCAAGACCCAATCCATAAATTTGAGCACATAATCCAGGCTGAGATTCCAGAGCAGTACTAAGGCAGTACTATACTGTCAGGGATTCTATCTTTCAGAGCAGATATTAAGCAAGGCCCCATCTGCCCTCTCAGATGGATACAAAACATCCTATGGCAGTATTTAAAGAGCAGCAGGGTAATTCTTGTGTGTCCTGTTATCCCTCAACCAACAGCACTAAAACACATATTATCTGGTCATCATCACATTGCTGTTTGTGGGAGCTTGCTGTGTACAAACTGCCATGTTTCCGAAGTCACAACAGCGACTACACTCCCAAAGTACTTCATTAGCTGTGAAATGCTTTAGGATGCCCAGAGGTTGTGAAAGGAGCTATAGAAATGCAACTTCTTTCTGTCTTTAACATAATGTTTCTGTATTGATGACCTGCAATTGGTGGCAGGAAGGCAGTACTATTGCCACCAACACCTCATGACATAAAGGAGATGGACCTGGTGCCTCTGATGAGGTCTTGGGAGTTACCTACTCGCGACAAGTGGCAATCAGAGGCCGAAGTGAATGCCCGGCTCCTTCTACATGTCGCAAACTCCTCCCAAGTACACTTGCAAATTAAAATGTAGAACATGGTGCTTGGCGGTCACTGGCCCTGCTCGAGTTCTGCTCTCCTATATCTCAGCATC
This sequence comes from Heterodontus francisci, assembly GCF_036365525.1. Taxonomy (NCBI): domain Eukaryota; kingdom Metazoa; phylum Chordata; class Chondrichthyes; order Heterodontiformes; family Heterodontidae; genus Heterodontus; species Heterodontus francisci. Next base: position 80,786,941 of record NC_090390.1, read on the forward strand.
AATATCTGCTAAATTAAAATAAAAGCAAAATGCTGCAGATGCTGGAAATCTGAAATAAAAACAAGAAATGCTGGAACCACTCAGCAGGTCTGGCAGCATCTGTGGAAAGAGAAGCAGAGTTAACGTTTCGGGTCAGTGACCCTTCTTCGGAACTAGCAAATATTAGAAATGTCAAAGGTTATAAGCAAGTGAGGCGGGAGTGGGGCAAGCGATAACAAAGGAGAAGGTGTAGATTGGACAAGTCCACATAGCTGACCAAAAGGTCATGGAGCAAAGGCAAACAATATGTTAATGGTGTGTTGAAAGACAAAGCATTAGTACAGATAGGGTGTTAACAGACTGAAGATTGAATAGCAAGTAGAAACATGAAAAAAAAAACAGTGGGTAAGCAAACTAAACAAACTATGAAATGATATAAACAAAAAGAAGATTGTAAAAAATGTAAAAAATAAAAATAAAAAATGGGGGCCAGTCATGCTCTGAAATTATTAAACTCAATGTTCAGTCCAGCAGGCTGTAGTGTGCCCAATCGGTAAATGAGATGCTGTTCCTTGAACTTGCGTTGATGTTCACTGGAACACTGCAGCAAGCCTGAGCTCGAGAAACAGCATCTCATTTACCGATTAGGCACACTACAGCCGACCGGACTGAACATTGAGTTCAATAATTTCAGAGCATGACGGGCCCCCCATTTTACTTTTATTTTTAGTTATTTTTTCTTTTTATCTTTTTTATACTTTTTACAATTTAAAAAAAAAATTCATTTCATCTTAGTTTGTTCAGTTTGCTTACCCACTGTTTTTTTTCATGTTTGTACTTGCTGCTGTTCAATCTTCAGTCCGTTAACACCCTATCTGTACTAATGCTTTGTCTTTCAACACACCATCAACATATTGTTTGCCTTTGCTCAATGACCTTTTGGTCAGCTATGTGGCCGTGTCCAATCTACACCTTCTCCTTTGTTGTCTCTTGCCCCACCCCCATCTCACTTGCTTATAACCCTTTGACATTTCTAATATTTGCTAGTTCCGAAGAAGGGTCACTGACCCGAAACGTTAACTCTGCTTCTCTTTCCACAGATGCTGCCAGACCTGCTGAGTGGTTCCAGCATTTCTTGTTTTTATTTATGCTAAATTAAAGACTGTCAATACATTTGCAACTTCTTAAATGTACAAATTTTAAATACAGAAAATCCAATAAACTAACGAACAAACACTACTGCAGTACACATTTCAGATGCTGATTATTACAGAATCTTACAGTACAGGAGGAGGCCATTCAGTCCATTGTGCCTGTCCCAGCATTTGAAAATTTTTTCCAACAAGTGCCACTTCACTGCTCCTTCTCATTGCCCTGGAAATCTTGCCTTTTTAACTAAAAATCTAATTCCCTTTTCAAAGTTACTACTGAATCTGTTTCCACTACCCTCTCGGGCAGTGTATTTCATATAACAACGCACTGCATAAAAAAAATTCTCAGCTCCCTTCTGCTTCTTTTGCCAATTATCCTCTGGTTACTGACAGTCCTGCCAGTGCAATAGCTTCTCCTGATCAAATATCTACGTGAAGGCTGCAGGCAGCTAATCTATAGTGTAAAATCAAACATATTAGAGGAGTAGGATAAGAACCAAATCAATCCAGAAAGAAGCTGTGACTCCATATTGGAAACAAGACAGCCTAGAACTCTCAGAAGTCAAAAATGGGTATATTTTTGATCTATGTAAACCTGCCCAGTGGATTCATCCATGGCTGAGCAAAAAGCAAAGAGAGTTAATCGAGGTAACAAGGGGAACACCATACTGCAGGAAGGATGGTGCAGCTGGTATATCATAAACCTGTTACCAAAAATAAGCATTCTTTTATTAACTATATTGATTTGCTCTGTTGGATAGTGAACACCGATACCAAACCAATGGGGGTCTGGGATGGGGAGGAGGGAGTTGGCAGGGTAGTGTTTGTAAGGAGTTATTGAAATAGATTTCCAGCTAGCTGCCTGGGCAACATGGATCAGCTGCTGGTTAACAAAACTGCCCATTTTTCATCTCTTTCTTTTATGTATTTTTCGTTTTTTCACAACTTGCTTTGCTATGGAATTTACAAGCTTATATTTAATTTTTTTTTAAATTTGTTCATGGGATATGGGAATTGCTGGCTAAGCCAGCATTTATTGCCCATCCCTAATTGCTCTTGAACTAAGTGGCCTGCTAGGCCATTTCAGAGGGCATTTAAGAGTCAACCACATTGCTGGAGTCATATGTAGGCCAGACCAGGTAAGGACAGCAGACTTCCTTCCCTAAAGGACAATAATAGAGCTTTTGCTGCTATGAATGCCCTCAACTCCATAACTGTCCCTTTAAGTGTCATCTGTAGCTCAGTTGGCAATACTCTTGCTTGAGTCCCACTCCAGGACTTAAGCACAGAAAACAAGGCCGCCACTCCAGTACAGTGGGAGTGCTGCACTGTTGGTGGTGCCCTCTTTCAGATAAGACCTCTCAGGTGGGCATAAAAGATCTCATGACACTATCCAAACAGCAGCAGAGGAGGTATTCCTAGCGCCTGCCAATATTTATCTTAACACGTAGCGCTGAAATAAATGATCATACTACTGTTTGTGGGAGCTTGCTCTACGCAAATTGGCTGCCACGATTCTTACGTGACAGTACGACTATACTTCAAAAATACATCATTGACTGTAAAGTACTTCGAGATGTCAGGTGGGCAAACAAGGCAACGTATAAATGCAAGTATGTTTTTTTCTTTATCTTCCTCACCAGAGAGAGCGAGAGAAAGTGTGGGAATTATCGAGCAGAGACACAGGAGATGGCAATCCTCAGGCAGGAGTGAGTTAGCAGGCCTGTGTTAGGGCCTGCTATATAATAAATGTCTCAAAAGGAAGAGATGACTGCATAAGAGGAAAAAGTCCCATTCCCAGTGCGAAATACATATAATAACCTAGTATTCCCTCTCTTTAATCCCATCATTGACAGTATGCAAAATGAAGTCTACACAGCATTATTTCTAGGTTAAAAATAACCCACTGACATTCATACAGGCCATCAAACCTGCTCAATCGTGTTAGTTGCATTTCATCTGTTCAAGAAACTAATTTGCACTTATCACTAAGAGTCATGGTACTTAACTAAATGAACATTTGGCCCATCAAATGTGATGAATTTTTAGATCTCCTAACAGTTTTTACGTCACTTGGAGGGGTCCGAGTTAATTAAGGAGAGCCAGCAGAGATTTGTAAAAGGCAGATCGGGTTTGACTAATCCAATTGAATTACTTAATAAACTAACAGAAAGGGTGATGAAGGGAAAGCAATGGATGTTGTCTACATGAATTTTAAGAAAGTGTTTAACAAAGTATCACATAAAAGACTGGTTATCAAAACCGAGGCTCATGGAATACGAGGGTCAGTGTCAGTTTGGATTTTAAAAATTGGCTTAAAGACAGAGAACAGCGAGTTGTGGGAAATAAAAACAAAAGACGCTGGAAATACTCAGCAGGTCTGGCAGCATCTGTGGAGAGAGAAGCAGAGTTAACGTTTCAGGTCAGTGACCTTTCACTGGAACTGGCAACGGTTAGCAATGTAATAGGTTTTAAGCCGGGGGTGGGGCAAAAGATAACAAAAGGGAAGGTGTTGTTAGGACAGAGGGTCACAAAGAATAACTGACAAGGAGGTCATGGAGCAAAGGCAAAGGGTGTGTTAATGGTGTGCTAGAAGACAAAGCGTTAGGGCAGAGAGAGGGTGTTAAATGACAGATGAACAGCTCCAGCCAAAAGAACAAACTTGAAAAAAAAAGTGGGCAGGCACATGGCAAAAAAAAATGAATGATGAAACAAACTAAACTAAAAAATAAAACTAAAAATAAAAAATGGGGCCAGTCATGCTCTGAAATGATTGAACTCAATGTTCAGTCCGACAGGCTGTAGTGTGCCTAATTGATAAATGAGATGCTGTTCCTCGAGCTTGTGTTGATGTTCACTGGAACACTGCAGTAAGCCCAGGACAGCGATGTGGGCATGACAGCGGGGGGAGGTGTGTTGAAATGGCAAGTGACAGGAAGCTCGGGGTCATGTTTTCGGATTGAGCGAAGGTGTTCCGCAAAGCGGTCACCCAATCTGTGTTTGGTCTCTCCAATGTAGAGCAGACTGCATTGTGAGAAGTGAATACAGTATACTAAATTGAAAAAGGTACAAGTAAAGCACTGCTTCACATGAAAGGAGTGTTTGGGACATTGGATAGTGAGGAGAGAGGAGGCAAAAGGGCAGGTATTACACCGCCTGCAATTGCATGGGAAGGTGCCATGGGAAGGGGACGAGGTGTTGGAGTAATGGAGGAGTGGACCAGGGTGTTACGGAGGGAACGATCCCTTCGGAATGCTGACAGGGGAGGGGAAGATGCATTTGGTTGTGGCATCACGCTGGACATGGCGGAAATGGCAGAGGATGATCCTCTGGATGTGGAGGCTGGTAGGGTGGAAAGTGAGGACAAGGGGAACCATGTTGTGGTTCTGGAAGGGTGGGGAAGGGGTGAGGGTAGAAGTGCGGGAAATGGGCTGGACATGGTTGAAGGCCCTGTCAACTACAGTGGGGGGGGAATCCTCGGTTGAGGAAAAAGGAAGACATATCGGAAGCGATGTTGTGGAAGGTTGCATCATCAGAGCAGATGCGTTGGAGACGGAGAAACTGGGAGGATGGAATGGAGTCCTTACAGGAGGCAGGGTGTGAAGAAGTGCAGTCAAGGTAGCTGTGGGAGTCTGTGGGCTTATAATGAATATTAGTAGACAGCCTATCCCCAGAGATGGAGACAGAGAAGTCGAGGAAGGGAAGGGGAAGTGTCAGAGAGATGAGAGAAGGGTGGAAATTGGAAGCAAAATTGATAAAGTTTTCCAGTTCGGGGCGGGAGCAGAAAACGGCACTGATACAGTCATCAATGTACCGGAAAAAGAGTTGGGGGAGAGGGCCTGAGTAGGACTGGAATAAGGAATGTTTGACATATCCCACAAAAGGACAGGCATAACTAGGACCCATGCAGGTACCCACAGCAACACCTTTTACTTGAAGGAAGTGATTGGAGTTGAAGGAGAAGTTGTTCAATGTGAGAACGTTCAGTCAGGCGGAGGAGGGTGATGGTGGATGGGGATTGGTTGGGACTCTGTTCAAGGAAGAAGCGGAGAGCCCTCAAACCATCCTGGTGGGGGATGGAGGTGTAGAAAGATTGGACGTCCATAGTGAAGAGGCTGCGGTTAGGGCCAGGAAACTGGAAATTGCCAGAATGACGTAGGGTGTCAGAAGAGTCACGGATTTTGGTGGGAAGAGACTGGACCGGAGAGAAAAGATAGAGTCAAGATAGGAAGAAATAAGTTCAGTGGGGCAGGAACATGCTGAAATGATGGGTCTGCCTGGGCAGTCCTGTTTGTGGATCTTAGGAAGGAGGTAGTAGCGGCCCGTCCGGGGTTGCGGGACTATGAGGTTGGAAGCTGTAGAGGGAAGATCTCTGGAGGAGATGAGGTCAGTCACAGACCTGTGGACAGTAGCTTGATGTTCGGTGGTGGGGTCATGGTCCAGAGGGAGGTAGGAAGAAGTGTCTGAGAGTTGGCACTCAGCCTTTGCCAGGTAGAGGTCAGTACACCAGACAACAACAGCACCACCCTTGTCTGCAGGTTTGATCACAATGTTGGGGTTAGACCCGAGAGAACGGAGTGCAGCAAGTTTAGAGGGAGACAAATTAGAGTGAGTGAGGGGAGCGGAGAAATTGAAATGGCCGATGTCTCGCCGACAGTTTTCGATGAAAAGATCAAGAGCGGGTAAGAGGCCAGAGGGAGGGGTCCAGGTGGAGGGAGAATGCTGGAGGCAGGTGAATGGGTCTGCTGGTCAGGGGGAGAACTCCTGGTCAAAGAGTCCAGAGGCG